>NC_141003.1:69105045-69466188 GCF_052327205.1 Somniosus microcephalus | reverse complement strand
AGATCAAGAATCAGAACGATAAGGCCCGCCCATACAAGAACTCATCAAACTACAGAGGAATGTCAGTGTTTGACAGCTTCACAGAGCTGTCAAACGATGACAATTCATCTGTCAAACATTTTTGACAGATGAAACGTCATACGTTGGTTGGCGTTCTCTGTAACCGGCTTTCCTTAATTGACCTGCTAAGCCCGCTGGGAAATCAAGGAAAATAGCGTGGTTGGCCAGAAGTTGATGGAGGTGGGACTGAAACCCAACAAGTGGGAGTCCCGCCTCCAAAAGCTCCCCATTGGCAAAATCCAGCCCAAAGTGTTTAATTTCTCTGCCATTTCCTTATTCCCCACTATAATTTCTCCTGTCTCAGCCTGTAAGGGACCCACGTTTACTTTCGCTAATCTTTTCCTTTTACATACCTATAGAAGCTTTTACAGTCTGTTTTTATGTCTCTCACTAGTTTACTCTCATTCTATTTCCCTTTCTTTATCAATTTCTTGGTCTTCCTTTGCTGAATTCTAAATTCTCCCAATCCTCAGGGCTTACTACTCTCTTTGGCAGCAGTATAAGCCTCTTCCTTTGATCTAATACTAACAGTATCTTTAACTTCTCTTGTTAGCCACGGTTGGGACCACTTTTCCTGTCGGGTTTTTGTGCCTTAAAGGAATGTATATTTGTTGTAAATTATGTATTAATTCTTTAAATGGTAGCCATTGCTTCTCTACCATCATACCTTTTAATGTAGTTTCTCAATCTACTTAGCAACTCGCCCCTCATACCTATGTAGTTTGCTTTGTTTAGATTTAAGACCCTAGTTTCGGATTTAACTAAATCCACTTCCAAACTCAATATAAAATTCTATCATATTTTGGTCACTCTTCCCTAAAGGCCCCTTTACTACAAGGTTATTAATTAACCCTTTCTCATTGCACAATACTAGATCTAAAATAACATGTTCCTTTGTTGGTTCCTCAACATACTGATCTAGAAAACTATCTTGTATACATTCCATGAACTCGTCCCCCACACTATTACTGCAAATTTGGTTTGCCCGGTCTATATGTAGATTAAAAATAACAACAGAAAATGCTGAAATACTCAGCAGGTCAGGCAGCATCCGTGGAGAGAGAAACAGAGTTAACCGTTTCAGGTCTGGGACCCTTCATCAGAACTGGAAAAAGCTGGAGATGTAACAGATATTAAGCAGGTGCAGAGACAGGGGGCGGGGGGGGGTTTAGGAGGGGGAGGAAGGAATTGAAAGAACATACTACATAGGCAGGAAACATAAAATGTTGCAAATGGGAATGGCAAAAATCATACAGCATGAAAAATGGGGCAGAGATTATTATCTGAAATTGTTGAACTCAATGTTGAGTCCGGCAGGCTGTAAAGTGCCCAATCGAAAGATGAGGTGCTGTTCCTCGAGCTTACGTTGAGCTTCATTGGAACAATGTAATAGGCCGAGGACAGAGAGATCAGAGTGGGAGTGAAGCGGTGAATTAAAGTGACAGGCAACTGGAAGCTCAGGGTCACCCTTACGGACTGAACGGAGGTGTTCCGCAAAGTGGTTGCCCAATCTGCATTTGGTCTCCCCAATGTAGAGGAGACCGCATCGTGAGCAGCGAATACAGTATACTAGATTGCAGGAAGTACAAGTAAATCGCTGTTTCACCTGGAAGGGGTGTTTGGGGCCCTGGACAGTGGGAAGGGAGGAGGTAAAAGGGCATGTGTTGCATCTCCTGCGCTTGCACGGGAAGGTGCCAGGCGAAGGAGAAGGGCTATTAGGGGCGATTGAGGAGTGGACCAGGGTGTCGCGGAGGGAGCGGTCCCTTCAGAATGCTGAAAGGGGAGGTGAGGGGAAGATGTGTTTGGTGGTGGGATCACGTTGGAGGTGGCGGAAGTGGCGGAGGATGATACGTTGAATGTGGAGGCTGGTGGGGTGAAAGGTGAGGACAAGGGGAACCCTATCATGGTTCTGGGAGGGAGGGGCAGGGGTGAGAGCAGAAGTGCGGGAAATAGAACGGACACGGTCAAGGGCCGCGTCAACCACGGTAGAGGGGAATCCTCGGTTGAGGAAAAAGGAAGACATGTCGGAAACACTGGTATGGACGGTGGCATCGTATATGGAGATTAAAGTCCCCCATGATTATTGTATTACCCTTGTTACATGTGCCTCTAATTTCATGATTTATACTTTGCCCTCCATTACAACTTCTCTTTGGGGGCCTATAAACAACTCCCACCAATGTTTTCTGCCCCTTGCTGTTTCTTAGCTCCACCTAAACTGATTCTACTTCTTGATTTTCGGAGCGAAGACCCTTTCTCTCTACTGTCTTTACCCCATCCTTTATTATCAGGGCTACCCCTCCTCCTTTTCCATTTTGCCTATCTCTTCTAAAAGATAAGTATCCTGGAATATTTAGTTCCCAACCTCGGCCACTTTGCAACCACGTCTCCGTTATGGCTATTAGATAAAACCTGTTAATTTCTATCTGCGCTATTTGTTGCGAATGCTTCGTGCATTTCGATATAGTGCCTTTAGCTTTGACTTATTTCTATTATTCACTGATGCCCTATTACCTTTGTTATTCTCTCTGTCCCTTCCTGACCCACTCTGCTTATTTTCCCCAAACTCTACTCTGCTCCACAGCCTTGACATTTCTTTTGCTGCTTTTAAATTGACTCTTTCCTGAATCCTCCCACCCCACCTTCATTAGTTTAAAGCCCTGTCTGCTGCCCTAGTTATTCGATTCGCCAGGACACTGGTCCCAAGCCGGTTTAAGTGGAGCCCGTCCCATCAGACCAGCTCCTTCTTTCCTCAGTACTGGCGCCAGTGCCCCATGAACTGAAACCTCTTCCTCCCACACCACTCTTTGAGCCACGCATTTAAACCTCTAATCTGTTTGTCCCTATGCCAATTTGCGCATGGCTCAGGTAACAATCCACAGATTATTACCTTTTGAGGTTCCGCTTTTTAATTTGGATCCTAGCTCCTCAAACTCCCTCAGCAGCAACTCATTCCTCGTTCTACCTATGTTGTTGGTTCCTACGTGGACCACGACAACTGGATCCTCCCACTCCCACTCCAAGTTCTTCTCCAGCCGCGAGGAGATATCCTTAACCCTGGCACCGGGCAGGCAACACAGCCTTCGGTATTCCCTGTCACGGCTACAGAGAACAGTATCTATCCCCCTGACTATACTGTCACCTACCACTACCACATTCCTTTTTACTCCCCCCACTTGAATGGCCTCCTGTACCACGGTGCCATGGTCAGTTTGCCCATCCTCCCTGCAGTCCTTGTTCTCATCCATGCAGGCAGCAAGTATCTCATACCTGTTGGACAAGGTCAAGGGCTGAGGCTCCTCCATCACTATATCCTGGGTCCCCATACCTTCCTGACTCGTAGTCACACCCTCCTATTCCTGACCATTGACTAACTCTAAAGTACTGCTTAACCTAATGGGTGTGACTGCCTCCTGGAACAAAGTGTCCAGGTAACTCTTCCCCCTCCCTGATGCATTGCAATGTCTGCAGCTTGGACTCCAGCTCAACACCTCTGAGCCGAAGTTCCTCGAGCTGCAGGCACTTACCGCAGATGTGGTTGCTCGGGATCTCGCTGATCTCCACCAACTCCCACATGCTGCAGTTACAACACACCACCTGCCCTGCCATCTCCATCTAACTTTATTTTATTTATATAATGGGCCATATTTTCCGATCAGAGACCTCCTGCGTGCGGAGGCCTCCGATCTGGAAAAATCTATGGACTTACCTCAGGGCTCCCGGGGCGCCTACACTTCTGATCCTGGGCCTCTCCAAACTTCAAGTGCGCAGGGCCCACGTATCCCAGAGGCGCATGCAGTTCGCAAGCGTCCCTGGGATCACGTGGGCCAGGCCAGCCAATAGAAGAAGGGAATCTCCTTTCATACACTTGACAGATAGACCTGTCAAATATATTAGCAAGATACTGCAGATGCTGGAAATCCAAAATAACAACAGAAAACGCTGGAAAAACTCAGCAGGCCAGGGCAGCATCCGTGGAGAGAGAAACAGAGTTAACGTTTCAGGTCGAAGACCTTTCATCAGAACTGGAAAAAAGCAGGAAATGGAAAGCAAGTTTAGGGGCTGGGAAAAGGGGGAGGGGATGAAAGAACAAACGGGAAGGTCAGTGATAGGATAGAAAGCAGGAGAGATTAAGAGGCATTGAGAGACATTAAGAGATATTCAAGGCAAGAGGAGGTGGTAATGGGACAGGTTAAGGAATAAAGGATGGCTCTAGATGAAGTGTGAATTATGCTGGCAGAATGGAAGACAGCTGGCATGTAGGAGGGAAGAAAAAAGGCCAAACAAAAAGTGTGGATTAAAAATATATATATATATGTGATAGGGGCCGAGGTTATGATCTGAAATTGTTGAACTCTATGTTGAGTCCAGAGAGCTGTAAAGTGCCTAATCGAAAGATGAGGTGCTGTTCCTCGAGCTTACGCTGAGCTTCCGTGGAACAATGCAAGAGGCCGAGGATGGTGAGGTCTGAGTGGGAATGGAGCGGTGAATTAAAGTGAGCAGCGAATACAGCAGCGCCAGGGACCCGGGTTCGAATCCGGCCTTGGGTGACTGTCTGTGTGGAGTTTGCACATTCTCCCCGTGTTTGCGTGGGTTTCCTCCGGGTGCTCCGGTTTCCTCCCACAGTCCAAAGATGTGCGGGTTAGGTTGATTGGCTATGATAAATTGACCCTTAGTGTTAGGGGGATTAAATACGTGGGGTTACGGGGATAGGGTGGGATATGTGTTGGTGTAGGGGTTACGGGGATCGGGTGGGATATGTGTCGGTGCAGGCTCGATGGGCCGAAATGGCCTCTATCTGCACTGTGGGGTTTCTGTGATTCTGTGAAGTACAAGTAAATCGCTGTTTCACCTGGAAGGGGTGTTTGGGGCCCTGGACAGTGTGAAGGGGGGAGGTATAAGGGCATGTGTTGCATCTCCTGCGCTTGCACGGGAAGGTGCCGGGCGAAGGGGAAGGGGTGCTGGGGGTGGTAGAGGAATGGACTAGGGTGTCGCGGAGGGAGCGGTCCCTACGGAATGCTGAAAGGGGAGGTGAGGGGAAGATGCATTTGGTGGTGGGATCATGCTGGAGGTGGCAGAAATGGCGGAGGATGATCCGTTGAATGTGGAGGCTGGTGGGGTGAAAGGTGAGGACAAGGGGAACTCTATCGTGGTTCCGGGAGGGAGGGGCAGGGGTGAGGGCAGAAGTGCGGGAGATAGAACGGACACGGTCGAGGGCCGTGTCAACCACAGTAGAGGGGAATCCTCGGTTGAGGAAAAAGGAAGACATGTCGGGAGCACTGGCTTGGAAGGTGGCGTCGTCGGAGCAGATGTGGCGAAGACGGAGAAACTGGGAGAATGGAATAGAGTCCTTACAGGAGGTGGGGTGGGAGGAAGTGTAGTCCAGGTAGCTGTGGGAGTCAGTGGGCTTGTAGTGAATGTTTGTCAATAACCTATCCCCAGAGATGGAGACGGAGAAGTCGAGGAAGGGAAGGGAAGAGTCGGAGATGGACCATGTGAAGGTGAGGGAAGGGCGGAAATTGGAAGCAAAGTGAATGAAATTTTCTAGTTCAGGGCGAGAGCAGGAGACGGCACTGATACAGTCTCCAATGTACCGGAAAAAGAGGTGAGGGAGGGGACCCGAGTAGGACTGGAACAAAGAGTGTTCCACATATCCCACGAAAAGGCAGGCATAGCTCGGACCCATGTGGGTACCCATAGCAACACCTTTGATTTGGAGGAAATGAGTGGAGTCAAAGGAGAAGTTGTTCAATGTGAGAACAATTTCAGCCAGGCGGAGGAGGGTGGTGGTGGATGGGGACTGGTTGGGCCTCTGTTCAAAGAAGAAGCGGAGCACCCTCAGGCCATCCTGGTGGGGGATGGAGGTGTAGAGGGATTGTACGTCCATAGTGAAAAGGAGGCGGTTGGGGCCGGGAAACTGGAAACTGTTAACGTGGCGGAGGGCGTCGGAAGAGTCGCGGATGTAGGTTGGAAGAGACTGGACAAGGGGAGAAAAAATAGAGTCAAGATAGGAAGAGATAAGTTCCGTGGGGCAAGAACAGGCTGAAACGATGGGTCTACCAGGACAGTCCTGTTTGTGGATCTTGGGAAGGAGGTAGAAGCGGGCTGTGCGGGGTTGGGGAACTATGAGGTTGGCGGCTGTGGGGGGGAAGATCTCCAGAGGAGATGAGGTCAGTGACAGTCTTGGAAATGGTGGCTTGATGTTCAGTAGTGGGGTCATGGTCCAGGTGGAGGTAGGAGGAGGTGTCCATTTCAGGTCTCTCCCCTTCTATTATGTCCACTTTGTCTTGTAAGCAGATTAAGTAGTTTTGAAATGTTGCAAATATATGATTGGAGATCAATGAAAAAACATAGTAAAACTTTAAATAATTTTTAAAAAACCATCACCTTTTTAAAATTAGTTGAAATGACAATAAATTAAATATTTTTAAACAAAAATTTTATTTTTTGAGAAAAATAATTAAAGTTTTTTATGGGGCTAAAAATAAACGTACTTTTTAAAACTATTTTTAAATGATAAATGACTGAAATTTAAAAAAAAACTTTTTTCAACTCTTATCCTGGTAAAAGCGGGCCTTGCGCCTGCTTTAACCAGGGGCAAGAATTCGAAGGGGTTTTTGTGGGCGGAGGGGCTCCAGAAAGCGGAACTATCCGCCCGCAGAGGCCCTTCTCTAGGGCAGGCATCCGATCTGTCAAAAGCATTCTTGAGTTTTCAGCGCTGTGCATGCCTGAAACCGGCATTTCCGATGTCCCTACGGGTGGGTACACAGCCCGTACACACCCGTAGGGATCGGAATATCCGGGCCAATTAGTCACAGTATTTATTCAAATGACTATTTTTACTTTTAATTTTTAGTTTTAATAAGTTAATTTAGTTTAAGTTATTAATTCAATAAAGTTATAGTACTTAATACTCTCCCAGTTCTGAATTTAATCCATTTACCTAACCTAGAGATCAAAAGGGCTGTACTCACCAACCAATTACCTACCTGCTGTCCTGTGATGTCCCTCCTTGTTTTTTGGCTTTTTAAGCCGCCAGCTCTGCTCCTGCTCAGGTCCGCACTGTGTTCTGGGCCTTCTCCAGTGCTCCCTTTATGCTGCCAGCGCCACTCCCGCTCAGGTCCGTGCCATAGTCTTAAAATGTTGTAAGTTGAAGGAATACTTCAGTAACAGACATTGCCCAACCTGTTGATCATCTTGGGTGTCAGAAAGTGACTGTTTAACATGGCTTCACAATTATCTTATGGAAATGTCCCGATTGTGGTAAACAGGCTTGTACTAAAATAAGAGAAGTCACACAACACCAGGTTATAGTCCAACAGCTTTATTTGAAATCACAAGCTTTCGGAGCGCTGCTCCTTCTTCAGGTGAAGTGGAGAAATGCATAAAGACACAGCTTATATAGTCAGAGAATCATGTCAGATGTTTACAGGTAACCTTTCCAACTGCCATTAATCACACCTCGGCAGAGAGATAATCACAGCAATCAAAGGTGTGAATGGTGTCCAAACAGGTCAGTCAGGGAAACATTACATCAAAGAACAATGAGGTGGGGTCACAAGGGGTCAAATATTGCAGATGCTGGGGTCTGTATGAAAAACAAAAAAACAGACAAAAAACATTTTTTTTGCTGGAAATCATCAACACAGATACCATCATCACACGTGAGGACACCACCCACCAGGTACATGGTACATACTCATGTGACTCGGTCAACATTGTCGACCTCATACGTTGCAGGAAAGGATGCCCCGGAGCATGGCACATCGGCGAGACCATGCAGACACTGCGACAACGGATGAACGGACACCGCGCAACAATCACCAGGCAGGAGTGTTCCCTCCCAGTCGGGGAACACTTCAGCAGTCAAGGACATTCAGCCTCCGATCTTCGGGTAAGCATTCTCCAAGGCGGCCTTCGAGACACACGACAACGCAAAATCGTCGAGCAGAAACTGATAGCCAAGTTCCGCACCCATGAGGACGGCCTCAACCGAGATCTTGGGTTCATGTCACACTACATGTAACCCCACCTGACGCAGGGTCATCCAGACTCGAGTCGACATTGGCTTGTTCTCTCTACACAGATGCGGCCGGACCTGCTGTGATTTCCAGCAAAAAAAAAGTTTTTTGTCTTTTTTTGTTTTTCATACAGACCCCAGCATCTGCAATATTTGACCCCTTGTGACCCCACCTCATTGTTCTTTGATGTAATGTTTCCCTGACTGACCTGTTTGGACACCATTTACACCTTTGACTGCTGTGATTATCTCTCTGCCGAGGTGTGATAAATGGCAGTTGGAAAGGTTACCTGTAAACATCTGACATGATTCTCTGACTATATAAGCTGTGTCTTTATGCATTTCTCCACTTCACCTGAAGAAGGAGCAGTGCTCCGAAAGCTTGTGATTTCAAATAAAGCTGTTGGACTATAACCTGGTGTTGTGTGACTTCTTACATTTGTCCACCCCAGTCCAACTCCGGCATCTCCACACCATGTACTAAAATAGGAAGCGCATCAGGGAATATTTTTGTTTCCTCTGTCTATAGCATAGCTTACACATAACAGATACTATAACACAGGAAACCCATTACCCTGAGGTTGACAAGGTTTTAATAAATAAGGCTCATTATCAGCCAAAGAAGTGAATGCGTAAATGCAGGTGGCCATGGCAGGAAGAGCACCCACCCACTTTTCCAGCTACTGATCTGTAGTAATGTCTGAACTGACCTCAAGTGGAAAGCTACCAGAACAAGATGGTTTAATAAACATATTGTATCCTAATAAACACATTACATCATTTAATATGACATGATATCCTCCATCAACTTCATTTCTATGACTAATTAATCTTTCCTGCACATATTGATAATAGCATGTTTTATAATACAGTAGTATGTTTTATCAGCTAGAAATGTGGCGTCGTATGAAACATTCAACAATATTTACATAGTTTGAAAAACGATGGTCCCAAATTATCCTTGGATTGCAAGATCCTTCGTTTGCAAGATGTTTGTGTAGTTGTGTAAGTGAGTGAGAAGGGGAACAAAACATAACAAGATCAGATTTGTACTAGCCTGGAACTTAGGAGAGAGGACTGCAGTTTCACCTCTCCCGAATACCTTAATGCTCTTATAGTCAAGGAAGTACGGGGTGGCCTTCAAAAAGGGCTTGTAATGAATGGACTTTCTTCCATTTCAGGTCTCTCCCCTTCTATTATGTCCACGTTGTCTTGTAAGCAGATAAGTAATCTTGAAATGTTGCAAATTGAAGGCATACTTACAGTAACAGACATTGCCCAACCTGTAGCCCATCTTGGGTGTCAGAAAGTGACCATTCATCATGAAGCTAGGCGGCGTTCCAATGATTTGCTGCGTGAGGTCCATTTACGATGTTAAAACATTCAGCTGCTAAGTTGCACCGTGAATGTGCACCCTGCTATAATATGGGCATCCACGGTAAGCAACGAAAGAACTGAAATATTGGCCCAGAAATTCAGGTCTCCACGGGTGAGTACGCACGGGGTACTCACCCGTAGGCCCAATGGAACTGCCGGTTTCCTACATGCACTGCGCATGCACGGGAAACCAGCACTTCCGTTCCCCTGAAAGGGGTTCAGAGTTCGAACGCGTGCGTAGGAGAGGCTGCGCGTGCGCATCGAACTTACGTTTTTTTTGCAGGTTTTCCCGGCAGGGTAAGTCTCCAGAAGTTACACATATAAAAAGCAGTCGTAAGGCCTGCTTTTTACAAGGTAAGTGGTGAACTAATTCAAATTAAAACATTTTTCCACAGGTTTATTATTTTTAAATACTTTAAAGAAAGGTAAGTTTATTTTTAGCCCTGTTAGAAAATAAAATTATTTTTTTCAAAAATTTAAATTATTGTTTAAAATAGTTATTTCATGTAATTTATAGTTTATTTAAGAAATATGATTTTTTTAAACATTTATTTGAAGATTTAGTGATGTTTTGGGGCTTGTAGTATTTACAGCCCTTCCTGTCAAACTTATGAATTCCCTGCTCCGATTGGCTCCCCATGGCCCACGTGATCCCAGGGGATGCTTCGAACTAACTGCGCCCCTGGGATACGCAAGCACTGCGCGCCGGCAGTTGGAGCAGGCCCAGGATCGGAATTCCACGGGGGCCCACAGCACAATGGCCGGCGCGCAAGGTAAGTGCAGGTCGGGGACTTACACCCGCGGGAAGTCCCCGACCCGAATTTCTGGACCATTGGAGCATAATTGCCCTCAGTATCCATGGACTAAGAGCGAAATGGCCAAGTGACGCAGCGGCTGGACACCCAAACCACATTTGATGGTTGGAAAAATGAAGGTGCTCCTGTTTGATGTGGTGTGAGGAGGATTATCCTCTAGCACATCAGAGACCCTCCCCAGAGGGTAGTAAGAGCTGCTGGCTAGTTGTATCCAATAACCACAAGACCTGGGAATAGATGAGGAAGAAGATGGCAGATCTTAAGAAAACTGGAAAGATATGGCTACACAACAGTACCATTTATCAGGTAGATGGCCCTAGTATGCTTGCCAAAGTGTGGCTTGTTGACCTACTATACATTTACTACTGACCCATGCCAAGCCTGCTCCCCTGGCTGAGTTCAGCTAACTCGGCACAGACTAGGGATGCAACCTGAAATTTGCCTGGTCCGTATGACTCATTTAACGATTTAACAGGAGCACATATTGGGAATTCAGCCATGGACATAAGTGACCACAATTCACACACTATTCTGTCCATTGAAATTGGTGTTGAGGTATAGATCAGCCATGATCTAAGTGAATGGTGGAACAAGCTTGAGAGGCTGAATTACCTACTCCTGTTCCTATGCATATTCCTGCTTTCACCAGGCGTAAGAATTCCACGGTCTTTCAGCGGGCGGAAGTTGGGCAAATAGCGCAACTCTCCACCTGCAGAAGCCCTTTTCCTGGGGATGCAGAGGATCTGTCAAGAAGATTCGTGACAGATCGCAAGTGCCAGGTTTTAGTGCATGCGCTTCGCATGCCTAAACCCGGCACTTGCGCGGCCCCTACGGGCGCGTACACACCCGTAGGGGTCGCAAAATACGGCCCTATCTGTTTTAATGATCTTGGTTGAGAGATAAATATTGGCCTGGACACCGGGGAGAACTTCCCTGCTCTTTCTCAGAACTCTTGCAAGCTTTTTAATATTCACCAGAATGGGAAATGGAAATTTAGATTCACTGCCCAATTAAAAGTACCTCTTCAGCCCTTCAGATCGAGACAGGCACAGGAAGAGGTCTGCAGAACAAGCTAAACCACTAGAGAAAGGCATCACACTAAGCAATAATATAATACATTACTGTATGTTAGAAAACTGTTCCAAGCCTGTTGCATAATAATTTACATGAAATTCTAGCTGCAGAATTTAAATTTTTAAAAATTTGCAAAATAAACAGCTTTAAACAAACAGACTTAAACCTAAGTACAAACATTTACTGTGCATGCACATAAACAGACACATACAACGCATGCACACACACAACACAAATATGCACACCACATACAGAACAGTAACGCATGCATGGACACAATACAAACATACTGTCGGAACGGCTAGATTCCTAACTAAAGGACTGAGATCGAGTCAGTCTATTAAACAAGCGATGTTTAATACTAATAAACAGAGTTTAACACTAAAACAATGGAAAGCTGGATAACAGGTCTGTACTGGTTGCTAGCTCCACGAGGACTGACTAGAGCCCCACCCTGGTCGGACGTCATGACGTCATCACATTTTCCCGCCGCTGGAGGATCACGTGATCAACGTGATGACGTCATCGCGTTGGGTCTCAGTCTTAAAAGGACCGCGCTATGTACATGCGATAATATGAACAGAGATACAGATTCATTCTGTAGCTAACAATTAGTTAAAGATAATTATGTACATAAGATCAGAGTCCCCTTGGTGGCTCTGCCACATGCGCCCCCCAGAATTGTCTTTAACAGTAAAAGTTAATCGACTAGGAGGTCTGACAAGCCTGTCAGAGCGACTCCTGTATTCTCGGAGTGAACGTTGTTGAACAGCGGGCGGGCTGGCGGATGGGAGCCTTCGGACTGGTGTGGATGCTGTTGTGTCGGTACCTTTCTACCTAGACACAATTTAGGACTCAGAACTCAGAGATTCAAACATGAAGTGCTTTATTGGAAGGAAAGGAAGTTCTGGAAAGTTCTGATCAAAGAGAGCTAAAACAGAGAACACCCAACCATTTATCTCCTGTGACAGCGCCACCACAGGTGGGAGAACACACAATACATAACATTTTCTCCCCTCTTAAATGGAAGGTCCACATTATTCCTCAACAGGTAAGTTACTTTCAATGCACTCAACGAACCTAGGGTAGAGGTAGACTGCCTCAAACCCTGGCTTTACCCTTGGGTTTATTCTGCCCCAGTCTTGTGGGTAAGTCACTAAGCCTACAGATCCAAGCGTCTTGGAGGCCGCCGCTCTCTGACAGGATACCGGCGGTCATCGCTGGCTTCCACAGCAGTAGGCATTGACACAGGCCTGGATGGAGAAGGTGCCTGTGTCAGTTGAAAGTCAGGAGTTTGCACAGGTGGAACAGTCTCTTTGACTTCCTGTGTTGGAGAAGAGCACTGTGGCAAAGGATGCTGGTTTGCGGTATCATCCGGAAACAGTTCAGGCCAACCAGCCGTTGGAGCCTCTGTGGCTGTCTCTGCTCCTAGCAACAGTTAATCTGTGTGTCTTCTCCAGACGACGTCCTCAGCAGTCTCAACCGTGTAAGACACAGGGCCCGTCTGCGCGATCACCGTAGCAGGAACCCATTTCGGTCCAGTGTTGTAGTTTCGAGCTAGGACGTGCTCTCCCGGATGAAACCGTCTCTCCTTGGCTCTTTTCAACTTGAGCTTGTTGTTGACAATGGACAACCTGTTCTGCCCTTGGAGGTTTGAGTAAGTCAAAACTTGTCCGCAACTGCCTCTTCATCATGAGCGAAGCGGGGGAAGTTTTGGTTGTGGCATACGGCTCGTTCCTGTAGGACAACAGGAAGCTGTTCAGACATTGGTGGATTGAGCCCTGACCTTGCGATGCCTTCAAGGCGTGCTTCAAAGTTTGCACAAACCTTTCTGCCTGGCCGTTAGTAGAGGGATGGTAGGGCGCAGACCTGATGTGTTGGACACCATTCACATGCAGGAGGGTTGCAAACTCCTGTGATACAAATTGTGGACCGTTGTCACTTACGAGTTGTTCTGGTGAGCCATAACGGCTGAACAGCTCACCAAGTTTCTCAATTGTTTTCTCTGCCGTGGTAGACCTCATCACAGCGACCTCCGGCCACTTGCTATGAGCGTCCACAACCACCATAAACATCTTCCCTTCGAAAGGACCGGTGAAGTCCACATGTACTCACTGCCACACTTCTGCAGGCCAATCCCAGGGGTGTAGGGTTGCCAGCTGTGGAACATTCCGGACCCTTTGACATGGGGAACATGTTTTGGCTTTCTCCTCAATATTCCCATCGAGACCTGGCCACCAGAAGTAGCTTCTTGCCATTTCCTTCATCCGAACCATCCCACTGTGGCCTGTATGAAGTTGTTGCAGTATAGGTTCCCTCAGAGGTGGCGGAATGATGACACGGCGTCCCCAAAGAAGACAACCTGCCTGGATGGAGAGCTCATTTCTTTTTGAAATGTAAGGTTTCAAACTAGGAGAATCTCCTATCGCTCTCCCTCGAATGACATCGTCCATTACCTCAGACAGGACTGGATCGTTGCGGGTGTACCTTCGCACCTGAACTGCAGTGACAGGTGCTCCCTCCACTTGTCTAAAGTAGAAGATGTCTATCTGACGAGGCTCTGGGGGAGTAACAGGCAAGGGTAGCCTCGAGAGACCGTCTGTGTTGCCATGCAAGTCTGATTTGCGATATTTGATGTCGTATGTGTGTCCTGACAACAGTAAAGCCCACCTTTGCATCCTGCTTGCAGCGAGAGATGGAATTCCGGTGTGGGGCCCGAAGATTGAAGTCAATGGACGGTGGTCTGTCAGGAGTGTGAACCTTCTCCCAAACAGGTACTGATGAAATTTTCGAATTCCAAAAACGATTCCCAAGGCCTCGCGCTCGATCTGCGCATAGTTACTCTCGGCCTTGTTCAAGGTGCGTGATGCGAAGGCGATAGGTTTCTCTTCACCCGAAGGCATGATGTGGGATATGACTGCTCCCACACCATATGGTGATGCATCACATGCTAGCTGCACGGGTAGCTTTGGGTCGAAGTGTGTCAGGACCTCCGATTTCAGCAATGCTTTCTTTGCTTGGGCGAAAGCTTCGTTGCACAGTTCAGTCCATTTCCATGTTTTGCCTTGACATAGCAACTGATGTAATGGCTTCAGCAATGTTGCTAAGTCTGGAATAAACTTCCCACAGTAGTTAAGTAGCCCCAGAAATGAACGTAACTGGCTCACATTCTGGGGTGCTGGGGCCTCCACGATCGCCTTGACCTTTGTCGGCGCCTTATGCAGGCCAGTAGCGTCAATCACATGCCCCAGGTACTCAACTGAAGACTGAAAGAATTCACATTTGTCTTTACGAACTCTGAGTCCGTACTCTTTCAGTCGTAGTGTCGCATCCAAGTTCAGAAGATGATCATCCTCATTTGTCCCAGTGACAAGGATGTCGTCCAGGTAGCACTGGACTCCTGGCAGTCCACTCAAAATCTGATCCATTGCCCTTTGGAATAGAGCAGGGGCCGATGTAATTCCAAATGGAAGGCGGCAGTACCTGTATAGCCCCTTGTGTGTCACAATTGTCAGTAGCTCCTTTGATTTGTCATCGACATGCATTTGTAGATAAGCCAGGCATAAGTCTATTTTGCTGAACTTTTGCCCTCTGGCTAGGCCCGTAAAAAGATCATCAATGAGGGTACTGTTCCACAGACAGCACCGGGTTAATAGTCACTTTAAAATCCCCACAGATTCGAACAGATCCATCCTTTTTCAGGACAGGAACAATGGGTGTGGCCCATTTCACAGAATCACAGAAACCCCACAGTGCAGATAGAGGCCATTTCGGCCCATCGAGCCTGCACCGACACATATCCCATCCTATCCCCGTAACCCCACGTATTTAATCCCCCTAACACTAAGGGTCAATTTATCATAGCCAATCAACCTAACTCGCACATCTTTGGACTGTGGGAGGAAACCGGAGCACCCGGAGGAAACCCACGCAAACACGGGGAGAATGTGCAAACTCCACACAGACAGTTGCCCGAGGCCAGATTCGAACCCGGGTCCCTGGCGCTGTGAGGCAACAGTGCTAACCACTATGCCACCGTGCTGCCACACATTTGCTCATGCTCACAGGCTCCAGGACTCTATTCCCGACTAAGGCCTCCAAGTTAGCCTCAACTTTTGGCCTAATTGCATAGGGTACAAGTCGGGCTTTGTGAAACTTCGGCTTGCTGTCAGGTTTAATGTCCAGTCTCACGCAGATCTTTTTCATGCTCCCAAGTTCCCCATTGAGGAGTTCTGCATGTTTGTTTAACACTGCAGTCAGACCTGACTCCCCTTTTGACATCATGCAGACTGCAGGCCAGTCCAGCGTGATTTTCTCTAGCCACGCACGTCCCAGTAGCGATGGGTAATTTCCCTTTACCACATATAGTGGCAGTTTTGCAGTCTGTCCGTTCAATTTAACTGTCACCTCAATGACGCCTCTCATGGCCACAGGTTCGCCGGTATACGTCTTTAGCACAATGTTTGTTGGCTGAAGGGTAAGATGCTTTAGCATTTTGTTGTAGACAGTGTCTGAAACAAGGGACACAGCCGCACCTGTGTCCACCTCCATCCGCACTGATTGTCCCTCCACCAGTGGTGACACCCAGTAGCCATTTGAACCACCTGCAACCGTCAGTATGTGCACCTCTTCCTCCTCAGAGGTGTCGCTCCCCTCTGTTTTGCTTGTTCCATCATACTGCACTGAATGAACACTCTTTTTCCTCTCTTGTCCAAATACAGACATTTTGCTTCCATGCTTCCCAGCCCTGTCTGTTCTTTTTTTACCTCTACAGGCGCGTTCAATGTGACCCTTTTTGCCACAATTTCGGCATTCCAGCTCCGTACACCAGCAGTCATTAGCGTGATGGCCCGTTTTCCCACAACGGTAACATGTGCCGTTCCGCGCACCTTTAGGCTCAGACGACACCTTGTGAACTCTCCCTGTTGAACTCAACTGGTGAGCCTCCTTTTCCGCCATCTCCATGGAGACACTAACTTCAATGGCCTTTTCAAGAGTAAGGTTGTCCTCAGTAAGAAGGCGCTTCGGTGTGGCTGCATTTTGCAGACCACACACAAGTCTGTCTCTAATGGTGTCATTCAGCACCTCCTTGAACTGGCAGTGTTCCGACAACCTTTTTAAAGCAGCAATAAACATCGTCACTGATTCCCCCTCCTCTTGATTCCGTTTGTGAAATCTAAATCTCTCAGCAATAACCAGAGGTTTTGGTGAAAAATGTGCTCCAAGAATTTCCACTAGTTGCTTATATGTTTTAGTTCCTGGCTTATCTGGCTGCACGAGGCTGCGAAGTAAATTGAAAGTCTTCGGCCCGATTACACTCAAAAAGGTAGGCACGACCTTTTCATTTGCCACCGCATTCGCCAATACAAAATAGTCAAAACGTTCCGTATATGCGCTCCATTGCTCCACATTTTCATCAAAATCACCGATGTTTCCTAATATAGTAGCCATCTCACGTTTCAAATTAAATTTTCTGTTTACTCACTGCACCCGTAACGTACGCAGATTCATCCGCTCCTCGTTGCCACTTGTTGTGTCGGTACCTTTCTACCTAGACACAATTTAGGACTCAGAACTCAGAGATTCAAACATGAAGTGCTTTATTGGAAGGAAAGGAAGTTCTGGAAAGTTCCGAACAAAGAGAGCTAAAACTTAACAGAGAACACCCAACCATTTATCTCCTGTGACAGCGCCACCACAGGTGGGAGGAGAACACACAATACATAACAGATGCAGCTGGAGGGTGGCCACGGCGTGGTGGCTGTGCAGTCTCTACTGGCCGGTCGATGTCCAGATGCGTCGGTTTGAGATGATCAATGGAGATGTGGTCTGGTTTACCACCGATGTCAACCAAGAAACTCTTGTCGCTGGGCTCTATTACGCGGAAAGGTCCTGTGTAGGGACCCTTGAGCAGATCCCTATGGGCATCATGCCGAATGAATACGAATTCAGCATATTCTAGCTCCGCTGGAACATGCGAAGATGGCAGGCCGTGATACGAAGTCGGAATGGGCGCGAAAGCCTTGGCCATTTCCCGGTGGTTGCTGAGTTGGTCGGCCACAGACCATGGCGCGGTGGGAAGCGGCAGGAAATCTCCTGGTACGCGGAGCGGCTGACCGTACACGAGCTCTGTGGCAGACAATTGCAGGTCCTCTTTGGGTGCCGTGCGCAGCCCCAACATGACCCATGGAAGCTTATCCACCCAGCCGGCGCCTTGGAGGCTGGCTCTCAGCGATGCCTTTAACGATCGGTGGAAACGTTCACACAAACCGTTTGCCTGTGGGTGATAGGCCGTAGTGCGGTGGAGTTTGGTGCCAAGACCCTGGGCCACAGCGTTCCAGAGCTCGGATAAGAATTGTGGACCGTGGTCTGAAGAAATATCCACCGGAACGCCGAAACGTGCGACCCACGAGGAGAGGAACGCTCTGGCTACATCGGCAGGCGTAGTAGACGCCAAAGGTACTGCCTCGGGCCATCTGGTAGTACGATCGACCATGGTTAGAATGTGTGTGTAACCCTGGGACGGTGGCAGCGGTCCGACGAGATCCACGTTGACATGGTCGAATCGCCGTTCCGGCACAGCGAACGTGGCCAATGGGGTCCTGACGTGGCGCTGCACCTTAGACTTTTGACAGACGACGCAGGTGTTAGCCCAGTCGCGGATATCCTTACGCATTCTTCTCCAGACGAACTTAGCCGACAGTAATTTTTGGGATGCTTTCACACCCGGGTGCGAAAGCCCATGGATGGCATCGAAGACTTGGCAGCGCCAGGCAGCTGGAACGATCGGGCAAGGATTCCCCCATGGAGACATCGCAGAGCAACGAGGTGCCTGCTGCGTGGAATTGCACATCGGCCAGTTGGAGGCTAGAGGTGTCGGCGCGATACAACTGCGTTTCAGGGTCAGATGCTTGGTCGGTGGCCATGAGGGCATAATCGATGCCCAACTGGACTGCCCATACAGGCACGTGAGAAAGGCAATCGACTACCAAATTGTCCTTGCCAGCTACGTGCTGGATGTCTGTCGTGAATTCCGAAATGTAAGTTAGCTGTCTCTGCTGTCGGGCCGACCACGGTTCGGCGGTCTTGGCCATTGCAAAAGTCAGTGGTTTGTGATCTACAAACGCGGTGAAGGGATGTCCCTCCAACAGGAAATGAAAATGGCGAATGGCCAGGAACAGTGTCAGCAACTCACGGTCGAAAGTACTATATTTGCGTTCGTTGCGCCGGAGTTGGCGGCTGAAGAACGCCAGTGGCTGCCACGACCCGTTGACCCACTGTGCTTGCACGGCGCCTATGGCATAGTTGGAAGAGTCCGTGGTGAGGGCGATGGTGGCTCCTGGCAGAGGGTGCGCCAACATAGTTGCATAGGCTAGAGCGGTTTTTGTGTTGTCGAAAGCGTCGTCCATTGCCGCCGTCCAGGTTATTGCATCCTTTCCCATCTTGCCTTTGAGGGCCTCGTAGAGGGGCTGCATGAGTTGTGCTGCCTTCGGCACAAAGCGGTGATAGAAGTTCACCATGCCTAGGAATTCTTGGAGGGCTTTGGTGGACTGTGGCTTCAGGAATGCCGAAATTGCTTCGACCTTTGACTGCAGCGGGATTGCACCCTCCTGGGTAATGCGGTGGCCCAAGAAGTCAATCTGATGTAGGCCGAACTGGCATTTGGCCGGGTTGATTATGAGGCCATGCTGGCTGAGGCGCCGAAAAAGGGTGCGGAGATGGTCGACGTGCTCCGCTTTGGTGGAGCTGGCTATCAGGATATCGTCCAGATAGACAAATAAAAACTGGAGATCCCGCAGGACCGAGTCCATGAGTCGTTGAAAGACCTGCGCGGCGTTCTTGAGCCCAAAAGGCATTCTGAGGAACTCGAACAGTCCAAAGGGAGCAATAACTGCAGTTTTTTGGATGTCCTGCTGGTGTACAGGGACCTGATGGTAGCCCAGGACGAGGTCGACCTTGGAGAAGATTGAGTTTCCCGCCAAATGGGCGGAAAAGTCTTGAATGTGCAGGATCGGGTACCGATCGGGCGTCGTTGCATCATTCAGTCGACGGTAGTCCCCACATGGCCGCCATCCGCCGCCGGGCTTTGGAATGATATGTAGGGGTGAGGACCAGGGACTATTCGACCGGTGAATAATTCCCAGCCACTCCATTGTGGCAACCTCGGCCTTCGCTGCCGCGAGTTTACCGGGTTCCAGTCGCCGAGCTCGTGCGTACACTGGGGAGCCGGTCGTAGTAATGTGGTGTTGGACACCATGCTTAGATGCCGAGGCGGAGAAAGTGGACTTGGTCAGATCTGGGAATTCACTTAGTAGGCGGGTGAATTCGTCCGGCGAGGGTAACGCGCAAGAGACAGTATGGGCCGGTGCGGAACTGCGGAAGCACGGAATGGAATGGAAGGTAGCCGCGTTGACCAGTCGACGGTTTCGGACATCTACCAAGAGGCTGTTGGCGCATAAGAAATCCGCGCCGAGTATGGCTTGTGAAACTTTGGCTGTGATAAAATCCCACTGAAACCATTGTCCGCCGAAGCACACCCGGACCTGCCATTTGCCAAAGGTACGAATGGCTCCACCATTAGCTGCCTCGAGGGCGGGACCGTGCCTCCCAGACTGGATGTCAAGTGCTGAGGCGGGAAGGATGCTGCACTGCGCCCCGGTGTCGCATAAAAAGCGCCGGCCCGAAAGGGAATCGGTAATGTAGAGGAGCTTCCCGGAATTCCCAATCGCCATTGTGGCTGCGGCCCGTACCTTAAACTCGATCCTCCTTTTCTGGGGCTGCTGCCGGGGTTGCTGGTTTTTTTTAGGCGCGAAACTGCAAGGAGGGCGGCAGCTTCTGGCTTTCGTGCCGAAACGGGCGTGGTAAAAACACAAGCTGGGGGATGGAGGCGTCGGGGCGGCATCCGCGGAGGAGGGTTGTCTCGTGGCGGAGCAGTATTGCTGCGTGACCGCATAAACCGTGTCTGCTTCTGCAGCCAGTGCTGCGCAATCCGCGGTGTCCGATCTAGCGAGAGCGGCTTGAACCTGTTTGGGGAGTTGACTCAGGAATAACTCCCGAAAAAGGAAGCATTGGGGTTCGGAGCCCAGGAGCGTGAGCATCTGGCTCAGTAACTCAGATGGCTTGGAATCGCCCAGGCCTGGCATAGCGAGCAGCCGGCGGGCCCGCTCTGCCTTTGTGAGTCCGAAGACCTGTATTAACCGCGCTTTAAGAGCATCATACTTGCTGGCCTCTGGGGGGTTTTCGAGCAGGCTGATGATCCGTGCGGCTGTGGAGCTGTCGAGTGCGGAGACCACGTGGAGGTAGCGGGTCTGATCCATGGCGATGTTACATAGTTCGAATTGTGCTTCTGCTTGGACGAACCAGGAGGCAGCATGTTGTTCCCAAAACTGTGGGAGTTTCAAAGCCACGGCGTGTGCTTCCATGTTTCGTTACGCTTCTTTCGCGAAAATTGTCCACGAAAATTCGGGGTCACCACTAGGAATGGCTAGATTCCTAACTAAAGGACTGAGATCGAGTCAGTCTATTAAACAAACGATGTTTAATACTAATAAACAGAGTTTAACACTAAAACAATGGAAAGCTGGATAACAGGTCTGTACTGGTTGCTAGCTCCACGAGGACTGACTAGAGCCCCTCCCTGGTCGGACGTCATGACGTCATCACGTTTTCCCGCCGCTGGAGGATCACGTGATCAACGTGATGACATCATCGCGTTGGGTCTCAGTCTTAAAGGGACCGCGCTATGTACATGCGATAATATGAACAGAGATACAGATTCATTCTGTAGCTAACAATTAGTTAAAGATAATTATGTACATAAGATCAGAGTCCCCTTGGTGGCTCTGCCACAATACATCATATAAAAACACACAGCTAGACAGAACAGAAACACACATATGCAGCACAAATACAGCACAATTGCAAATGGAGCATAGACAGCACATACACATATACAGAACAGAGACAACATACAAATATGTATACTCACACAAACAGAGCATAAAGGCACACATACGTCAATGTACAAATATGACACATAGCTAACCGTCCAACTCCAAGATAATGCAAGTGAAAAAACGCTGTGCGAGAATGATCACAAAGAAGGATTTGGATGCAGCAGTTTGATCCGGGATTCTTTTCTGGAATGTTCCAGTTTATTAGTAATGATCTGTGTCAGTATTTGCCGGGTGTCCTATCCAACATCCTCTCAGTGAAGCACTGCACTGTACACAATCTCCTCTTCCTTTTTTCTTACTTTCGGCAAGTTTCCCAATTGCAGTTGTGCATAGCAGATATCATTCCCATTGCTCTCACCCTGCAAAACGGGGGAAAAAACACACATGCTTTTACTTTCTCTGTCCTTACCTTCCTGAGCCTGCCTTCCTCCTACAATCTGCAGACTGTTCAAACCCAAGCTGGCATTGGCTGATCACTGCTCCTCGGTTTAGCTCACCTTTTCTCTTCCTCTTTTCAACTTTGCTGGTATTATCCACGACCGGCTTTTTCCCCTTCACTTGGGTTTCTCAATAAAATATATAGTTTGTAACGAGAGAGTTCTCCAACTGAGCCAAGCTGACAGTGGACTGATTTTGAGTTGCTTATTTCTTTTAATGTTTCAACATATTTGAGTCTATTTGAGTGAGCTAATGGGATACATTGTACTGGTGACAATCAAAATCAAAATGGTCCAAGTTTGGTCTTATTGCACAGCTCTCAACTGCTCAGTCATTGCAAAAATATGTGATTAGAAATATTCTGAAACACCTCGGAATATGACTTGGGTCTGTTGCTTACATTATTCTATTATTTTCTATTACTGAACAGTTTACATTTACAGATCATCCCAGCACAGACCCTGCTGGTAAAATAATCAGAGAATTCCGTGTATGCTCCCAGTGTCAGTCCCCGCTGGCAATCTCCCAGTGTCAGTCCCCGCTGGCAATCTCCCAGTGTCAGTCCCCACTGGCAATCTCCCAGTGTCAGTCCCCGCTGGCAATCTCCCAGTGTCAGTCCCCGCTGGCAATCTCCCAGTGTCAGTCCCCGCTGGCAATCTCCCAGTGTCAGTCCCCACTGACAACCTCCCAGTGTCGGTCCCCGCTGGCAACCTCCCAGTGTCGGTCCCCGCTGGTAACCTCCCAGTGTCAGTCCCCTCTGGTAACCTCCCAGTGTCAGTCCCCGCTGGCAATCTCCCAGTGTCAGTCCCCGCTGGCAATCTCCCAGTGTCAGTCCCCGCTGGCAATCTCCCAGTGTCAGTCCCCGCTGGCAATCTCCCAGTGTCAGTCCCCGCTGGCAATCTCCCAGTGTCAGTCCCCACTGACAACCTCCCAGTGTCGGTCCCCGCTGGCAACCTCCCAGTGTCGGTCCCCGCTGGCAACCTCCCAGTGTCAGTCCCCGCTGGTAACCTCCCAGTGTCAGTCCCCGCTGGCAACCTCCCAGTGTCAGTCCCCGCTGGTAACCTCCCAGTGTCGGTCCCCGCTGGCAACCTCCCAGTGTCGGTCCCCGCTGGCAACCTCCCAGTGTCGGTCCCCGCTGGTAACCTCCCAGTGTCGGTCCCCGCTGGTATCCTCCCAGTGTCGGTCCCCGCTGGTATCCTCCCACTGTCAGTCCCCGCTGGCAACCTCCCAGTGTCAGTCCCCGCTGGTAACCTCCCAGTGTCAGTCCCCGCTGGTAACCTCCCAGTGTCAGTCCCCGCTGGTAACCTCCCAGTGTCAGTCCCCACTGGTAACCTCCCAGTGTCAGTCCCTGCTGGCAACCTCCCAGTGTCGGTCCCCGCTGGCAACCTCCCAGTGTCAGTCCCCGCTGGTAACCTCCCAGTGTCAGTCCCCGCTGGTAACCTCCCAGTGTCAGTCCCCACTGGTAACCTCCCAGTGTCAGTCCCTGCTGGCAACCTCCCAGTGTCGGTCCCCGCTGGCAACCTCCCAGTGTCGGTCCCCGCTGGTAACCTCCCAGTGTCGGTCCCCGCTGGTATCCTCCCACTGTCAGTCCCCGCTGGCAACCTCCCAGTGTCAGTCCCCGCTGGTAACCTCCCAGTGTCAGTCCCCGCTGGTAACCTCCCAGTGTCGGTCCCCGCTGGCAACCTCCCAGTGTCAGTCCCCGCTGGCAACCTCCCAGTGTCGGTCCCCGCTGGTATCCTCCCAGTGTCGGCCCCCGCTGGTAACCTCCCAGTGTCAGTCCCCGCTGGTAACCTCCCAGTGTCAGTCCCCGCTGGTAACCTCCCAGTGTCAGTCCCCGCTGGCAACCTCCCAGTGTCGGTCCCCGCTGGTATCCTCCCAGTGTCGGTCCCCGCAGGTAACCTCCCAGTGTCAGTCCCCGCTGGTAACCTCCCAGTGTCAGTCCCCGCTGGTAACCTCCCAGTGTCAGTCCCCGCTGGCAACCTCCCAGTGTCAGTCCCCGCTGGCAACCTCCCAGTGTCGGTCCCCGCTGGTATCCTCCCAGTGTCAGTCCCCGCTGGTATCCTCCCAGTGTCGGTCCCCGCTGGTATCCTCCCAGTGTCAGTCCCCGCTGGTATCCTCCCAGTGTCGGTCCCCGCTGGCAATCTCCCAGTGTCAGTCCCCGCTGGTACCCTCCCAGTGTCGGTCCCCGCTGGCAACTTCCCAGTGTCAGTCCCCGCTGGCAACCTCCCAGTGTCGGTCCCCGCAGGCAATCTCCCAGTGTCAGTCCCTGATGGTAACCTCCCAGTGTCGGTCCCCGCAGGTAACCTCCCAGTGTCGGTCCCCGCAGGCAATCTCCCAGTATCAGTCCCCGCTGGCAATCTCCCAGTGTCAGTCCCCGCTGGCAATCTCCCAGTGTCAGTCCCTGATGGTAACCTCCCAGTGTCGGTCCCCGCTGGCAATCTCCCAGTGTCAGTCCCCGCTGGCAATCTCCCAGTGTCAGTCCCTGCTGGTAACCTCCCAGTGTCAGTCCCTGCTGGTAACCTCCCAGTGTCAGTCCCCGCTGGTAACCTCCCAGTGTCAGTCCCTGCTGGTAACCTCCCAGTGTCAGTCCCCGCTGGCAATCTCCCAGTGTCAGTCCCCGCTGGTACCCTCCCAGTGTCAGTCCCCGCTGGTACCCTCCCAGTGTCAGTCCCCGCTGGTACCCTCCCAGTGTCGGACCCCGCTGGCAACTTCCCAGTGTCAGTCCCCGCTGGCAACCTCCCAGTGTCGGTCCCCGCAGGCAATCTCCCAGTGTCAGTCCCTGATGGTAACCTCCCAGTGTCGGTCCCCGCAGGTAACCTCCCAGTGTCAGTCCCTGATGGTAACCTCCCAGTGTCAGTCCCCGCAGGTAACCTCCCAGTGTCAGTCCCTGATGGTAACCTCCCAGTGTCAGTCCCCGCTGGCAATCTCCCAGTGTCAGTCCCTGATGGTAACCTCCCAGTGTCGGTCCCCGCTGGCAATCTCCCAGTGTCAGTCCCCGCTGGCAATCTCCCAGCGTCAGTCCCTGCTGGCAATCTCCCAGTGTCAGTCCCTGCTGGTAACCTCCCAGTGTCAGTCCCCGCTGGTAACCTCCCAGTGTCGGTCCCCGCAGGCAATCTCCCAGTGTCAGTCCCTGATGGTAACCTCCCAGTGTCAGTCCCTGCTGGTATCCTCCCAATGTCAGTCCCCGCAGGCAACCTCCCAGTATCTGTCCCCGCTGGTAACCTCCCAGTGTCAGTCCCCGCAGGCAATCTCCCAGTGTCAGTCCCTGATGGTAACCTCCCAGTGTCAGTCCCTGCTGGTATCCTCCCAATGTCAGTCCCCGCAGGCAACCTCCCAGTATCTGTCCCCGCTGGTAACCTCCCAGTGTCAGTCCCCGCAGGCAATCTCCCAGTGTCAGTCCCTGATGGTAACCTCCCAGTGTCAGTCCCTGCTGGCAACCTCCCAGTGTCTGTCCCCGCAGGCAACCTCCCAGTATCTGTCCCCGCTGGTAACCTGCTGAAACCCTCATCCATGTCTTGTTACCTCTAAACTTGACTATTCCAACCCACTCCTGGCCAGCCTCCCATCTTCCACCCTCCATAACCTTGAATATATCCAAAACTCTGCTGCCCGTATCCTAACGCGCACCAAGTCAGGCCTGCTCCTCCTGGCCTGGCTGGATAGGGAGGGCTTTTAAAAAATATTTTATTACATACCTTTTGTTGGCGGCTGCAGAAGAATCCTGAGCATGGGCAGGCCCAACACAGCTTTGCACTAGTAACAGACGTTTGGCCCCTAATTTACATATTCACTCTTTAAAAATTAATGTTATATTTACCATGTTATCCTGCCCACGGTGCAATCTTCGATTACTAGCTTGAGTTCCTTTTCGTTCTTGAGTTCCTTTCCCTTTTATATAAAATAATAATTGAGATAGAATAATGTATTTGTAAAGAACATTTTATGTGTTGCAGTGCATAGTGAACTGCAGTGATGTATAATAATCTTATATTTTATATCATCTAAAGTAGTTGCCTCTGATATTTGCTTATAATATTATTAAAGTTAGTTACAAACTGCGAGAACAAGTGCAAATGTGAGAAGAAAGGAACTGAGAGATCAGATACTTGTGCTCTGTGTGTATCATTTGTAACAGAATGACTTAAACACAGTGCAAAAGGTATTTTTCATATCAGTTAAGGACCATTGGTAGCCCAGTGAACCAATTAACCATGAAACACTGAAAATGTAATTGAAGTAACATTGAAGTAGATAACGGGGAAAGAGACTTCTGAAAGTCTGAGTTAAATTAAACACCATTGTTGAGGTGTGAGAATTGCTCACTGACGTACATTTGCTCGTGGTTAAGCCACGCTTCGTTTTAAAATTCTCATCCTGGCTTTCAAATCCCTCCATGGCCTCACCCCTCCCTGTCTCTGTAACCTCCTCCAGCCCTCCCAGATAGCTGGGATCCTCCAATTCTGGCCTCTTGCGCATCCCCAGTTTTAATCGTTCCACCATCGGCGGCCGTGCCTAAGCTCTGGAATTCCCTCCCTAAACTTCTCTGCCTCTCTACCTCTCCTTCCTCCTTTAAGATGCTCCTTAAGACCTATCCCTTTGTCATCTGCCCTAACATCTCCTTATGTGGCTCGGTGTCAAAATGTGTTTGATAACGCTCCTGTGAAGCGCTTTGGGACGTTTTACTACATTAAAGGCGCTACATAAATACAAGTTGGTGTTAAAACATAGTATTTTCCCTAAGAAAGAGCAGTTAATGCCTGTCCAGGTTAGCAGTTTGTTATCATCAGTGATTGGAATAGGAGAGAGAAGTTAAGCCTGCAGGTGTTTGCAAAACTAACTGAATTTAAAGGAGAAATGTTGACTTTTGGACTCTGGTTTGGTGTCCCACTTCCTGACCAGCCAGAGAGTCGCTCATTGCCACAAGCAGCTGGATCATGGCAGCAGCTGCAACACCGAAAAGATGTTGTCCCAGATATGCTACATGCCTGTGAACGTTATCAGACTTGCAACCTGCCCAGACAGGGAGCTCCTAAACCTCTAGCAGCAGGAGCACCGAAGGGAACTGACATCCTAATCCAGGGAGTTCACCAACACCGCTGGCAAAAGGGTTACTGACTGAAGGCATTGATCCAGGTTGAAACAGGTGACCGTGAGTGCTAATTAAAAATTATTGTGATATCCGTGCTAACCAAGTAAATGAGCTCTGATTAATAAATTTGTTGAAACTAAATACATGTGTTGTTTATGAAGACATTGTAGTCTGGTGTGGTTGTCTCTGGGCCCAAAGTAGGATCTCCGCTGGGAGCTGGACTTTCAGGACCTAATATTATAAATTTATCAATTTCATACCCTTGATGTATTGGTGTTTAGGTATGGCCAGGATGGACTCCCTTTACATCATGAGACATTAATTTATTTATAAGTATATTCCTTTCACATCAAGTGAAAATCATAAATATAATTTTAGTCAGTGAATATTTTTAACTCTTTGGAGTCTAACAGTCAGAGCATTGCCATGTGATGATGAAGGCTATTCTATGTACAGTAATTTGTAATCTGGTCTAATATTGTTCAAATTGAAAGCAGCCCTTGAACAAAGAAAAATTGTTAGACTGGGAAAATGAAATCCATTTCAGTCACTATCTGATAAATATTGGCTATGGAATGTAACAAAAAGATAAAGAAATACAGTACTGCAGTCTCATACATGTTGGGTAACCACACATTCCTAAATAGGTGCTGAATGAATGAAATCCGTGGTGAGGCCTCACACTGGAACATTGTACCCAGGTGTGGAGACAGTATTTATGACTAGATTTAGAAGTCGTGGCCAGGATACACAAAGGGGGAATCAAAAACAGATTCAAGTATTAGGTCAACTTATGACGAGAGTTTATAGAACTAATTCTGTTCTCATCGGGGAAGAAAATAATTGAGGAGATGGCACAATCCAAGACTTTGAACAAGTAAACAGAATCTATAGGCTGATTGTAGAGAGGTAGTTTGTGCAGAATCTGGAGTTGTGCTAAGCTAGGGAGATTTATAATATGTGGAGTATTTTATTGGCACTTTATATCACCAACAGTCAAATTAGTGAATGTGAGCATTTCCATTAGCCTAAAGGAGAGTTGGTAGATACCTGGGTCCAGCGGAAGAAGGAGGAAGGATTATGGTTCAGGGTCATCATGGAGTTTGAAAACAGACAGTGTTCCTCATGGAGCAAACTAAGTTGGCAGTGAAGCCACTTACCACATGTGCATTTTATGAGGAGGAAGAGCACAAGAGGAATAATACAAGCTGTTCCACCACATATGGAAAGTAAAATGGGTAGCATCCAGAAACGCCCATCATGATCTGTAAAAATATGAATTGTGAAATCACCATATGCGTGGATCATGAAGGCACCCCCCCAAAACTCAAACTCACTTTCAATACATTCAGCCTTATTATGCAAACTGACTTCTTGCAGCAATTTATTTCCCAGCTCCACCCTCTTTCTCATCTCCATTACAGAATGGGTCATCGTTCATAGTTTCTTTATTGTTGTAATGCAGTTTTTATATTGTATCAATGCATGAAGTCCCATATAACTCTTATTTGAGTTGCCAATCTGAGATTGATCTGACTTTTGGCTAGTGGTGTGATACCGCCTTGAGGAGTAACCTCGCTGTTTGGACTCCACACAAGCTGCGGTATGATTGCAACTAGTGTGAAGCCATCTGAACTTACTTTTTAAATTTGAAAAGCTCATGTGCAGTGTGCTGGGGTGAGGGGCCAAGATTAACATCTGTAGAGATATTTATTTTTCCAAGAATGTAAGCCCTGAAAGCCCATGGGGGCTCAATCTAGGCAGTTACACCGGGGATCAAGTCCGCCGTGGATCTCTGCAACTGATCCTGACAAAGTTTGTGGGGTCAGGGGAAGAGGCCTTAAGGAGCGAGCCTTCATTGGTATGGGGTAACATGATGGAAATACTGGTAGGAGCTGGACAGCCTGTGGGGTGGGTGCATCAGGGAGCCACTTGAAGAAAGATGATTCTCCCCCTTATCTTCTTTTTAGGAGTCCAGGCGAGCTCCACTTCTGCCAGTTTTGGTCAGGTGCACTGGGTGAAAACCAGGTATACCTGCACCAGTGCCATGCAGGATCCTGACCGAGGTAGTCACCAGGCCCAGCCCACCTCATGTTGATAACCTTGTAGAGGCGGAAAAGGATCCGCCCTCATATGACCAACCTGGAAAATGTGACTTAAGGCAGGTTCCAGCCAAGTTTGCATGCCGAAGGGGGGCGGTTTTCCCAGCCCTGGGGAGGCGGGTATGGAAGCGGGGCTGCTGGGAAAATGGCAGAATCTGGGTGCGGGCACCCATCCTGTCTACGTGCCATCTTCCCAGGAGGCGGGTACCCGACTCATGCCGGGTCCCGTCTCCTTGAGGCGGGAAAGGGATTAGTGCCAATTAACTGCCTGTTAACAGGTAGTTAACAGGCAGTTTTTTTGCTAATCCCTATTTTGAGCCCTAAAGCATGGGCTTCGCGACGGCTCCGATCCTCGCCAGGGTCAGCGAGGTGAGCCGTGGGTCTGCGGGGGTCGGAGGGGCCGAAATGTCCGGTGTGCAGGTGAGTGATGAGTGCAAGTGTGGAGAGGTAAGTGTGTGAGGTGACTCGAAAGTGTTTTAGTAAGATTACTTACCTTTGCTTCTTCCTCCAGGCTTCATCCCTTTAAGCTGCAGAGCTGCCTCATCGCCACGGCAGAGATGACAGAATGGCTGCTGCATTCTCCAATGCAACAGCCATCTGATTTCTGCTCAAGAAAGAGGTTTGGTGAGTCTTGAGTACAAGGACTCACCAAAGAACAAAGATTGTCAGTGTTTGACAGCTTCTCAAAGCTGTCAAACGATGACAATTCATCTGTCAAAAAATACCGTCATACGCTGACGTTCTCTGTCACCGGCTTTCCCTTAATTGGCCTGCTAAGCCTGCTGGGCGGGCTTAACAAGGTCAATCAAGGGAAAATAGTGAGAGTTGGCTAGACGTTGATGGAGGCGGGACTAAAACCCGACAAGCAGCAGTCCCGCCTCCATCATGTCCCCATTGATAAAAGCACCCCCCAGGAGTCTGCCGGAAGACTCTCAGATTTGTGGAGCCATACTTTTTATTTGGCAAGGGTTCGCATGACTGCTTTTATTTTTTTTGCATATGTGTCACCACACTTAAAAAACCGAATCCACCTTGTAGTGTATGTACCTTTAAGGGGAGAACTACTTTTTACAGCTCCTGTATACTGTAGTACCAGCAGTGACCACACCTGTATATAAACCCTGAGTAGGGATCTGTTTTTAGTTTTAGAGTAACCCTCATCCAGTAAATACCTGTTGATTGTTCCTGCAGTCTCGTGTCTAGTTATTGAAAGACACACTACATCAAAAATACACGGATCTAACAGTGGCGACGAGGCAGATTCGAACATACCTGCAACTCTGCATTACCCCCCAGGGATTCGCTCCTGGAGAACAGTGGAAGAAAGTTGAGGCCAGAAGCACGGGCGTCGACCACGAGCAACCGCCCAGTCATCCAGCAGAGATTGAGCATCGCAGGGGAGGCTGTTGAGAGCTGGGCTTGGTTCTCCAGTCACGGTGGTCCAGCGAAACGGGCTGGCAACAGGTACGGCGCAGACCCTTTCCGGACAGCGGCGGCTAGAGCCGACCAACGGCACAGAAAAGGCCGAGCAGCGTCGACGGGAGAAGAGAGAGGGTAGAGTGCACAGGGCGCAGCCGGTGTTCAGGACCGAGCGGCGTCGACGGGAGAAGAGAGAGAGGCGCGAAAGAAAACGCGCAGAGCGCAGCCGGTGTTCAAGGGACGAGCAGCGTCAGCGGGGAAGAAAGGGAAACGCGCAGAGCGCAGCCGGTGTTCAAGGGCCGAGCAGCCGCAGCAGAGAAGAAGGGAAAGCACGGGAAAACGCCATTTTGAGCCGCAGCGGAGAAGAAGGGAGAGCGCGGGAAAACGCCATTTTGAGCCGCAGCGGAGAAGAAGGGAAGCGCGGGAAAATGCCATTTTGAGCCAGTCTAACCACACCCAGGGCTGCCGAAGAGTGGCAGTATCACAGCGTTCGACAATGAAGTCGAAGATTGGACGACATATGTCGAACGCATAGAAGTGTACTGCAAGGCGAATGAAGTGCCAGATGAGAGGAAAGCGCTGGTATTGTTGAATTCCATGGGTGCAAAAACGTATGGCTTACTGCGAGACCTAGTAACCCCAGAGAAGCCAGTGGACAAGGATATTGGAAACATAGTGTCAACCCTACAGAACCACTTAAACCCCACACCGCTGCTGATAGCAGAAAGATTTAAGTTTCACAAAAGGGACCAGCATAAAGATGAAAGTAATGCTGAGTATTTAACGGAACTGCGTAAGCTATCGAAACACTGCCAGTTTGGAGCAGGACTGGCAGATACCTTAAGGGACAAGTTTGTGTGTGGGCTTCAAAGTGAAGGAACCCAGAAACGGCTTTTATCTGAAAAGGACCTTACGCTGGAAAAGGCTTTCAGCATGGCAGTATCACATGAAGCAGCCGCACGGGGTGCTGCAGAGATACAACGGAGACCGCAAGAATATGGCACAAATGAAATGTCATACGGAACAGTGAAGTGTTATCGCTGCGGCAGAACAACACACGACCATAATGATTGCTGGTTTAAGGGCAAAGTGTGCAGACAGTGTGGAAAAGTAGGACACATAGCAAGAGTCTGCAGGTCGGGAAAGAAAACCAGCAACAAGAAATCTCCACAGGAGAAGTACAAGAAGGTACATAAGGTGACGGAGAGTAGTTCAGACGAACAGAAAAGTGATACAGACTCCGGAAGCAAGGAGCTGGGTTGTCTGAAACTACATAAGGTGATCCAAACGGAGGATCATCAAACTATCTGGGTCACGCTCAAGATAGCTGGAGTCCAAGTGAAAATGGAATTGGACACAGGATCAGCCCTAACAGTCATAAACCGAAGAGACTACAAGCGGCTATTCTCACATATACCCTTGAGAGATACAGAGATTGTCTTGAAGACGTACACAGGGCAAAAAGTCTACCCCAAAGGAAAAATAAGGGTGAACGTTGTATATAACGGTAAGGAAACACCAAAAATGGACCTATATGTATTGCCAGATGGAGGACCACCACTACTAGGACATGAATGGATCCAGAAGATACAGCTAGATTGGCATTCCATACAAGCACTGACTGTAGATGCCAAAAAGGATGACGACGCCACACCTGGACGACTGTCAAAAATGCTAACTGACGCACAAGAAGTGTTCCAGGAGGGACTTGGAACACTAAAAGGCATAACAGCGACGATCAAAATAGAGGAAAATGCAAGCCCAAAGTTTTTTAAGGCCAGACCGGTGCCTTATGCGATCCGCCCAGCCGTCGAAGCAGAGCTGGAAGGTTTGGAACGTTCAGGAGTACTGTCCAAAGTAGACTGGAGCGAGTGGGCCACACCCATCATTCCTGTAATGAAGAGGTCGTTGAGTAATATGCCTGGGGAACCAAAGAAAGTTCGCATCTGTGGGGACTTTAAGGTGACAGTGAACCCAGTCCTTCACACGGTACAATATCCGCTTCCGCGGATTGAAGATATTTTCGCCTCGCTATCTGGAGGGAAACGCTTCACTAAGGTTGATCTGGCCCAGGCGTACCTGCAAATGGAGGTAGAAGAAGCCTCGAAACAGTACCTCACGATCAACACTCATAAAGGTCTCTACCAATACAACCGGCTGGTGTTTGGGGTAGCATCAGCTCCGGCTATTTGGCAAAGGGCAATGGATCAAGTCCTGCAAGGGATTCCAGGGACCCAGTGTTATTTGGATGACATCCTGGTCACGGGCGAAAATGACAGTGCTCACCTTGCCAACCTGGAGCAGGTGCTCACTAGATTGAAGGAATATGGGCTCCGAGCAAATCGCCACAAATGCGAGTTTTTCCAGAAGCAGATCTCGTATTGTGGCCACGTTATTGATGAAGAGGGGTTACATAAGTCCCCTGAAAAGATTGAGGCAGTAGTCAAGGCTCCAGCACCGGAAAATGTGTCACAACTGAGGTCGTTCTTCGGGCTGGTGAACTACTACCATAAGTTCTTGCCGAATTTGTCTACAGTACTACACCCACTGAACACCCTACTGCAAACGGGGGTACCATGGAAGTGGAATGACGAATGTAAACGAGCTTTCCAGAAGTGCAAAGAATTGATCACATCAAAAGAGGTGTTGGCTCATTTCAACCCAGCACTACCAATTCGTTTGGCATGTGATGCATCACCCTATGGCATTGGAGCGGTGCTGTCGCAGAAGTTCCCGGACGGCTCGGAGAGGCCGGTAGCCTTTGCGTCTCGGTCACTAACCTCAGCCGAGCGTAACTACGCCCAGATTGACAGGGAGGCCCTCAGCCTAGTGTGGGGAGTGAAAAAGTTCAACCACTATCTGCATGGGCAGAAGTTCACCTTGCTGACTGACCACCAACCACTTGTCTCCATCTTTAATCCAAAGAAGGGCGTGCCGGTGATGACTGCGCAACGGCTACAAAGATGGTCCCTTTTTCTAGGGGCGAACCAATATGAAATAGAGTATAAGGGCACGAAACAGCATGGAAACGCTGATGGGCTATCACGCTTGCCACTGCCTACTGCGGAGGAAGCACCAGCAGTGGACCCTGTTGAAATATTTTATTCGACTATAATTGAACGCTTGCCAGTAACTAACGCGGATATAGAGAAGGAGACCCGAAATGACCCGACACTGTCTCGGGTATATGACTTGACGGTGAAGGGATGGCCAACACATGGCGACTCACTGGTGCCAGCATTCTCATCCAGAAGAGAACAGCTGTCAGTATGCCAGGGGACCTTGATGTGTGGATCCCAAGTGGTAATTCCACCCAAGTTAAGGGAGAGAGTGCTCAATGAGCTTCACGAAGGCCATCTGGGAGGGGTGAAAATGAAAAGCCTTGCTAGGGCTTATGTGTGGTGACCGGGGATCGATCAGCAAATCGAGGACCTGACAAAGAGCTGCTCAGGATGCCAGAAGGTCCAAAATGCACCACCACATGCCCCTCTACACCCATGGGAGTGGCCCTCCTCTCCATGGCAACGGGTGCATATTGATTTTGCTGGTCCATTCATGGACTCAATGGGCTGGATTTTGCTACGGGGGCGGGTTGGAGGTGGGAAACCCACATTCGGGCTTGTTGTCCCGCCTCCATGGAGATGTGGCCAACCCACTGGATTTTCCTCTGAGTGACCTTGTTGAGCCCGCCCTGTGGGCTCAGCAGGCCAATTAAGGGCCACCCGGCAACAGGTGACGTCAGAGATTGACATTTCATCTGTCAAAAGCTTTTGGCAGATGAAATATCAGTGTTTAGCAGCTGTTTGAAGCTGTCAAGCACTGAAAAACTGCTAATTCAGCCTCACTCCTTTCTCAGGATAACTTTAAAATCATTTTGCTGCAGAAACCAAGAAGCTGATTTTTTTTTAAAAATCGGAGCTTCTGTGGTTCTTGCAGCCGACTCCCGACACCGGAATGCAGGATTCCTGTAAAGGTAAGTAAAAGTAAGTTAAACTTATTTAAACACTTTAAACACTTGCAAAACACTGACCTTTGCACTCCTGCATCCCTCACTCACCTGAACACTGGGCATCTCGACCCCTCCAAGACCTCAGACCCACGTCCCGCCTCGAAAACTTTTCGTGGTTTAGAGCTGTCGGGAAGCCCACAAACCAGCAATAAAAATCGCGAATAGGCAAAAAACTACCTGTTAACTACCTGTTAACAGGCAGTTTAATTGCCTTTAATCCCTTCCCGCCTCTGGGAGTCGGGTTCCAGCACTTGTCGGCAACCCGACTCCTATGAAATTGACATGGAGGCGGGTTGGAGGCGGGATGGGGTCGGAACCCCCGGATCTCCGATTTTTATCGCCCGCACGCCTCCAACCCGACTCCAGGGGCTTAGGAAAATCCAGCCCATGGTTTTTAATAGCCGTGGATGCGCACTCGAAATGGCCTGAGGTGATCAAAATATCCTCCATCACCACGGAGAAAACGATTGCAGTCCTACGGACCATATTTGCCAGGAACGACTTGCCAGAGCAGATTTGCTCTGATAACGGACCACAGTTTGTGTCCGAAGAGTTTTGGAAATTTATGAAAAGGAATGGGGTAAGGCATTTCACATCCGCCCCGTATCATGCAGCCACAAATGGATTGGCTGAGAGGTTCGTACAAACCTTTAAAAAGGCAGTAAGGGCCATGTGCGATGACGACATTCCACTGCAGCATAAGGTGGACAATTTCCTGTTAGCCTACAGAAATGCGACACATGCAGTCACTGACCAGACCCCGGCCATGATGTTCTTTAACCGAAGGTTGAGATCTTGTCTGGCTTTGCTCAGACCAAATGTACGAAGAGATGTTGAGAATAAGCAATTCCAGCACATCAATGAGAAGCCGACAAGGAGCTTCAATGTAGGGCAACCAGTCTTGGCCCGCGACTACCGAACAGAGAAATGGCAACCCGGAACGATACGCACACGGCAGGGGCCACTAATGTATACAGTGGATGTTGGGGAGAACATCGTGAGACGCCATGTCGACCAGATCCTAGAGTCACAGGAACGAGTCAACCCCATGTCTCGCGTACCTGGTGATGAACCCAACATACAGGTAGCATCTACCCCAGGAACAGTAGCATCGGAAGCTGATGAACCAACCGACGACAGGGGGCCAGAATCGCCTCCGCACCAAGAGCAAGACACTCAGGAAAGGCACTATCCAGAAAGGATCAGGAAGCCGCCCCAAAGACTGAATTTATAAATGGACTATTTTCAGTTAATGTTGCATGTTAAAAGCGTTAACTGTTAAATGAATGTTATGGTACTGTTAATCTAAAAGGGGAGGAATTGTAGTGTATGTACCTTTAAGGGGAGAACTACTTTTTACAGCTCCTGTATACTGTAGTACCGGCAGTGACCACACCTGTATATAAACCCTGAGTAGAGATCTGTTTTTAGTTTTAGAGTAACCCTCATCCAGTAAATACCTGTTGATTGTTCCTGCAGTCTCGTGTCTAGTTATTGAAAGACACACTACATCAAAAATACACGGATCTAACACACCTGTCCCCTCTAGTTCCAGCATTTTCTGTTTATTAACAGATTTCCATTTGCCGTTTTTATTTAATTCCTTTTTCTTTCTAACTTTTTTTTATGAGGTGTTCTGTTGGTGAGACCCTCGTCCTTTAATCTCAATCTTCTATGTGATACTAATTGTCTCTTCATTGTATCCTAATTCCTTATTTATTTTTGGTTGGTTTAATTTACGACTCCTACTTCTATGTGGTTTTGTAGGCTTTTTATTTTTCTTTAAAAGCCAAATGCATAAAGTCACTTGACTGCATTACACCTGGTCTCACACGAACTGAAATGCAATCCGCTCAGCTCAAAATACTTACAGAATAACACTAGAGACCACAGGAGGCTTAGTTTTAGCTTTTACTTCACCAATGGACGGAAATGGAAATTTCATGGTGTGATAAATTAACACTAATGTCTATTTTGAGACTGTGTGACCTATGAAGCAATCCGCTAATCATCTATTTAATTTAGAATCGAATGAATCCTTCAGGTCCTGGAAATAATGACAAATTTTCCAGAAATGTATATCCTTTGAGTTCCATATTTTTCAAGATTATAATGGGCAATGAGAAGAAAGAACGGTAACCCCTCTTCCCTGAAAACATTCTGATGAATCTGCAGCTATTCCATTGCTTTTCTGTTCTTCCTATCATGGGGTGACCAGAACTGTAAAGGAAAGACTTCTATTTATATAGCATATTTCATTTCCTCAGAAGGTCCCAAACCACTTTACAACCAATTGATTACTTTTGAATCATATGAAAGGTGTGATTAACAATTAAAACAAGGCGATGAGACACTCAACTGCCAAAGTTTATTTTTCCAAGTAAAATCTTTGAAGTGCAGTCATTGTAATACAGAGAAATGCAGTGGCAATTTGCACACAGCAATATCTTACAAATAGTAGCAAGGTGCATGATCAGATAATTCATTTTTGGTGGTCAAGACACCTGGCAAATTCCCTGCTCTTCTTCAATACTAACGAACGTCTCATCTGACAGTGCAACACTCCCTCAGTACTGCACCAGATTGTCAGCCTAGATTATGTATTCATGTCTTTAGTGAGGTTTGAACTCACAACCTTCTGACTCCAAGGTTAGAGTGCTGCAAACTGAGCCAAACTGACAGTTGAGGAGTAATTTTCTGACTTCACATTCCCAGTGTACAGCATCACCTCCCTTGTGTGCTTAAGTTTGAGCACACACTGTGCATAATTTTCCAACTATTTAAATTAATGGTCAGAAAATTGTGCACCGGAATTTCTGATACATAATTAAAAAATGAGGTGCCAAGATATTCCACATTTCCAGATCCTTGCACTGAAGGTATATTCATCCGGTTTCTATTCCACCATCACAGACTTGTTTGGTAAAAACTTCAATGATAAAACTACTGTGACACAGTTCCTTTTGTCTTTTGAAAGCTTTGCTTAAATAGGGCAACTATTTTTTGACCTTAAAATATTGTTTGTTCTATTTTACAATCATCCATATTTCATAACTCAAACTTCACTAAGGCATGTATTCCCTTCCTGTAAAATCCAAGCCCGGTTGTTAGTCCCGAGCTACAGGCCTAGAAATTGGGTATAGCCCCGCCAGCTCGTTTGCGCCGTAAATTTAGCGCCCGCCGCGGAGCCAGTTGTGCCCGCCCCATATTCACTTTCAGCGCCCCAAAGCGGAACCGGGCGCTGTTCCAGGGTTTGGCCACCCCGCTTGGGGCGCTGAAAGTGAATTTCAGCGCTGCCGGTGCCGCTGCGCCACCCGATGCGGTGCGGCAGGCTGCTGTACTGCAGGCCTCCCCCTTCTCTTAAGGGGGAGGTGCCTGCAACGGCCGGAGCCCCGATTGCAAGTGCCGGCAAAAGAGCCCGGCACAACGGAGAAGTGCCGGGCTCCACGGAAACCAGCCGGCAATGACGCGGGGGGGGGGGGGTGGAGGAGGCCGGGGAAGGAGGTGCGGGCAGGCGGCCGCCGAAAAAGCGGCCGGCCGCACCTCCACCTTAAAGCGCCCCGCTAAGGCTGCTGTAAGGACCCGGTCTCCCGATGTTGTTAGCGGCCGCCACGGATGAGGCGGCCGCTACTGAAGATGGGGATCGGCGTGGTTTCGGGCGGTACCGGGGCACTGCGCACACCGATGACGTCATCGGTGCCGGCGCAGCGCTACCGGCTAACGCTGATGTTAGGGCCCACCTAATTTCGGGCGCGACGCAACTTCCGGCGCAACCCACTCTTTCGCCCCTAATTGGGCGCAAACGCAATTGAATTTCTAGGCCACATTGTTTAAGCTGAATTTCTTTTTAATTTTTGCCTTTTTTCTCCCTCCTTTCATGAAGGTGCTGACTCATACTAGGATGTCTGTGTGCCTCCTGTAGCTTCATCCAGGTATAGGGTGGCTGCCTGATCCGTTTTAAACTGGACAGTCCAGTTCTGGGGGTACGTGCCTAGTAATTTTGATCACTGAAAACCAGACAACAGAGTTCTAGTTTTGATTACTCCATTTAAAAATAAATACCATGCATGTGTGGTTCTGTGCATATGTGAGCAGGTCCATACGTGAACAAACAATGTCCATGTGGCTCTGCATATGTATGAACAGGTCTTCTGCAACTCCAAGCAGTGCTTGTGTGGCTCTGTGCATGTGTGAGCAACAACAGCTTGCATTTATATAGCGCCTTTAAAGTAGTATAACGTCCCAAAGCACTTCAAGGGAGCGTTATCAAACAAACTTTGACAGCTCCTTCGCATGTACAAGGAGTGCTTGTGTGGTTCTGTACATGTATGAACAGGTCCTGGGCAAGTCCAAGCAGTCCATATGTGGCTCTGTACATGTGTGAGCAGGTCCTTTGCATGGCCATGCATGTATAACCAATGGCCGTGTGGCTCTATGCATGTGTGAGCAGGTCCTTTGCATGGCCATGCATGTATAACCAATGGCCGTGTGGCTCTGTACGTGTGTGAGCAGATCCATGCAGTGAATACCGAAAACATGGAAATTCTTCAGATTCTGTTGATACATGAACAATTGCTAATGTTTCAGGTGCAATGAATGAATCAGAAAGTACATGAAATACACAAATGATCCCTGCCCTTAGAGATGGAGTTTTTCTGTTTGTTAGTGTCTTTTATCCGATATGTAGATAAAATGGATGATTAGTCTGCGTGAAATGATTTTTGTTCTGGTCAGCTGGGTGTCTAACACACATGGTAGCCCCATCAATCATGCTTAAGCATACTGGGTAATCCACACAAATAAAATTTCTAATTGCCTGACATGGAGTGCACATTTCTTCCTAACTGGGCACACTCCTTGATCTAAAGTCAGAGGGCCAAAAATGTGTTTGTCCCGAAAACGAGTGGGGAAGCTCCAGGCAAATGTGTAAAATCCAATGGGAGCAGATAGCCGCTTTGGTGAAGTCCAGCAGTATAGCCTCAAGGACCGGGCAGTGCAGGAAGAAGTTTAATGACCTGACACGAGTGGTCAAGGTCAGTGAATTAATCATCAAATGCCATATCCCACCATCTGCACAATTAGCTTCACACACTGCTCAAGGCACCACACCCCCATCACTCACCTACCAACAATCTCTATCAAACACGACTCAAACCTCACATTCATAGCTTCACCTCACCCTCACACACCTACCACTACTGCAAGCCTCACACGCACATCTCACAGCTTGCACACACTGGCAGCTATTCAACCATGACAGGCACATCACCCAAACACATTACACCGCACTCACTGACACACTTCCCTTTCTCTTGCAGGAAAAGGTGGCACATAACAGACGCCAGCAGACCTTAACGGGTGGGGTACAGGCTCGCCTGCATCATCTCACCTCCTTGGAGGAGACGGTGCTGGCCATTGTTGGCAGGGGCATGGCTGAGCCTGTGGCCAGCGGCCAGGCTCAAAGAATACAAGATGCCTCATACGTAATCCTCCTCCTCATATCCCACTTCCCCTCATCCCACAATCTCTTCTGATTTACAAGCTGCACATGGTGTAAGTGTGCACCTCTTGCTTTCCCCCCCCCATTTCCACACCACAACCCTAACCTTTCAGATAGCCAAGAACTGACACCTGGCCAGGCACCGGTGGAGCAGCATGAACTAGAAGAGCACCAAGGCACTGATGATGAAGACACAGCACCGTCACTCGATTTAACACTCACAGCCACCAGCTCAGATACTGACACTCCGCATAGTTTAGAGAATAGGTAGAAGCGGGATCTACATGTGGTGAGACACCGGACACAAGTGGCCTGCAGCCAGGGCAGGGGGAAAGGGTAGCGCAGGTGCCAGCTCCCCGGAGGGCGAGGTCGCGCACGAGTTCTGTTGCAGAGGACTCGGATGAGGACTTTGATGGGGCGGCCTACAGAAGGATGCTGATGGGTATGCACAGTGAAATGCTTTGTGCATTGGCTGGCCTGCCAGAAAGCCTGAGTGCAGTGTCAGGGAGCATGGAGGAGTCTGGCACCAACCTTACACATGGCTTTGGGGTCGTTCAGCCCGACTGCCTGCCTCTCTTCCGTGGCCATGTTCGCTCCCGGGTGGCCCTGGAGATGGAGCAGGCAGTGTCCACCGGCACGCTTGAGTATTTCCGCGACCGGTGGGCGCCGCGGGGACTGGAGTGCATCATCAACCCGGCCAACACAATTTTAATTTGATTTGTTTAAGTTTCATTTAAAGTTTTATTAGTTACAGTCAAATTTGTTAAATGTACTGTTCAGAAGAGTACACATGGCTTTGGGGTCGTTCAGCCGGACTGCCTGCCTCTCTTCCGTGGCCACGTTCGCGCCCGGGTGGCCCTGGAGATGGAGCACGCGGTGTTCGCCGGCATGCTTGAGTATTTCCGCGACCGGTGGGCGCCGCGGGGACTGGAGTGCATCATCAACCCGGCCAACACAATTTTAATTTGATTTGTTTAAGTTTCATTTAAAGTTTTATTAGTTACAGTCAAATTTGTTAAACGTACTGTTCAGAAGAGTACACATGGCTTTGGGGTCATTCAGCCGGACTGCCTGCCTCTCTTCCGTGGCCACGTTCGCGCCCGGGTGGCCCTGGAGATGGAGCACGCGGTGTCCGCCTTCACGCTTGAGTACTTCCGTGACCGGTGGGCGCCGCGGGGACTGGAGTGCATTATCAATTCGGACAACCAAATTTTAATTTGATTTGTTAAGTTTTATTTAAAGTTTTATTAATTTACAGTCAATTTGTTTATGTACTTAATCAAAAGAGTACACATGGCTTTGTGCAGAGCTTGGAGCCAAAGATTTTCAGCATGGAAGTGATGGGCAACTCCATTAGTGCACTTGTGGACCCAACCATGGCGCAGCGTCTGATGGCCGATGTCTCAGCTTCCATTGCAGCACAAACACAAGCCACCCAACGTCTGAGTGCTGCAGCAGAAGCTCAGACTTGTGTCATCCAAGCTCAGACTGCTGCCATCGTGGCTGCATTTACCAGTTGGAAAGGGGCTTGCAGGGTGTCTCAGCAGTCCAGCAATCTGTCCTCCAACAGATTACTAGGATTGCTGAGGCGTCGCCCCAGGGGAGTGGCCGTGGTTCCTTGTTGCACGAACCTGCTTTCCTCTCTTACGATGACACCATTTGTCCTCCCACCACTGTCACTTCGCCAGTGCCCTTGATGTTGCCGGTCAGCCAGCCCAGACTGCTGCCGCCCATGCTAAGGTGATGCAGTTCGCAGCCAGGCCTTCTAGGCCCAGAGCTGCTCGAGGTCATCCTCAAGGCCATCTTCAGCCTCCCCCACTGAAAGTCAGCAGCCTTCCACCAGCCATGCTGGTAGCACTTTGTAGGAGCACTAGGCAAAGACATATTGAAAACAGGCAGTAAGGGAATGCACAAGGGTGATTAGTTGACTTTGTTATGTAATATTGGATGGATTGATGTATAAAGTTGGATTAGAATGTTTCAATTGTGGTGGCTTTTATTTCAGCATTGTGGCCAAGAGGATGATGTGATGTAGGTAACAGAGGAAAGGTAAGGTGTGGGACTATTGTTGAATTGGGTTTGCGTTCACTGGTACCGCAGCCTGATGAGTTGATCATGTACAGCCTGGGCAGAAAGGGGCTGTCTGGGTTGCCTCCCTTTCTCTTCCTCCTCTTCTGCTTCCTCCTCCTCATACGGTTGCCGTATGCCTGGTGGCAAGGGCTGTGCCCTCATGATGGCGAGGTTGTGGAGCAGCAGCAGATCACGATGAATCTTGAGACGAGCTCTGGTGAGTACTGCAGGGCTCCTCCAGAGGGGGTCAAGCAGCGGAGGCATCGTTTAAGGATGCCATTGGTCTGCTCTATCGGATCCCGTGTGGCAGCATGGCTTTTGTTTTATGCATACTGCCCACATGTGGGTGGGTTGCGCAGCGGAGTCATGAGCCAGGTGGTCAGTGGATAGCCCTTGTCGCCCAGTAGCCACCCTCTGGTTTGTCGTGGTGGCTCAAAGATTGAGTGAACAATGGACTGGCGATAAGCATCGTGACTGAGCAGTCGATGGTGCCCTGTACCACGGGGAAGCCCGCTATCCTGGCAAAGCCATGTGCACGCACCGCCTGCTTCTCTCTGCACAGAGAGAAAACAATCATGTCCCCTCTCCTGGCATAAAGAGTGGCTGTCACCTCTGTCAGCCCCTCCTCCTCCTCCATCTCTGAGCAGCTTGTCCTCTTCTTTGCTGCCTCTGCTCCATCTCCCCGTCATGCTGCAGGCCAAGGGGGATGACAATTACAGCACCCATGACTGGGAGCAAGTGGCCTGACCAGAACCCTCGAACTCAGAACCAAGGCCTTCTCCACTTGCAGCGCCACTCCATGTCACCTCACCAACTTTAAACAACTCTGGAAAACTCCAAACACTTCCACAAACGTACACAGAGCCAGTAGAAATTAATCAGCAACTAACGTTAGATTGTGGTGGCATTGGGGGGTCCTTGCTGCAGCTGAACGCATGTTCGTCTGTGCGAGGTTAAGACAGGGCGTTATCTCCAGCGTTGAGGACGAAAATGGCAGCGCTGGCCTCAAATCAACATTTGCACGCTAATTGACGTATCTGCACACGCAACATTCTTTCGGCACATGCTCCTAACGCCCGCCCTACTGCCCTCACCAAGATGGTGTCCGGCGCAGCACGCACCAGAAGTGCGCTTGCGCGCGGCGTGATCGCCATTTGTCACAAAAACGACACCCGTAACGCTGATAGCCGTATTTCTAGCCCAGAGAGTTTAGGTGTGGATTGACCAAATGAAGTGGTGCTGCTGGAATTTTACAGCTAAGACTGTGTACCGTACCTGTTGCCTTTTCAGGTTGGACCACCGTGCATCTTAAGGCACTGGTTTCCAGGGCTGAATGTTAAACTCTAGTGGTGTGATGGCTTTAGTTTAAACCATTTCCTTCTCCAGTCCGTGATGGTATTTGCCAACTGTTTAGTTTTAGAGCTTGAACTCGGGTTCTGATTACAATCGGACAATTACCAGCTGTTGCCCCGTTTCCATCGAGCAGCACGTCAGGAAGAAGAGGATTGTGCTGATAAGGAGGCTTTATTCAAATCGGAATGGAACAATGAGCTTCTCAGAGAAATAAGGTGTGACTAGAAGCAAAGTAACATCACCGGAGCACACAGTGTCAGCTGCCGTTTGGGAGGTTACTTTGTGTGAAAAAAGTGTGAGAATAGAAACAAAGACTGAAATAACGTGACTTAATGGAAAGTATTAATTATAGAACCAGAATGACTTGATAGTGTGCCGATATTAGTTACTCACTGGATAAGCTTGCTAAATAATTTGGAGAGCTACAAAAAGATTTAAAGGCAAGTATTCCGCTTAGCATGGGGAACATTTGCTCTGCTCGATCCTTGCAGCAACATCAATTCATTCACGAGGACCTCCTCTGTTTGGTATCTGTAGCAAAATCGTAAACGGGTCAACAAATCCACCGTGAACACTGCTTCAAATAGGATACAGGTTTAAACATGTACAAGACAAATTTACTAATGGTGCCAGGAAATTCTTCCCACAGTGATATGGAATTTCTGGGTAGGATAGTGGAGACAAAAATCCTCTAATCAATTAGAAACAATTGGATGCCGAGATGTGGGGACAGGGACTAGCATTATCTTGGTGGATAGATTGATTGATCTTCCTTATCTGGGTCTATCTTGCCCATAGCAATTCTTCCACCATGTATTAAAAGCAAATTGTACTCTTGCAAATAGACACTCTGAATAAGCTGATCGAGCCTACCTTCACCCTTTGTGCGCACAGCAATGAGGATAGTGCGGGTTATGTTGGACTGCGATGCTGGGTGTTGAACTGTGCAGGTGAATTCAGTGGAGCTGGTGCAGTTTTCGGTGGAGATGCTGAAGATTGCTGTGCGGTTGTAGGTTCCATCGGGGTTGGACCTGTTGCTTTCACTGGTAAGCTGGATGGTGAGGCAGGTTGGTTGGACACTCCTTGTGATAATATTTGGATAGAACCCGTAGGCTGAACATGTGACAGTAAGTGAAGGCGAAGAAGCAATTTCTTCAGAAGATGCAAGTAGCCAAAGAGCAGGACGAGCTGGTTATAAAATAAAGGGCAGAGCGATAGATTAGCAATGGAATCCGACTGACGTGAGATCAGTGTGCAACTGAACCATCCAGATTTCAAAGCTACTAAAAAAAGTTTATGATATCTTACACCAGTATTTCTAAACATAAAGATAGCTTTCTAGCAATCAATTACGATCTTTTTAAAGGATACCAAATATTTGCATATTTTCATTTTCACCCAATCGCTGATGTTTCTTCGTCTTTCGCAGTCTGGTAAACGACACTTCTGCATGTTAAATGTAATCTTTCCCTCCTTCCTGATATTGTTTTCCTCTTGGTCCTCGGACTCCATCCTCTCCCCCCCGCCCCGCCCCAGCCATCCTCTCCCCCCCCGCCCCGCCCCAGCCATCCTCTCCCCCCCGCCCCGCCCCAGCCATTCTCTCCCCCCCGCCCCGCCCCAGCCATCCTCTCCCCTCCCGCCCCGCCCCAGCCATCCTCTCCCCCCCCGCCCCGCCCCAGCCATCCTCTCCCCCCCGCCCTGCCCCAGCCATCCTCTCCCCGCCCGCCCCGCCCCAGCCATCCTCTCCCCGCCCGCCCACCCCGCCCCCAGCCATCCTCTCCCCCCCGCCCCGCCCCAGCCATCCTCTCCCCGCCCGCCCCGCCCCAGCCATCCTCTCCCCCCCCGCCCCGCCCCCAGCCATCCTCTCCCCCCCCGCCCCGCCCCAGCCATCCTCTCCCCCCCCGCCCCGCCCCCAGCCATCCTCTCCCCCCCCGCCCCGCCCCAGCCATCCTCTCCCCGCCCGCCCCGCCCCAGCCATCCTCTCCCCCCCGCCCTGCCCCAGCCATCCTCTCCCCGCCCGCCCCGCCCCAGCCATCCTCTCCCCCCCCGCCCCGCCCCCAGCCATCCTCTCCCCCCCCGCCCCGCCCCAGCCATCCTCTCCCCCCCCGCCCCGCCCCCAGCCATCCTCTCCCCCCCGCCCCGCCCCAGCCATCCTCTCCCCGCCCGCCCCGCCCCAGCCATCCTCTCCCCGCCCGCCCCGCCCCAGCCATCCTCTCCCCCCCTGCCCCGCCCCCAGCCATCCTCTCCCCCCCGCCCCGCCCCCAGCCATCCTCTCCCCCCCGCCCCGCCCCCAGCCATCCTCTCCCCCCCGCCCCGCCCCAGCCATCCTCTCCCCCCCCGCCCCGCCCCCAGCCATCCTCTCCCCCCCCGCCCCGCCCCAGCCATCCTCTCCCCGCCCGCCCCGCCCCAGCCATCCTCTCCCCGCCCGCCCACCCCGCCCCCAGCCATCCTCTCCCCCCCGCCCCGCCCCAGCCATCCTCTCCCCGCCCGCCCCGCCCCAGCCATCCTCTCCCCGCCCGCCCCGCCCCAGCCATCCTCTCCCCCCCCGCCCCGCCCCCAGCCATCCTCTCCCCCCCGCCCCGCCCCCAGCCATCCTCTCCCCCCCGCCCCGCCCCCAGCCATCCTCTCCCCCCCGCCCCGCCCCAGCCATCCTCTCCCCCCCCCGCCCCGCCCCCAGCCATCCTCTCCCCGCCCGACCCGCCCCAGCCATCCTCTCCCCCCCCGCCCCGCCCCCAGCCATCCTCTCCCCCCCCACCCCGCCCCCAGCCATCCTCTCCCCCCCGCCCCGCCCCAGCCATCCTCTCCCCCCCGCCCCGCCCCAGCCATCCTCTCCCCCTCCCGCCCCGCCCCCAGCCATCCTCTTCCCCCCCCACCCCGCCCCCAGCCATCCTCTCCCCCCCGCCCCGCCCCCAGCCATCCTCTCCCCGCCCGCCCCGCCCCCAGCCATCCTCTCCCCGCCCGCCCCGCCCCAGCCATCCTCTCCCCCCCCGCCCCGCCCCCAGCCATCCTCTCCCCCCCCACCCCGCCCCCAGCCATCCTCTCCCCCCCGCCCCGCCCCCAGCCATCCTCTCCCCCCCGCCCCGCCCCAGCCATCCTCTCCCCCCCGCCCCGCCCCAGCCATCCTCTCCCCCCCGCCCCGCCCCCAGCCATCCTCTCCCCCCCGCCCCGCCCCAGCCATCCTCTCCCCCCCCGCCCTGCCCCCAGCCATCCTCTCCCCGCCCGCCCCGCCCCCAGCCATCCTCTCCCCGCCCGCCCAGCCCATCCCCAGCCATCCTCTCCCCGCCCCCAGCCATCCTCTCCCCGCCCGCCCACCCCGCCCCCAGCCCATCCTGCCCCCAGCCATCCTCTCCCCCCCGCCCCGCCCCAGCCATCCTCTCCCCCCCCGCCCCGCCCCCAGCCATCCTCTCCCCGCCCGCCCCGCCCCCAGCCATCCTCTCCCCGCCCGCCCCGTCCCCAGCCATCCTCTCCCCGCCCCCAGCCATCCTCTCCCCCCCCGCCCCGCCCCGCCCCCAGCCATCCTCTCCCCGCCCCCAGCCATCCTCTCCCCCCTGCCCCCAGCCATCCTCTCCCCCCCGCCCCGCCCCAGCCATCCTCTCCCCCCCCGCCCCGCCCCCAGCCATCCTCTCCCCGCCCGCCCCGCCCCCAGCCATCCTCTCCCCGCCCGCCCACCCCGTCCCCAGCCATCCTCTCCCCGCCCGCCCACCCCGTCCCCAGCCATCCTCTCCCCGCCCGCCCACCCCGCCCCCAGCCATTCTTTCCCCGCCCGCCCACCCCGCCCCCAGCCATCCTCTCCCCGCCCGCCCACCCCATCCCCAGCCATCCTCTCCCCGCCCCCAGCCATCCTCTCCCCGCCCGCAGCCCACCCCGCCCCCAGCCATCCTCTCCCCGCCCGCCCCGCCCCCAGCCATCCTCTCCCCCCCCCGCCCCGCCCCCAGCCATCCTCTCCCCCCCGCCCCGCCCCAGCCATCCTCTCCCCCCCCGCCCCGCCCCCAGCCATCCTCTCCCCGCCCGCCCCGCCCCCAGCCATCCTCTCCCCCCCGCCCCGCCCCAGCCATCCTCTCCCCCCCCCGCCCCGCCCCCAGCCATCCTCTCCCCGCCCGCCCCGCCCCCAGCCATCCTCTCCCCCCCGCCCCGCCCCAGCCATCCTCTCCCCCCCGCCCCGCCCCCAGCCATCCTCTCCCCGCCCGCCCCGCCCCCAGCCATCCTCTCCCCGCCCGCCCCGCCCCCAGCCATCCTCTCCCCGCCCGCCCACCCCACCCCCAGCCATCCTCTCCCCCCCGCCCCGCCCCCAGCCATCCTCTCCCCGCCCGCCCCGCCCCCAGCCATCCTCTCCCCCCTGCCCCCAGCCATCCTCTCCCCCCCGCCCCGCCCCAGCCATCCTCTCCCCCCCCGCCCCGCCCCCAGCCATCCTCTCCCCGCCCGCCCCGCCCCCAGCCATCCTCTCCCCGCCCCCAGCCATCCTCTCCCCGCCCACCCCGCCCCCAGCCATCCTCTCCCCGCCCGCCCACCCCGCCCCCAGCCCACCCCGCCCCCAGCCATCCTTTCCCCGCCCGCCCACCCCGCCCCCAGCCATCCTTTCCCCGCCCGCCCCGCCCCCAGCCATCCTTTCCCCGCCCGCCCACCCACCCCGTCCCCAGCCATCCTCTCCCGCCCGCCCACCCACCCCGTCCCCAGCCATCCTCTCCCGCCCGCCCACCCACCCCGTCCCCAGCCATCCTCTCCCGCCCCCAGCCATCCTCTCCCCGCCCACCCACCCCGTCCCCAGCCATCCTCTCCCGCCCGCCCACCCACCCCGTCCCCAGCCATCCTCTCCCGCCCGCCCACCCACCCCGTCCCCAGCCATCCTCTCCCGCCCCCAGCCATCCTCTCCCGCCTGCCCACCCACCCCGTCCCCAGCCATCCTCTCCCGCCCGCCTGCCCACCCCGTCCCCAGCCATCCTCTCCCCGCCCCCAGCCATCCTCTCCCCGCCCGCCCACCCCATCCCCAGCCATCCTCTCCCCGCCCCCAGCCATCCTCTCCCCGCCCGCCCACCCCGTCCCCAGCCATCCTCTCCCCACCCCCAGCCATTCTCTCCCCGCCCGCCCACCCCATCCCCAGCCATCCTCTCCCCGCCCGCCCACCCCGTCCCCAGCCATCCTCTCCCTGCCCGCCCACCCCGTCCCCAGCCATCCTCTCCCACCCGCCCACCCGCCCGCCCACCCCGTCCCCAGCCATCCTCTCCCCGCCCGCCCACCCCGTCCTCAGCCATCCTCTCCCCGCCCGCCCACCCCGTCCCCAGCCATCCTCTCCCACCCCGTCCTCTCCCCGCCCGCCCACCCCGTCCCCAGCCATCCTCTCCTCGCCCACCCACCCACCCCGTCCCCAGCCATCCTCTCCCCGCCCACCCACCCCGTCCTCTCCCCGCCCGCCCACCCCGTCCTCTCCCCGCCCGCCCACCCCGTCCCCAGCCATCCTCTCCTCGCCCACCCACCCACCCCGTCCCCAGCCATCCTCTCCCCGCCCACCCACCCTGTCCCCAGCCATCCTCTCCCCGCCCACCCACCCACCCCGTCCCCAGCCATCCTCTCCCCACCCGCCCACCCCGTCCTCTCCCCGCCCGCCCACCCCGTCCTCTCCCCGCCCGCCCACCCCGTCCCCAGCCATCCTCTCCTCGCCCACCCACCCACCCCGTCCCCAGCCATCCTCTCCCCGCCCACCCACCCTGTCCCCAGCCATCCTCTCCCCGCCCACCCACCCACCCCGTCCCCAGCCATCCTCTCCCCGCCCACCCACCCCGTCCCCAGCCATCCTCTCCCCGCCCACCCACCCACCCCATCCATCCCCAGCCATCCTCTCCCCGCTGCTGTTTCCGCCCTGTCAGGACTGCCGCTGTTTTTTTTTTACCCTTTTCAGGCACTCTCCAGCCTAACCCCACTCCAGCATCTGTCGCCGTTTGCTTAATTTTCCGGTCACTCAACCACCCTTGCCTCTTGCCTCTGCCCCGTTGACTCCATGCTGCCCCCACCCACCACTCCTGGCCTCTTGCTGTTTCTTCTTCGGCTCTGTCAGCCTTTCTAAATTTGTTCTTTCCTCCTGCGGCCACAATCAACTGAACGAGTAAGTGATATACCACTCTCTGGTACACTAACAATATCACCAACAATTGCATCATGTCAGCTACATCAGATACCCGAACAGCTGTGATTTAAAACAATATTTCGGAGATTATTCTCAGTGTGTAAAGCAATGGATTGGTTAAACTGGGATGAATTGGATGAAAGTGATCTCTTTGGCTAGCTGTAATAGATACAGTTAGTTTGCAGCTGTCTCAACCCAGTTTTGAATGGGTGCAAGTCCACTTTCATTTTCCTCTGTCTGCAGGGCATAAAGGAACCAGTTGCATTTTGTAGATTTTGATGCAGTAGATTTAAAATTGGTGTTTGTGTCATGATTTTCCTCTCAGCTACTTCATTTTCAAATCTGCGAGATTAGCAGGAAAGAACTGGCCAAAAAACACTGGCCAAAAACAGTAAAGAGCTGGCCAAAAAACACTCCCCTTTATTAAGACAGCAAAGAGCTGGCCAAAAAACACTCCCCTTTATTAAGACAGTAAAGTGCCATTTAAATAGTTTAATGGCACAATTTGCACAAATCCAGCTGTGAAATGTGAAAATATCTGAATCAACAGGGAATGTGCAAAATGCGTTTCATGGGAACCATATTCAAAGCAGCCATGGCCTTCATGCGAGGACAGAAAGACTCACCTCTGCAGCAAAGCTCAACTGGTCTATAAGTTCAAAATAAAGCATTCCTGAACCATGACCAGATCCTTCCATCAATTCAAATCCTGATACAACACCATTGTTAGTCAGGACTCTGACCTGACCCAGCTGTAAGGCTTGACTCTGCTGTCAGTCCAGACCCTAATCTGCCTTCTCTCTCAGCTGATGTCACTGTCAGCCTGAATGGATCTCAGTGTCAGCCTGGACCCCAGCACAACCACTCTGTCCACTGGGACCCCAATGTGACCCTGTCTTTAACCCAGACCACATCCCGACCCCACTGTCGGAACCCTAACTCTACTCTATCAGCCCTTCCTGACTGCTGTTTGATTTGGGCTAAACTAAGCTTGCTTTGTTTTTCACAGCAGTAAAAGCTACCAATAAAATTAAATCCATAATAATGAGATAAATATAGCTTAGAAATATAACTACATAGAAAACCTCAAGTTATCACTGTAATTCATGGTAATGCTACCTTCCAATTTACCATAAATGCCAACATCCAACGGATATGCAAAAGTAATGCACAGAAAGAACAATATTCTTAGTGATACTGCAGCTCATTAATTAAAATGCTTAGTTAAGTAAATGCACCATTAGTTGCAATAATAACACAGTAAATATTGAAAAAAAATACAGACAAGAAATCATGAGCATTTAAAAAAGAATAGTTCATCTGTTGATTTAATTTGTACTATTGGATTTCCTTATTAATGTCAGAATCAAAGTAGATCTAGGGGAAAATAATTAAACATCCACAGTGTAACATTAGGGTATTTTAGAAAAAGTAAAATAACGATAACAATTATATTGTTAAAAAGCAATACTTTAAAGCAGCTACTGTTATCAGTAATACATTGTGTATCCAACAGTGACTTTTCTTCTTAAAAATTGCTGCTATACCATAGTTTGAAAACCAATAAATAAGTAGGTAGCACAACACGCAGCCCATCTTTCTCTTAATATAACACTGTATTTACTGCACTGCTGAGTAAACTGACATTCCTGGTATTTTTTATGTTTTGTTTGGGATTTTCATTATTAAACAGTACCATGCGTTAGAATCTACAATTTGTACCTGTTACTTAACTAATCTTTAATCAGCACAGAATGAATCCACCTGTTAAGAATGTGATGGGGACAATGTGTACAGTTCTTGCAGATATTTCATTTTCATGGATAATTATGAAACCCCATGAGCCATCTTTAAAAATGACATCACCTTGGGGAAAAATGTTGCAATTTATCCTCCTTTCAATGTCTGTGTGGAGTTTGCACATTCTCCCCGTGTTTGCATGGGTTTCCTCCGGGTGCTCCGGTTTCCTCCCACAGTCCAAAGATGTGCGGGTTAGGTTGATTGGCTATGATAAATTGACCCTTAGTGTTAGGGGGATTAAATACGTGGGGTTACGGGGATAGGATGGGATATGTGTTGGTGTAGGAGTTACGGGGATCGGGTGGGATATGTGTCGGTGCAGGCTCGATGGGCCGAAATGACCTCTATCTGCACTGTGGGGTTTCTGTGATTCTGTGAATGTACTGCAAAGGAAATGACCTTTGTTCTAAAATATACCAGAACATTAAAACAAAAAACTGTGGCTGCAGGAAATCTGATGAAGAGTTATGCTTGAAACATTAACTTGTCACATCTTGCCATAGATGCTGTGCCTGACCTGCTGAGTGTTTCCAGCATTTTCTGACTTTAGAAAGTTGTTAGGCCCAACTAATAAGGTAAAGAGATGAGTAATTTCATTACTGTATATACAATGTGCTAAGAGGGAGTATGAGGGAAAAAAATGTTTTAAATCAAAAGGAAGAGTAAAGTTTTTTACTAGTATATCAGTAAAAAGTGAGACAAAACCCACAGAGAGGATTGTAGATGATGATCAAAAAATAGCAGGGATATGTAATATGTACTTCATGCCTGTCTTTACTAAAGCGAGGGTTGAGAACAAGATGAGTGATATTATGATGGATTTGTAGAACAACTAAACTTATTTCATTAGCCCAAGTTGAGGAATGCTAGCTGTTTCTACGTAGAATAGCCTTTAAGCAGTCAAACAACATTTTGCTTCAGTTACTCCCAATATTTTAAGCGTGGGAGGAAAATTATGGACATTGGTTAGTATTGGGAAAAAGTATGTTTTTTCGCATGCTCAGAGTTTTCCTCACCGCTTTATTCATATCAATTCTGTTAAAGTTAGTCCATTGAGAAAAGTATGATTCATTTTTACGGCAGAGTAGAAGGAATTTTAATCTATATATAATGATTTGATGCTGATACTGGTTGCCAGTATTCCATTCTCCAGCATTGTTATTTCAATTATTGGTGAACACAACAGGCCTCACCTGTTAAGTCTGTGAATTATTTAGTTAATTAAGACACAGACTAATGAGTAACAATAAAAACAGGTCTTTACTGGTTGGAGGTAGGGACTATACTGAATACAAGATTACTGCACAGTGCTTATATACCGGTGTGTTCACCCCCGGTATTACGTCTACAGCAGCCTGAGAAAGTAGTGCATCTCTTAAGGTGGAACAGGCTTAAGCTCTCTTAAGGTGGAACAGGTTACATACACAACACTCCTCCCTTCTTAGCTTTATAGTCATCCCCCCCATTTAACATAACGTAATAACATATATACATATATAACTTCATGTTTAACGTAACATATCACAGATTCAGTCTCTGCGGAAAACAGTTCATAGATTCAATCTCTGTGGTGTAGTCAGTTCACGTTACTCATTCAATAGTCCTTTCATGGATTTAACAGCTTGAACTTCCGAACTGATTTGGCTCCGTCTGGAGGGACCACGTGTGTGATCTGGTAGAGGTGATAATGGTTCAGATGGGTCATCTTCTGTTTTTACTTTTCCTTTTCTGCTTCTTGGAGACTCTCTGGGCTCCATTGTCAGCTGCCACAGCTGCCAGCTGCATGCGCAGTTCCTCCTTCTCTTCCTCCTGTTTCTGTCATAGAGCCAGCTTCTCCCGATGTTCTGTAGACTTTTGGTGCTCCTCCATGATTTCTGCACTTTGGGAGTCGAAGTTACAAGCTGGGCAGGACAGGACATCGTAATATTCGGTGTCGTCCACCAGGTCATGGTAATATTCGGTGTCGTCCTGAGCTAGACCAGTGAGAGGGTCGTCTATTTCCTCCATACCCAGCTGGACGTTAGCCAGCTCTTGTTCCAAATCCAGACATCTTTCCTGAAGAGACTTCTTCATGTGTACCTCTGCATCCAGCTTTTTCTGGGCTTTCAGCAAGTCGTTTACTAGTGACCTCATTTGTGATTTTAATACTTCAACTTCCTTTGGAGATTGATTGATCAGACGATGCAATCCCTCTACCGGAGCAGCTGTTTCAGCGGTCTGTTGTTCTACATTGACGTGAGTCAGCGTACTTTTGGCATCCAATGGCTGCTCTGTTGCAGTCGTTTCAGTCTGTGTCGTCACATCAGCCATCTCAATGACTTTTGAGAGCTCCGAACCCTTTTCCTTTGAAGATCGCAGCTCGTGTTCAAGTTTTTCCCATTTCAGAGTCTTGTCCCTCAGCATATGAAGGAGTTGGCTGACCGTTAACTCTTCTGACACCAGATTATGGCACGCACCTTCAGAACCTGAATCAGCTTTGATTCGTTCGGCCTCCTCGCGCAGATGGTTGGTGTGCTCCTGCTCCATTTTCTCCATCAGTTGCTTCTGTTGACTTTCCAGATTCTCCCACTCTGTAACAAAGAACTTTTTTATTTTATTCATCTCTTGCTCAAAACGGCGAATCATTTGTTCTAATTGCTGTTGTAGTTTGAAATGGAGTTGAGTTCGAGCCCAGTGTCCCTCAAAAATGTGCATATCAGTAGACTTGACAGACTCAGAATTCTCTGTTAAACTATGTTGTTGTTGCTCAGTGGAATTCTGTGCTGAAACTTTGTCTTTTGCACATGGGTTGGTCTTACCATCATCAGTTCTAGAGTCTGGGCTGATTATCTGCACCGAGTTCTCACTCTTTATGGCTTTTAGCGAATGCCAGTCCATATTTATGTTTCTAAACCACTCCCGGCCTAGTAGTGGTGGACCTCCCTCCGGTAGCACATATAAGTCCATTATTTGACTTCCTTCGCCCTTGTTGGCCACTGCAACCTTTATTGTCCCGATGGGGTACACTCTCTGCCCCGTGTAGGTTGTCAATATAATCTCCGTATCCTGTAGGGGAATATGTTGGAATAACCTTCTGTAATCTTTCTTATTCATGACCGACAATGCCGATCCAGTGTCCAATTCCATTTTTACTTGGACTCCTTCTATCTGAAGAGTAACCCAAATTGTCTGGAGGTCTGCACCCTTACCAATGTTGAGTACCCTTAAGCTAGCCAGTTCAATACTGCTTAAGCCAGCCAGTTCATTACTGCTAGCGTCTGAATCGGACTCCTGTTCGGCCACCTTGTGTACCTTTGCGTATTTCCCTTGCGGTGACTTCTTGTTGCTGGTCTTCTTCCCTGACCTGCATACTCTAGCTATATGTCCAAGCCTACTACATGTTCTGCATTCTTGGTTTTTAAACCAACACTGGTTCTGATCATGCGTTGTCTTTCCACAACGATAACATTTAACAGAACTCACACCCAATTTGTGTGCACTGAGCTCCGGTGACCGTAGCTGCATTACTGCCGTGCCTCTCGCTGCGGCTTCGTGTGCTGCTGCCATAGTGACCGCCTTCTCAAGCGTCAGCTCATTCTCCTCGAGCAGTCGCTTTTGTGTATCTTGTTTAAATAAACCACACACAAATTTGTCTCGTAGTGCTTCTGTCAGTCCCGTTCCAAACTGACAATATTTCGCTAACTTACGTAATTCCATCAAATATTCAGCATTGCTTTCATTCTGTAGCTGCCTTCTGTCGTAAAATTTAAATCGTTCCGCTAGCATCAGCGGCGTGGGGTTTAGATGATCTTTCAGGACAGTAACAATCTCATCGAACGTCTTATCCGCCGGTTCATCTGGTGATAACAGGTGTTTCAATTGCCCGTATGTCTTCGCACCCATTAAATTTAATAATGTTAGTGCTTTATCAGCCTCACGAATTTTATTGGCCTTACAATAACTTTTAACTCGTTCAACATATATGGCCCAATCTTCGATGTCACTATCAAAGTTGCTAATATTCCCGTGTTTAGGCATTGTAGTACTTTATCAGATTTGCAATTTCTCAGATTTTTTTTTTTACTGCTATCCAAGATGGCGGCTTCCCGCTCTTGCCGTCGTCCTCTGCCCACAAAATGGGGGTTTTCCCGCGCTTGGCGGTCTTCACCCGTCCCCCGATGCCGTCTCCCTTCAGCCCCGAGTGCGGCCCTTATCTCCGCTGCGATCGATGGCCCGCGCTTTTCACCGCGGCTCTCGCGCCTTCAGTGTCTGCCGACGCTGCGCCTTTCAGCCCGAGTGCGGCCCTTATCAGGGATTGCGATCGATGGCCCTTATCTCCCGATCGCGATCGCCCTTGTACCTCCGACTTCCCCCAGCCCTGTCTTTGCAGCCAACGCTGCTCGGCTTACACACCACCGAGGTTGAAAAAGAAGCTGCAGGATGTCTTCTGTCCTCCAGTTTTCAGTCGCTGATGGAGGCTTCAGGGTCCTAATGCCTGTCGCTTCCAGTGGGGTGGTGCGGTTTGAAACCTCTCTTCAACGTCCTGTCTGTGGACGAAGCCGCCGTGGAATAACTGCCGCAGGGTAAGAATCTGACTCGTCGCCAGTGTTAAGTCTGTGAATTATTTAGTTAATTAAGACACAGACTAATGAGTAACAATAAAAACAGGTCTTTACTGGTTGGAGGTAGGGACTATACTGAATACAAGATTACTGCACAGTGCTTATATACCGGTGTGTTCACCCCCGGTATTATGTCTACAGCAGCCTGAGAAAGTAGTACATCTCTTAAGGTGGAACAGGCTTAAGCTCTCTTAAGGTGGAACAGGTTACATACACAACATCACCCCCCCCCAAAAAAATGAAAAGACGTAAGCAGATTGAGTGACAAACTGGTCCATTAATGGGGCAGTAATATACAGTAATTTTCCAGCTTGTACCCTTGATGTAACTGCTGCAGTGATATTTATTTTTATTTTTACTTTCCTTTTTGCCTCCTTTTTCCACCCATTTTTTTCCTTTCTCCTCTCCTGAAGGCATTGCTGGGGTACAGTGCCAGAGATTCCCTCCAGCACCTCACCCATGAATATTCTTCATGTGCGACTCTAGGGAATGAATGTCACGAGGCTGTTCTATCATGGAGACCCTGATTCTGTCCTCAACCAAAGTCATATATGCACTTCCATCTGATAGTGGTCAGGGATAGGAACCTTCCTAGCCCTGGGGCACTGAGGGCAAATGTAGAACTCCTACCATCATGCTGGCTAAGGTCAGCTAACTCACCATAGACTAACGATCAAACCTGAGACGTCTCACATATGTATGTATGACCGACACACACTTGTACAAAATTCATCACTGCTAAACTTTGCATGAATTTTCCAAATAATATTGCCAAAAAATCGAATTCATAAAGTTATAAAACAATTACCGGTTACATTCAGCAGCGTTCCATTTCCTTTTGCTTTAACATTTGGTGGAGGTATGGTCTGAAACATCTCACAGTGATAGACTCCAGTGTCACTGGCTTGAACATCCGTAATCCATAAGGTGAATGCTTTCTGACTGGAGTTGTGTATTGCAGAATATCGAGAACGAGTCACCTGGGGTTCATTGGTCGATAAGTTGGCGATGGTCTTGGGAGAACTCTGGTCATCACTATGAAAAACCCACCATGCTTCGAACCTTTGTAGATCAGGTATTGAGTAGGAACAATTTAATGCGATCAAGTCTCCTTTTGCGACAGCAAGAGTATTAGGCTGCTGTAAATCCAATAGATCAATCGGCTGTCCAGCTTGGAAAAGAGATTCAGAAGAAGTAATTACAATGTCATGTAATGGGGATAAAATATTAGTAATGAACGTGAATGTGTTTGTATGAAACTTCTCTGCTATTTTCATTGGAGCGGTTAACCCATTTAATTCCTTGTTCAAATAGAGGATAAAACATTTTATGTGTTCACATTAATGTGTCTGTTACTAAATACCACACATCACATTTTCAACCTTGTTGGGTATAATTTTAAAGCTGTTCCTGCAGGTGTTTAAAAAAGTAAACACAGGAATTTAGTACAACATGTTCAGCATTCATACGGGAACAGAGATGTTCACAAATGATCCGATTGTGTGCTACATAAGAACAACACCGGACTCAAAAGATAACTGTTGTGCGCCACATAAGAAGAGCTGCTGACCAAATAGACCCATTGGGTGCGACATAATAACATCATAAAGTATGGAATGGAAAAAATGTTATTAACTGTACCCACCTTAATAACGGAGAATATTATGGTATTTTAGTAAAAGTGCATTATAGTGATACAAAACAACACGGCAAGTACCATAACATGTATGAGGGATACATAGCACAGAATGGTGGTTTATGCAAACTGAACTGAGGAACATCGACGGCTGGCTCACAAATGGAACAGGCACAAGTGATTTAAGCATCTGTGAACCAAATAGTTTATTTTGCATAAATCACCAAATTTCTGACTTGTGCAATGCATTTTTTTGGAAAGTTTAAATCAGTTTTTCACAGATTTTAGCTACATTTATCAGCACAGGTGCAGTGAAAGGCCGTGGCACGCTACTCAATGAAATTAAAAATTGGCAATAAAACCAGGTGGAAGTTAATTTAAACACCAGTAAAAATATTATCAAATAAGTATATATATGGAAATAAGTTAGACACCGTTAGTTTAGGAAAAACTAAAACACTCCTATCCTAGATTGAAAAACGTTGTTACCAAAAACACAGTGGAGGAATAGATCATGTGTAACCCAAAATCCATGTCATCATATAAATTAAACTCAAACAGCACTAAAAACAACTGACTCACATCGTTACTGGCCATCTGATCAGTCACTATAAATGTCACATTTTATAGTTATTTACAGCTGTAACTTTAAATTTAACGTCTATCCAACTTTGATTTTTCAAACTTTGATTGAAGTATTATCCTTGGGTCCCGTACCTGTAAACAGTAGCAGTAGCTGTAGGAAAAGGCAGAATAATGTCGCCATGTCACACAAAGGCGAAGTTACTCGTCAGAAATCATCAGATGAACTGACTGCATCCTGTTAAACCCTCAACAACCCCAGCCCAGCTCGGCCTATTTCTTGTAAATCATGAGATAACCCGTTACCTTAAGTACAAAAGGAGAGTGAAAGCGCATGGACAAGACGCTTGGTGGCAGGGCATAATGGATGCAAGTGCTGCCAGGCCACTGGTTTATATGTAGCTTTGGCTGCAAGAAGAGCTGGATGTACGAGATTGCTATGCAGTCATTTTACACCTGATTAGTTTGTCACTGCCTTAGATTTTGATCTTTATTACCGCAGGGATCGAGCCTACTGAAGAAGCTTTTAGTATAGCTAAGCTGAAGCAACTTTTTTTTAGAAAACTACATGTCAAGCAGCCGCATATTTATGTGCAGCTTGTTAAATGAAAATGTAATATTTAAACATATCCGTTAATGCTGGGGATTCAGGGCTTTATGCCTACCAGTTTGTAGGTTGATCCGCGTATGCGCCACTTTCTCGTGCAAACAATCTCTCAGCATTTAAGCCGGTTTAATGCCGATTCATCCAGCCACCCATATAAAGGGCACCCAATGACTCTGCTAATTTGTACACCACCTATATAACTAGCACCCCGGTTACCATGTTGATTCATCCACCCACCCATATAAATAGCAGCCTGGGCCAGTACTGTTGATGGAAGTGGATTGAAAAAACTCCATTGGAAGATTTATAGCAGCATTTTGAATGTATTTGTTTTTCCCTGTTCCCACTTAGGAGTCCTTGTGTCAATTGTGGTGACACTGCCATTTTTTTGCTATATGCACAACAGTGTCGCAATGGATTTCCTCGTGGGAACCCCCCTTGTACTTTCTGAAGGAAAAAAGAGGGACAATGGAGTGATGCCCCGCACCCCCAGGCCTTCAATCCCTCCCTCCCTCCTCTCCCACCGCCAAAGGCCTACCCGCCCGACAGCCAGCCTCTCAATCTGGCTGGCTGCAGCTGCAAAACGGAGGGAAAAAATGTTAATCAGGTCCTGCCATTAAATTCGGCAGGGCCTGAGGGAAACCCGTTCTTCCAGGTTTCAATCCAGCCCACCACCCACCCCCCCCAACTCCCTCCCTGTCTCCGAGTAACAATCCAGCCCATAATCTCGTAGACCTCCACCCCATTTTCTGATTTATGCCAGTTTGTCAGGCATAAAGCTTTTATAAATATATCAAAAGGAAAAGACTGGTGAAAACCAAAGTTGGTCCATTGCAGTCAGATACGGGGGAATATATAATGGGAAATAAGGAAATGGCAGATCAACTAAATGCATACTTTGGGTCAGTCTTTACGAAGGAAGACACAAAAAACCTCCCTGGGATATCGGGAAAAATAGGGACATTGGCAAAGGAGGAACTGACGCAAATCAATATCTCTAAGGATATGGTGTTAAGGAAGCTAAAGGGATTGAAGGTGGACAAATCCCCAGGGCCTGATAACATGCATCCTAGGGTACTGAAGGAGGTGGCCCTAGAGATAGCGGATGCACTAAGGATGATTTTTCAGAATTCATTAGACTCGGGAACAGTGCCGATGGATTGGAGGGTAGCTAACGTTACCCCACTATTCAAAAAGGGGGGTAGGGAAAAAGCAGGTAATTACAGACCTGTAAGCCTTACATCAGTTGTGGGCAAAATGCTGGAGTCCATCATTAAGGATGAAATAGCGGAGCACTTAGCAAATGGGGACAGGATAGGACAGAGTCAACATGGATTTACAAAGGGTAAATCGTGCTTGACTAATCTATTGGAATTTTTTGAGGGAGTAACTGGTAGAATAGATGGGGGAGAGCCAGTAGATGTGGTGTACCTGGACTTCCAAAAGGCCTTCGATAAGGTCCCACATAAAAGATTAGCATGGAAAATTGAGGCTCATGGGATAAAGGGGAAAGTTTTGGCGTGGATAGGGAACTGGCTGTCAGATAGAAAACAGAGAGTTGGAATAAACGGCTCATTTTCTGAATGGCAGGCAGTAACAAGTGGGGTACCACAGGGATCTGTCCTGGGCCCCCAGCTGTTCACAATTTACATTAATGACCTGGATCAGGGAGTCGGATGCAGCATTTCCAAATTTGCAGACGACACTAAACTAGGAGGTGGGGTGGGCTCAGAGGAAGAGACCAGGAAGCTCCAGAGCGATTTGGACAGACTGGGCGATTGGGCGGATAAATGGCAGATGCACTATAATGTGGACAAGTGCGAAGTTATCCACCTTGGGTGCAGGAACGGGAGGGCAAATTATTATTTAAATGGCAATAGATTGGGAGAGGGGGAAGTACAGAGAGACCTGGGTGTTCTTGTACACCAGTCACTGAAGGCGAGCATGCAGGTGCAACAGGCGGTCAAGAAGGCAAACGGTATGCTGGCCTTCATAGCAAAAGGGTTAGAATACAGGAACAGGGATACCTTGCTGCAGCTGTACAGGGCACTGGTGAGACCACACCTCGAGTACTGTGTACAGTTTTGGTCGCCTCATCTGAGGAAGGATGTTCTTGCCATGGAGGGGGTGCAGCGGCGATTCACCAGGCTGATACCAGGAATGGCGGGAATGACCTATGAGGAGAGACTATGTAGTTTAGGGATGTACACACTGGAGTTTAGAAGATTGAGAGGGGACCTCATAGAAGTGTATAAAATTCTGACAGGTCTAGACAGACTGGATGCAGAAGGAATGTTTCCCTTGGCGGGTGAGAACAGAACTAGAGGACATAATTTAAGGATAAGGGCTAAACCATTTAGGACAGAGATGAGGGGGAATTTCTTCACTCAGAGAGTGGTGAACCTGTGGAACTCATTGCCACAGAGGGCAGTGTACGCCAACTCATTAAATATATTTAAGAGGGAATTAGATATATTTCTACGGGCAAAAGGGGTTAAGGGTTACGGAGAGAAGGCGGGGACGGGATACTGAATTAAAGGATCAGCCATGATCTCATTAAATGGCGGAGCAGGCACGAAGGGCCGAATGGCCTACTCCTGCTCCTATCTTCTATGTATCTATGTATCTATGTATAACTGATTGGAAAAGCAAGTCTGCTCTGCTAACTTTTCATTATTCATTTCATTGATGCCTGGAAGTTTCAACATTGCTATGGCCATTGTAAAACGTTCAGTTTTGCACAAAGAGAAACTATCAAATAAAGTATGTGTTAAATCTGTGAGTTGTTCAAGTAATTAATACTCAGACTTAATCAGTAACAATAAAACAGGTCTTTACTGGTTAGAGGTAGGGACTATACTGAATACAAGATTACTGCACAGTGCTTATATACTGGTGTGTTCACCCCCGGTATTACGTCTACAGCAGCCTGAGAAAGTAGTACATCTCTTAAGGTGGAACAGGCAACAGGTTACATACACAACAGTTTGCATTTGACATAGTTCCAGCTTTTAATGTGGTGAAATGTCACAGTAATAAAAGGTTATGTAACCACTGAATTGTTTTGCTGTCCACAGTTAAGCAGACTGCCTTTGTAACTTGACACCACACTGGTTGATATATGAAGCAACCAAGATTTGTATCTTGGCACAAAACAAAAATTGAAACTTAAATTCTAACCACAGTCCACGTGACGATGCTTAAATGCAACAGCGATCACTCCAGCTATATTGTACTCCGCACCCGGAAAAATAAGTATGATGCCAGTGTCAATTCATAACTCTGGCTATTATCAAAAAATTAAGACCAGTGCTGTTAAAGTGAGGGGTGTTAGTGCTATGGACCAGTGTCAATACCAAGCACGGTCAGCTGTACAGTGTATGACATGGACAGAGGCTCATTCCAGTCTGTCCCGACAATCAGCTATATTTTACTAAACCAAAATGAAGCGGATGCTGGAAATCTGAAATAAAAACAGAAAATGCTGGAAATACTCAGCAGGTCAGGCAGCCTCTGTGGAGAGAGAAACAGAGTTAACGTTTCAGGCTGACGACCTTCGAACAGTCATCGACCTGAACCGTTAACTCTGTTTCTCTCTCCACAGATGCTGCCTGACCGGCTGAGTATTTCCAGGTATGTTTTACTCTTTGGCCTAGAAATTCACTAGGCTTAGCGCCCCATTTGGGGCGCTGGAGGGCCTAGCGCCGGAGTTATGGCCAGTTGGCAAATTCAGTGGGGCCCTTCCGTCGGCGTTACACCGGTTGCGCTGCGCCGGCACCGATGACGTCATCGGTGTGCGCAGCGTCCCGGTTGCCGTGGTGACGGGCCCCAGCGCCGAAATTGAGTTGCGGCCGCCTCGCCCGTGGCAGCCGCAACTAAGACTTTGGCAACCGAGTCTTGCAGGAGTTAGCGCCGGCGCATTAAGGTCGCGCGGCGGCCGGCCGCTTTCCCGCCGGCCGCCTGCCCGCACCTCCCTCCCCGGACTCCTCCACCCCCCCCCCACGGAACAGATGCGTCTGGCCTGCAAGCCCGGCACTTGTCCGAGGTGCCGGGCTCATTTTTCTGAACATTTGAACGGCCAGCGGGCGGGTGCAGGCAGCTCCTCCTTAACTGAAGGAGGAGGCCTGCACTTCCCCAGCCTGCTGCACCGCATCGGGTGCCGCAGCGCCGGAATTGCGCCGCAATGCGGCACTCAGCGCCCATTTCGAGGCGCTGACACCCTCTAGTAGCGCCGGCAGCCGTTTGGGCGCGGCGCTACTGAATTTTTGGCGCGCGCAGGGGGACTTAGCGCCGGCGCTAAATTTCCAGCACTAAAGCCCTGGCGAACCCACAACCGAATTTCTAGGCCTTTGACTGCTAATAAAATGGCGGGTATGCGCAGTTTTTAAATGCACGCTTTGGTTGAATTCTTTAGTTGGGAGCACAAGAAAAGCAGACAATTACGATGTTTCTGTAATAAAGACCGTTTAACACTTCTCAAGCAGTTAATGAGGGAATTAACCAGCATCAATGGCAAAATGTTTAGTAATCTAACTTGTGGGACTAGCGTAAAACCTAGTTTACTTTTGTGACCCTTTGTATTTATTTGCACATCCTTTGATTTTTGGGAGGGGGAGGCCTGTATGGCCAACAGAATTTCTTAAAATTCAGTGTGTACAATAGTAAAGAATTAGCAACAAATAATTATCTAAGTGAGCCCTTTCCCAAGGGCTTTGTGTAGAGTTGTTCCTCTGGCTGATCCAATACATCATTTGTATTTTTATTGTAGTCAAAGCCATTTAATATTAGCAACACTTCAAATTTTGTAACCTCCTGAGTGACTAGTTCCACTGGCCCCAAAAATCTGCCTTAAACTGCATTTTCTGGGATGGACGTGTGGGGGTCAAACTCTCTGCCCACCCCATCAAGACCATCAATGTAAGCGGGGGGGGGGTGCTCCCTAAATCAGAAATGACTATGTCTCGGCCCTCAGGACTTAATGTGGCATTGGCGCAGGTCTCATTAGGTATAACTAGCTGAATCTAGCGAAACTGGAGCCCTCCTGGGGTCCAGGCCTGGGCCTGGACTGGACCCCTGACGGTCGGGGGGGCACAGATTAAAAAAAAAAGATTTTTAAGGTGGCCCCGACATAGCAGATTGTGCTGGGGCAACCCCCCCCCCCCCCTCGCCCCCACACCGTCTAGGGAGGGGACCTGGTCCTTCTCCTTTCACTGAGCTGGCCAGTTTACACCCGCATTTCCAGGATCTTTGGTGGCAGATGTCAGAGATGTGCCCCCAAAATGGCAAAGGCCGGCTTCCAGAGACCCCTCCCGTGAACGTCAGCGGGGCCAGCGGCAGGGTTCTCCAGCAGGCGCAATCCTGGCATAACTATCAGGATTGCTCCCATGTCGATTCTCAGGACCATTATCTCTTCCACTAAACACATTTGAATTACACATGCCTGTTACTTGAAGACTCCACCCATCCGACAAACTTAGATTTTTTGTTTAATCCTTTAAGTTCAGTTTCTATTTAAGTTAGGGTTTGTATTTTGAGCCTCTATTCAAATATTATGTAGACAACAGAAATGTTGACTCTCAATTATCATCACACTATCTCTGTGGCTGAAGTGATATTTTGAAATCTTGCCGTTCGTTCAGACAACAATATTCATGAAATAACAACAGAAAATGCTGGAAAAACCCAGCAGGTCAGGCAACATCCGTGGACAGAAATTTGAGTTGACGTTTCGGGTCGAACCCTTCTTCAAAACTGGAAAGAAAAGATAGATCGGAGGTAGGGCTGCTTTTCAACACCCACTTTTGATTTCTGTCCCCCTGCCCAATATAATTGCATGGTTACTCTTTGAAAAGGCCTTAGCAGGCAGAAAACTGTCCCCTATTTTTTGTTAATTTCCATTTTTGAACAGGAGCAATGTTCAGCACAGGTAAATAGTCCATTATTGCTTTCTGCTGACCACTGTTTACATAATCCTGCATTTTTGTTCAATTTAGTGAATACTTTTAAACCCAGCCTCAGAGGAGAAAGTCACATCAGTGAATTCAGTTCACTATTTCCATACACAGCATGAATACTGTGCATCTGTCTGCTGGCAGAACAAACTTGTGTGCGCGTAAAAATAGGTTGAACCATGTGCTGGACTTTAAAGTGTCATTAAGGCAGTAAAAAGGGGCTTTATACAGAAAAACACAGGAACAGGGCAGTAACAGATTGGGAGGGCAGGATGACAATATACACTACCTGGGCTTTAAAAAATACTGAAAATTGTTATATGTGGCGGCACTAGCACTGCAGCACACTATGTCATACTAGGTTCCAGTGTACTGCTACAAGCCAGTGACGGATTAGCACAGAGTATTGTGGCAGCATCGGAGGAGGCGGCAAGATTTAAACAGCGAGAGGAGAGGCAGTGTGGGCCTGAGAGACTGCAGCATCGGAGGAGGCGGCAAGATTTAAACAGCGAGAGGAGAGATAGTGTTGACCTGAGAGACTGCAGCATCGGAGGAGGCGGCAAGATTTAAACAGCAAGAGGAGAGGTAGTGTGGACCTGAGAGACGGCAGCATCGGAGGAGGCGGCAAGATTTAAACAGCGAGAGGAGAGATAGTGTGGACCTGAGAGACGGCAGCATCGGAGGAGGCGGCAAGATTTAAACAGCGAGAGGAGAGGTAGTGTGGACCTGAGAGACGGCAGCATCGGAGGAGGCGGCAAGATTTAAACAGTGAGCACACTATGTTACAGCTTGCCATAAACAGAGGGACAACCACTAAATCTAAGAAAAGAGTATATACAAATTATATGAATGTATATTTATATACTCAGGGATATATCTGTTTATACACTGTATGGATAGATCTGTGTTTATGTGTTCAACCATAAATGTTTTTCGATGCTTTGGCAACATAAGGTGTACCTTGTCATCATGCCAATAAAGCGATTTGAATTGAATTGAATTGAGAGGAGAGGCAGCGTGGACCTGAGAGACTGCAGCATCGGAGGAGGCGGCAAGATTTAAACAGCGAGAGGAGAGACAGTGTGGACCTGAGAGACAGCAGCATCGGAGGAGGCGGCAAGATTTAAACAGCGAGAGGAGAGACAGTGTGGACCTGAGAGACAGCAGCATCGGAGGAGGCGGCAAGATTTAAACAGTGAGAGGAGAGGCAGTGTGGGCCTGAGAGACTGCAGCATTGGAGGAGGCGGCAAGATTTAAACAGTGAGAGGAGAGGCAGTGTGGACCTGAGAGACTGCAGCATCGGAGGGGGCGGCAAGATTTAAACAGTGAGAGGAGAGGTAGGGTGGGCCTGAGAGACTGCAGCATCGGAGGGGGCGGCAAGATTTAAACAGTGAGAGGAGAGGCAGTGTGGACCTGAGAGACTGCAGCATCGGAGGGGGCGGCAAGATTTAAACAGTGAGAGGAGAGGTAGTGTGGGTCTGAGAGACTGCAGCATCGGAGGGGGCGGCAAGATTTATGTAGTGTATGTAACCTGTACCACCTTAAGAGGATACCTTAAGGTGATGGACTACTTTTTGATGGCTCCTGTACATTGTAGTACCGGTGGTGACCACACCGGTATATAAACCCTGTGGAGCAAAGTGTACTCCAGTTCAGCCCTGACCCTCAATTACTAAAGACCTGTTTAATTATTTCTGTAGTCTGTGTCCAGTTATTCAGCATAACTACATTTGGAAACACAGACTCAACAGTGGCGACGAGTCTGATCTTACCTAGCGGCAGTTGCATCAAAGGAAGCTTCGCCTCTGAAACGGGCGTCGATCAAGGACATCCACCCTCAACATCCTGCTGGGCACTGCATAGCACGGGAGGCAATCGGGAACCCGGGTTGGTTTCTGGCCACGAAGTCAAACATCAGTGAACATCCCTTCGACGACAGCGGCGGGTAAGCCCGATCAAGTGGCACGGGGGGGAAGTCGGCCGAGTTGTCAGTAAGAGAAGGGGAGGGAAACGACGAAAAGGGCGGAGAACACGACCGCAGCCGGTGTCAGGGGCCGGACTGCAATCGGGGCAGAGACGCGCAGCAGCCAGAAAAGCGTTTATGTCCACAAGGACCGCGGGAGCGGCGGGGAACAAGAGCAGCAGTGTAGGGGAAAATAAAGGACCGCTGGGAGGCGAGAACGGCAACAGCGCGGTAATCGCCATTTTGAGTCGGCAGGGGAAGAAGACAAGCGCGGGAAAAGCCGCCAAGCGTGGGAAGCCGCCATTTTGAAAAAAATAAAATAAAATAATAATCATATCTGAAGGAAAGGAAACTCAACAAGGATGCCAAAAACGGGTAACATCACTGCTTTTGATAGTGATGTGGAAGATTGGGCCACTTATGTGGAACGTGTTGAAGTTTACTGTACAACGAATGAGGTACCGGAGGATAAGAAAGCACTAACCCTATTAAACTCGATGGGTGCGAAGACGTACGGGTTATTAAGGAACCTTGTAACACCAGATAAACCGGTAGGAAAGAGTTTCGCGGATATTGTCACTATCCTGCAAGAGCATTTAAACCCCACGCCGCTGCTGATAGCGGAACGATTTAAATTCTACAAAAGAATTCAACTTAAAGAGGAAAGCAACGCTGAATTCTTAATCGAACTGCGCAAGTTATCAAAGTACTGTCAGTTCGGTACAGGACTAGCAGACGCACTGAGAGATAAGTTTGTGTGTGGGCTCCTAAGGGAAGGAACCCAGAAGCGACTGCTAGAGGAAAAGGATCTTATGCTGGACAAAGCTTTCAGCATTGCAGCATCGCACGAGGCAGCAGCACGAGGCGCTGCAGAGATACAGCAAAGGCCATTGGAATTCAGCACCAATGAAATGGCATTGGGCGCAGTAAAGTGCTATCATTGCGGAAGGACAACGCATGACCAGAACCAGTGCTGGTTCAAAGATAAAGAATGCAGGCAATGTGGCAAACTTGGTCACATAGCGAGAGTATGCCGGTCAGGAAAGAAGACCAGCAGCAAAAAGTCGTCGCAGGAGAAGTACAAAAAAGTACACAAGGTGACAGAGAACAGTTCGGATGAACAGAAGATGGATTCAGACTCCAGCAGTAAGGAACTGGGTTGTCTAAAAATACATAATGTGGGTAACACAGCAGACCACCAAACTATCTGGGTCATGCTTCGGATAGCAGGAGTCCAAGTGAAGATGGAATTGGACACTGGATCGGCATTGACGGTCATGAATAAGCAAGATTACAAAAGGTTATTCTCGCACATTCCCTGAGGGATACGGAGATTGTATTGAAAACATACACGGGGCAAATAGTATACCCCATTGGAAAGATAAAAGTAAATGTGGTCTACAATGGTAAAGAAAGTCAGGAAATGGACTTGTATGTGTTACCTGATGGAGGTCCGCCACTACTGGGACGGGAATTGATCCGGAGAATAAATGTGGACTGGCATTCCATACAAGCACTGACTGTAGATTCCTGTAAAGAGGACGACGTCAAACCTAAACGACTGTCCAAAATATTGGACGATGCTAAGGAGGTGTTCCAACAGGGACTGGGAACACTGAAAGGAATTACGGCAAACATCAAGGTTGAAGAACATGCAAACCCAAAATTTTTCAAAGCCAGACCGGTACCTTATGCGATACGACCTGCTGTGGAAGCAGAGCTGGAAGGGCTAGAACGTTCAGGAGTATTGTCAAAGGTGGACTGGAGCGAATGGGCCACACCCATTGTTCCTGTCATGAAGCGTTCGTTGAGCAACAAGCCGGGGGAACCTGGGAAGGTTCGCATCCGTGGCGATTTCAAGATCACTGTTAATCCGGTTCTTCACACGGTGCAATATCCGCTTCCGCGGATTGAAGATATCTTCGCTTCGCTGTCTGGCGGGAAACACTTCACCAAGATAGACCTGGCGCAGGCGTACCTACAGATGGAAGTTGATGAAGCGTCACGCCAGTATCTCACGATCAACACACATAAGGGCTTATATCGGTATAATAGACTGGTTTTTGGAGTGGCATCGGCTCCAGCGATTTGGCAAAGGGCCATGGAGCAGGTATTGCAGGGAATTCCAGGCACACAATGCTACCTGGATGACATTCTGATTACAGGAGATGATAAGGATCACCTCGCGAATTTGGAGCAGGTGCTCACCAGATTGAAAGAATATGGGCTCAGAGTTAATCGCCAGAAATGTGAGTTCTTTCAAAAGCGAATCTCGTACTGCAGCCACGTCATTGACCAGGAGGGGCTCCATAAGTCACCTGACAAGATCGAAGCTGTTGTGAAAGCTCCCGCTCCGGAAAATGTATCCCAGTTGAGGTCGTTCCTTGGGTTGGTTAACTATTACCACAAGTTTCTTCCAAATTTATCCACGGTGTTACACCCGCTGAACACTCTTTTGCAAATGGGAATACCATGGAAGTGGAGCGATGATTGTAAGCGGGCTTTTCAAAAAAGCAAGGCACTGATCACCTCTAAGGAAGTGTTGGCTCACTTTAACCCAACGCTGCCTATTCGTTTAGCTTGTGATGCTTCTCCATATGGTATCGGGGCAGTGCTCTCACATAAGTTTCCAAATGGCTTGGAAAGGCCAGTCGCGTTCGCATCCAGATCATTGACCTCCGCAGAGCGCAACTATGCTCAGATAGATAGGGAGGCTCTCAGCCTCGTGTGGGGAGTTAAGAAATTTAAACATTACCTGCAAGGCCAAAAGTTTACGCTGCTGACAGATCACCAGCTGTTGGTTTCCATTTTTAACCCTAAGAAGGGTGTTCCGGTTATGACGGCGCAGAGGCTTCAGAGATGGTCCCTTTTCCTAGGGGCACATCAATATGATATCAAATTCAAAGGTACAAAGCAACATGGTAATGCTGATGGGCTGTCGCACCTGCCACTACCTACAGCGGAAGAGGCACTGGCAGTTGACCCTGTCGAGATATTTCACTCGACCATCATCGAATGCTTACCAGTCACCAATGCGGGTATTGAGAGAGAGACCCGAAATGACCCGACACTGTCTCGGGTCTACGATTTGACAGTGAAGGGATGGCCAGCACATGGCGACCCACTGTTACCAGCATTCTCAGCCAGACGAGAACAGCTGCCCATCTGTCAAGGAACATTGATGTATGGAACAAGGGTGATTATTCCTCCTAAATTAAGGGAGAGAGTTCTGAAGGAATTGCATGAAGGTCATCTGGGGGGAGTCAAGATGAAAAGCCTTGCTAGGGCTTATGTGTGGTGGCCAGGTATTGACAAACAAATAGAGGATCTGACTAAAAGCTGCTCAGGGTGCCAAAAAGTTCAAAACGCACCTCCAATTGCACCGCTGCATCCGTGGGAATGGCCTTCAACCCCATGGCAACGTGTGCATATCGACTTTGCAGGTCCATTCATGGATTCCATGTTTTTGATAGCAGTAGACGCACATTCTAAATGGCCAGAAGTGATTAAGATGTCGACCACTACCTCTGAAAAGACGATCGCAGTTCTAAGAACCATATTTGCAAGGAATGGGTTGCCGGAACAAATATGTTCAGACAACGGACCACAGTTCGTGTCAGAAGAATTCCAGAAATTCATGAAAAAGAATGGGGTGAAACACTATACATCTGCCCCATATCATCCGGCTACAAATGGGTTGGCCGAGAGATTTGTACAAACGTTCAAAAAGGCGATAAAGGCCATGAGCGAAGACCATATTCCACTACAACACAAGGTGGACAATTTCCTGATGGCATATCGAAACGCCACGCATGCAGTGACAAATCAAAGCCCTGCCATAATGTTCTATAACAGGAGGTTGCGGTCCCGGTTGGATTTATTAAAACCCAATGTGTGTAGGGAAGTCGAAAACAAGCAATTCCAGCACGTAAATAACAAGGCCACTCGGAGTTTCGAAATAGGACAACCAGTGTTGGCCAGGGACTATAGGAATGATAAATGGCAATCCGGAACAATTCGTGCCCGACAAGCACCCTTGATGTACACGGTAGACATTGGAGAGAACGTAATACGACGTCATGCTGACCAACTTGTGGAATCGAGAACAAGGGTCGACCCCATGTCTACGGCAGAGACACCAGTTGAAGAAGTTATTGAGCCTGTAGCATCTACCTCAGACTCGAACGTACATGATGATGTTCAATCCATAGGAGATCAAATGGATGAGTCACCCCAGCAATGAGAACCAGAGACCCCTGAAAGGCGTTATCTGGCCCGGATCAGGAGGCCTCCTCAGAGACTGAGGCCTAGAAATTCGGTTTTGGCGCAGCGAGGGCTTTAGCGCCGGAAGTTAGTGCCGGCGCTAAGTCCCCCTGCGCGCGCCAAAAATTCAGTAGCGCCGCGCCCAAACGGCTGCCGGCGCTACTGAGGGGTCTCAGCGCCTCAAAACTGGCGCCACGCGCCGCATTGCGGTGCTATTCCGGCGCTGCGGCGCCCGCTGCGGTGCGGCAGGCTCGGGAAGTGCAGGCTTCCTCCTTCCGTTAAGGAGGAGCTGCCTGCACCCGGCCACGGCCCGCGATAATCTTTTTAAAAATGAGCCCGGCACCTCGGACAAGTGCCGGGCTTGCTTCTGTTCCGGGGGGGGGGGGGGGGAAGTCCGGGGAGGGAGCTGCGGCCAGGCGGCTGGCGGGAAAGCGGCCGGCCGCCGCGGGGCCTTTAATGCGCCGGCGCAAAGTTCTGTAAGGCACCTCTGCCAGAACGTTGCTTGCGGCTGCCACGGGCGAGGCGGCCGCAACTCAATTTCCGAGTTCGGGCGGGTTACCATGGCAACCGGGACGCTGCGCACACCGATGACGTCATCGGTGCCGGCGCAGCGCTACCGGCCTAACGCCGATTTAGGACCCCTGTCAATTTCTAAACTGGCCATAACTTCGGCGCTAGGCCCTCTAGCGCCTCAAAAGCGGCGCTAAGGCCAGTGAATTTCTAGGCCTGAATCTTTGAACAGTTTTGTGTGAAAGTTGTATATATGTTATCCATGTAATGTTTAAATTGGGGTGTACACTGTTAAGCTAAAAGGGGAGGAATTGTAGTGTATGTAACCTGTACCACCTTAAGAGGATACCTTAAGGTGATGGACTACTTTTTGATGGCTCCTGTACATTGTAGTACCGGTGGTGACCACACCGGTATATAAACCCTGTGGAGCAAAGTGTATTCCAGTTCAGCCCTGACCCTCAATTACTAAAGACCTGTTTAATTATTTCTGTAGTCTGTGTCCAGTTATTCAGCATAACTACATTTGGAAACACAGACTCAACAATTTAAACAGTGAGAGGAGAGGTAGTGTGGACCTGAGAGACAGCTGTAAGAAATCAGCAGCATCGGAGGAGGCGGCAAGATTTAAACAGTGAGAGGAGAGGTAGTGTGGACCTGAGAGACAGCTGTAAGAAATCAGCAGCATCGGAGGAGGCGGCAAGATTTAAACAGTGAGAGGAGAGGTAGTGTGGACCTGAGAGACTGCAGCATCGGAGGAGGCGGCAAGATTTAAACAGTGAGAGAGATAGTGTGGGCCTGAGAGACAGCTGTAAGAAATCAGCAGCATCGGAGGAGGCGGCACCTCCGACAATTTCAACAACAACAAAAAAACCATGGAGTGATGCCACAGGATAACAGGTAGGTGATTGGTTGATGAGTATTAACATTTTTTCTCTCTACGCTAGGACAGTGGTTTAAACTAGGAGTGGGAAATTATACCGCACTTTATTAAATTTATAACTTAACTAGTTAAACTAATTCATATAACTATAAATAGTCGTTGAATAAAGACTTTAACTAATTAAATAAATAAAAGAAGGTTAGACTAAGACATGGCAGAACAGGTTGTGTGTCTGGACTGCAGTATGTCGGAGTTTGTGGGCAGCGAGACTGTCCCGAGTGAACACATCTGCAGTAGGTGTCTCCAATTCGAATCTCTCTGGCTCAGAGTCATTGAGCTGGAGTGCGAGTTGGACTCACTACGACACATAAGGGAGGGGGAAGGGTATTTGGGCAGTTTGCTCCAGACTTTGGTCACACCTCGTAGAAAGGTGCAGGATCAGAATGGGGTTGGTATGACCGATAGTGTGCAGAGTAAGGGGAACCCAGGTAAGAAAGGGACTGAGGATCCACAAAAACTGATCCTATCCAACAGGTACAATGTACTTGCTACCTGTGAGGATAAGGATAAAGACTGTCAGAAGGACAACCAGAATGCGGACCATGGCACTTTGGAGCAGGAGGCTGTCCTAAGGGGGGAGGAGGAGGAGGAGGAGAGGAAGCATAATGTGGTAGTTGTAGGGGATTCCATAATTAGGGGGACAGATAGCATCCTTTGTAAGCAAGATCGAGAGTCCCACATGGTATGTTACCTACCTGGTGCCAGGGTGAGGGACATCTTGAACCGGCTTGAAAGGATATTGGAGAGGGAGGGGGAGGATTCAGTTGTTGTGGTCCATATTGGGACCAACAACATAGGGAAGAGTAGGAAAGAGGTCATGTTTGGGGAGTACCAGGAACTAGGAGCTAAATTAAAGAACAGGACCTCAAGGGTTATAATCTCTGGATTATTACCTGAACTACGTGCAAATTGGCGTAGGGATAAGCTGATTAGGGAAGTAAACATGTGGCTAAAGGAGTGGTGTGGGAAAGAAGGGTACTGGCACCAGTATTGGGACAGGTAGGAACTATACTGTTGGGACCGGCTCTGGGACCTGGGTCCTAGCGGAAAGAATAAATAGGGTAGTCACAAGGACTTTAAACTAATAAATGGGGGAGAGGGCTCAGGGGGAAATTGCAGTACAAATAGTAGTTCAAAAACAAACGAAAGGGAAGAAAGTAGAGCAGCAGTCAGAAATTGTGCTTTAGGTAAGGGGAAAACTAAAAGATGTAAAGTGATTAAACCAGGAGAGAGAAATAAGAAGCATGTGAGTAAAACATTAGTGCTGAAGGACATGCTAGGGTGTGTGGCCCAATAAGCGTTCTTTATACAAATGCATGGAGTATAAGGAATAAATTGAATCAACTGCAGGCACAAATTCAAATTAGAGGGTATGACATGGTAGCCATTACTGAGACATGGCTGCAAGACAGTCAGGACTGGGAACTAAATATACCAGGTTATAATGTCTACAGGACAGATAGGGAAAATGGCAGAGGGGGAGGAGTAGCCTTAGTGATTAAGGATGAAATCACTTCAATGATAAGAGAGGATTTAAAGAGAGGTAAGCAGCCAGTGGAGACCTTATGGGTTGAATTAAGAAATAGGAAAGGATCTAAGACTGTAGTGGGAGTTGTATATAGGCCCCCCTGGTAGCAGCTCTGAAGTACAAGATTGTATAAATACAGAGATTAGACAAGCGTGCAGTAAAGGCAGCGTGGTTTAAATGGGGGCATTTAACTTTCATATAGATTGGGAAAAGCAGACTAGCACCTGTCGGAAAGGTAGTGAATTTCTTGAGTGTGTCCGGGATAGTTTTCTATAACAATATGTCCAAGAGGCAACAATGGGGCAAGCCATATTAGATTTAGTAATGAGCCAGATTTAGTTAACAGCCTAACTGTGCATGAACATTTATCCAATAGCGATCATAACATGATTGAGTTCAACGTAGCATTTGAAAGGGAGAAACGTGAAACAGCTACTAAGATTCTAGATTTAGGCAAGCCTACTTCAACGGGATGAGGTAGAGACTGTCCACAGCAAACTGGGCAAATCTGTTAATGGATAAAATGACTGAAGATCAGTGGGAGATGTTTAAAAAAGAATTTAATGTGATACAGAACCAGTTTATACCCCTGAGGAGCAAGAGCTCAACTTGCCAAAAAAAGTCATGGACAACTGAAGAGGTAAAGGGACAGCATAAAACTAAAGGAAAGGGCAGACAAAAATTAGCACAGATCCAGGTGAATGGGAAAGATACAAAGAACAGCAAAGGGTCACAAAACAGATAGCAAGAGCTACAAAAAGGGAATATGAAAAGAAACTTGCAAGAACATAAGAAATAGGAGCAGGAGGAGGCCATTTGGCCCCTCGAGCCTGCTCCACCACTCAATAAGATCAAGGCTGATCTGGTCTTGGCCTTTACTCCACTTCCCTGCCCACTCCCCGTAACCCTTGACTCTCTTATCGTTCAAAAATCTGTCTATCTCCACCTTAAATATATTCAGTGACCCAGCCTCCACTGCTCTCTGGGGTAGAGAATTCCACAGATTCACAACCCTTTGAGAGAAGAAATTCCTCCTCATTTCTGATTTAAATGGGCGACCCCTTATTCTGAAACTATGCCCCCTAGTTCTAGATTCCCCCACGAGTGGAAACATCCTCTCTGCATTTACCCCGTCAAGCCCCCTCAGAATCTTACGTTTCAAAAAGATCACCTCTCATTCTTCTAAACTCCAATGAGTATAGGCCCAACCTGCTTAACCTTTCTTCATAAGACAACCCCATTGACGTAATAAAACTCACTACGCACTTGGTTTGAGTATAAAGCAAGGCTTTAATCAACTTGTTTCAGAACATGGAGGTCTAGTTGTACTTCACTAGTTCCTGTCTTACAAAATGTCCCTGGGCAAGCTGGGTCCACGCCCGAGTATTTATACTCCTTGGACGGCGCCACCAGCTGGTCGTCCAGCGTTATTTCATGAGTAGTTTCTTTATGATGGTGAGATTTATAACACCCTTCATCTCAGGAATCAACCTAGTGAACCTTCTCTGACCTACCTCCAATGCAAGTATATCCCTCCTTAAATAAGGAGATCAAAATTGTACGCAGTATTCCAGGTGTGGTCTCACCAACACCCTATACAGTTGTAGCAAGACTTCCCTACTTTTATACTCCATCCCCCTTGCAATAAAGGCCAACATTCCATTTGCCTTCCTAATTACTTGCTGTACCTGCATGGTAACGTTTTGCGTTTCATGTACAAGGACCCCCAGATCCTTCTGCACTGCTGCATTTTGTAGTCTCTCTCCATTTAAATAATAATTTGCTTTTTTATTTTTCCTACCTCACATTTTCCCACGTTATACTCCATCTATAAATTTTTGCCCACTCACTTAACCTATCTATATCCCTTTACAGATTCTTTGTGTCCTCTTCAGAACTTGCTTTCCCACCTATATTTGTATCATCAGCAAATTGGACTACATTACACTCAGTCTCTTCATCCAAGTCATTAATATAGATTGTAAACAGCTGAGGCCCCAGCACTGATTCCTGTGGCGCCCCAGTTTGCCAACCTGAAAATGACCCATTTATCCCGACTCTCTGTTTCCTGTTAGTTAGCCAATCCTCTATCCATGCTAATATTATTACCCCCAACCCCATGAGCTCTTATCTTGTGTAGTAACCTTTTATGTGGCACCTTATCGAATGCTTTCTGGAAATCCAAATACACGACATCTACTGGTTCCCCTTTATCCACCCTGCTCGTTACATCCTCAAAGAACTCTAGCAAATTTGTCAAACATGATTTCCCTTTCATAAAACCATGCTGACTCTGCTTGACTGTATTTTGATTTTATAAATGTCCTGCTACTACTTCCTTAATAATGGACTCTAACATTTTGCCAATGACAGATGTTAGGCTAACTGGCCTACAGTTTCCTGCTTTCTGTCTCCCTTCTTTCTTGAATAGGGGTGTTACATTTGCGGTTTTCCAATTCGCTGGGACCTCTCCAGAATCCAGGGAATGTTGGTAGATTACAACCAATGCATCCACTATCTCTGCAGCCACTTCTTTTAAGACCCTAGGATGCAGGCCATCAGGTCCAGGGGACTTGTCAGCCTTTAGACCCACAAGTTTGCCTAGTACTTTTTCTCTAGTGAGTGATTGTTTTAAGTTCCCCCCTCCCTATAGCCCCTTGATTATCAATTATTATTGGGATGCTTTTGGTGTCTTCTACCGTGAAGACTGATACAAAATATTGGTTCAAAGTCTCTGCCATTTTCCTGTTTCCCATTAGTAATTCCCCAGTCTCATCCTCTAAAAGAACAACATTTACTTTAGTTAATGATTTAGATATGAATGTAGGAGGTATGATCAGTAAGTTCGCAGATGACATGAAAATTGGTGGAGTGGTTACTAGCGAGGAGGGAAGCCTTAGGCTACAGGACGATATAGATGGGTTGGTTAGATGGGCAGAACAGTGGCAAATGGAATTTAACCCTGAAGACTGTGAGGTGATGCATTTTAGGAGGACTAACAAGGCAAGGGAATACACAATGAATGGTAGGACCCTAGGAAGGACAGAGTTCAGCGAAGATTCACCAGGCTGATACCTGGGATGGCAGGAATGACGTATGAGGAGAGATTGGGTCGATTGGGCTTGTACTCGCTGGAGTTTAGAAGAATGAGAGGGGATCTCATCGAAACTTATAAAATTCTAACAGGACTAGACAGACTAGATGCTGGAAGGATGTTCCCGATGGTCGGGGAGTCCAGAACCAGGGGTCACAGTCTAAGGATAAGGGGTAGGCCATTTAGGACAGAAATGAGGAGGAATTTCTTCACCCAGAGAATGGTGAACCTGTGGGATTCTCTACCACAGACGGCAGTACAGGCCAATTCATTAAATGTATCCAAGAAGGAGTTGGATATATTTCTCAAGGCTAAAGGGATCAAGGGGTATGAGGAGAAAGCAGGGACAGGGTACTGAATTTGGATGATCAGCCATGATCGCATTGAATGGCGGAGCAGGCTCGAGGGGCCGAATGGCCTACTCCTGCTCCTATCTTCTATGTTTCTATGTTTCTAGGATCAGAGGGACCTTAGTGTGCATGTAGATAAGGTGGTTACAAAGGCATATGGGATACTTGCCTTCATTAGCTGAGATATAGAATATAAGAGCAGGGAGGTTATGATGGAGCTGTACAAAATGCTAGTTAGGCCACAGCTGGAATAGTGTGTGTAGTTCTGGTTGCCACACTATAGGAAGGATGTAATTGCATTGGAGAGGGTGCAGAGGAGATTCACCAGGATGTTACCTGGGCTGGAGTGCTTCAGCTATGAAGAGAGACTGGACAGACTGGGGTTGTTTTCCTTAGAGCAGTGAAGGCTGAGGGGGGACCTGATTGAGGTGTACAAAATTATGAGGGGCATAGATAGGGTAGATAGAAAGGAACATTTCCCCTTAGTAGAGGGGTCAATAACCAGGGGGCATAGTTTCAAGATAAGGGGCAGGAGGTTTAGAGGGGTTTTGAGGAAAAACTTTTTCACCCAGAGGGTGGTTGGAATCTGGAACTGACTGCCTGAAAGGGTGGTAGAGGCAGGAACCCTCACAACATTCAAGAAGCATTTAGATGAGCACTTGAAACGCCATAGCATTCAAGGCTACAGACCAAGTGCCGGAAAATGGGATTAGCCAGGGCTTGATGGCTGGCGCAGACACGATGGGCCGAAGGGCCTCTTTCTGTGCAGTATAACTCTATGACTATGAGTTACTCTCTTCCTTTTTATATACCCCTAGAAGCTCTTACTGTCTGTTTTTATATTTAGAACATAGAAAAATAGGAGCAGGAGCAGGCCATTCGACCCTTCGAGCCTGCTCCGCCATTCAATATGATCATGGCTGATCCTTTATCTCAATACCATATTCCCACTCTCTCCCCATACCCCTTGATGCCTTTTGTGTCTAGAAATCTATCTATCTCCTTCTTAAATATATTCAGTGACTTGGCCTCCACAGCCTTCTGTGGTAGAGAAGTCCACAGGTTCACCACCCTCTGAGTGACGAAACTTCTCCTCATCTCAGTCCTAAATGTCCTACTCCGTATCCTGAGACTGTGACCCCTCATTCTAGACACTCCAGCCAGGGGAAACATCCTCCCTGCATCCAGTCTGTCTAGCCCTGTCAGAATTTTATACGTTTCAATGAGATCCCCTCTCATTCTTCTAAACTCTAGTGAATACAGGCCTAGTCGACTCAATCTCTCCTCATACAACAGTCCTGCCATCCCAGGAATCAGTCTGGTGAACCTTCGTTGCACTCCCTCTATGGCAAGTATATCCTTTCTTAGGTAAGGAGACCAGAACTGCACACAGTACTCCTGGTGTGATCTCACCAAGGCCCTGTATAACTGTAGTAAGACATCCTTGCTCCTGTACTCAAATCCTCTTGCAATGAAGGCCAACATACCATTTGCCTTCCTAACTGCTTGTTGCACCTGCATGTTTTCTTTCAGTGACTGGTGTACAAGGACACCCAGGTCCCTTTGTACATCAACATTTCCCAATCTATCACCATTTAAATAATACTCTGCCTTTCTGTTTTTCCTACCGAAGTGGATAACTTCACATTTATCCACGTTATACTGCATCAGCCATGTATTTGCCCACTCACTCAACTTGTCTAAATCACCTTGAAGCCTCTTTGCATCCTTCTCATTACTCACAATTTCTTGCTAGTTTACTCTCATAATCTATCTTCTCTCTTTTTTTAGTCGTCCTTTGTTGGTTTCTAAAAATTTCCCAATCCTCTGGCCTACCTCTAATCTTCGCATCATTGTATGCCTTTGTTTTCAATTTGATACCATCCTTAACTTCCTTAGTTAGCCACGGATGGTTCATTCTTCTCTTAGAGTCTTTCTTTCTCACTGGAATATATCTTTGCTGAGAGTTATGAAATATCTCCTTAAATGTCTGCCACTGCTTATCTACCATCTTACCCTTTAACCTATTTTCCCAGTCCACTTTAGCCAACTCTGTCTTCATACCTTTGTAATTGTCTTTATTTAAGTTCAGGACACTAGTTTGAGACCCAGGTTTCTCACCCTCAAACTGAATTTGAAATTCTATCATGCTATGATCACTCTTCCCTAGAGGATCCTTTACTATGAGATCATTAATTAATCCTATCTCATTACACATTACAAGATCTAAAATAGCCTGCTCCCTGGTTGGTTCCACAATGTATTGTTCTAAGAAACCAACCCGAATAAACTCATGTTCTAGATTCCCCAGCCAGGGGAAACATTTTCCCAGCATTAACCCTGTCAAGCCACTTAAGAATTTTATATGTTTCAATTAGATCACCTCTCATTCTTCTAAACTCTAGGGAATATAGGCCTAGTCTACTCAATCTCTTCTCATAGGGCAATCCCCTCATCCCAGGCACTAGTCTACAGAGCCTTTGTTGCACTTCCTCTAAGGCAAGAATGTCTTTCCTTAGGTAAGGAGACCAGAACTGCACACAGTACTCCAGGTGTGGCCTCACCAATGCCCTGTATAATTGTAGTAATACTTCTTTACTCTTATATTCTAATCTCTTTGTAACAAAAGTTAATATACCATTTACTTTCTTAATTGCTTGCTGTACCTGCATGTTAACCTTCTGTGATTCATGTACAAGGACACCCAGGTCCCTCTGAATGCAAACATTTCCCAGTCTCTCACCATTCAAAAATATTCTGCTTTTTTGTTTTTCCTACCAAAGTGGAAGGTGGAGATGAGGTAGAAGATCAGCCATGATCTTACAGGATGGTGGAGCAGGCTCGAAGGGCTGAATGGCCGACTCCTATTTCTTATATTCTTTTCACCAATGCTTCCATTGCAGCACAGTCATTTCCATGCTGCCTTGGAAGCTCAGACTGCTGCCACCGTGGCTCTGGGTACCATTGTTGAAAGTGGCTTCTAGAGCATCAGAGGAATCCATCATCTGTCTGCCATAGATCACCACGATTGTTGAGGAGCCATTCCGGGAGAGTGGCAGTGGCTCCATGGAACAAGAACCTGCAGCCCTCTCTCAGGATGACAGCATTCCTACTCCCATCCCTGCTACTCCACCAGTGCCCTTGCTGTTGCCTGTCAGCCAGTCGGTACAGACTGATGCAGCCCATGATAAGATGGTGTAGTCTGAAGCCAGGCAGTCTAGGCCCAGAGCTGCTCGAGGTCATCCTCCATTGAAGGTCAGCAAGGTCCTATGCTGCAGCCACTAGAGAAACACCTTGTACGAGCACTAGGAAAAGCAAAGGCACATGGAAGACAGGCAATTATGGAATGCACAAGGGTGATTAGCTTCATTTTGTATGTATTATCTAGTGATTTACTTCATAAATTTGGATTTAGAATCATGGAATGATACAGAACAAAAGGAGGCCATTCGATCCACCGTGCCTGTGCCGGCTCTTTGGTAGCCAATTAATCCTTGCTCTTTCCCCATAGCCCTGTAAAATTTTTCCCTTCAAATATTTATCCAATTCTCTCTTGAATGTTACTATCGAATCTGCTTCTACCATCCTTTCAGGCCGTGCATTCCAGATCACAACTCATGTGTAAAATTACGTTTCCTCGTGTCGCCTCTGGTTCTTTTGCCAATCACATTAAATCTGTGTCCTCTGGTTACCGCTGGAAACAGTTTCTCCTTATTTACTTTGCTATACCATTCATGATTTTGGCTTTGCAGGTGGTGTTGGTTTTTATTTCCGCCGTGAACTAAGGGAGGAACCAATAAGTGTTGTCAGAAAGATGTGATGATCAGTGAGAGAGGAAAGGTAAAGGGCTAGATATTAACTCTGAGGCGGGGAGAGAGCGCGTTGGGGTTGGGGGGGGTAGCGGTGCGGGGGCTGGATTGAGGTTGGGAAACCTGGAAGAACGGCAGGACCTGATTAACATATTTTGTCTCCGTTTCCCGGCTGCTGCCAACCAGATTGAAAGGCTGGCTGGCTGTCAGGCGGGTAGACCTTCGGAACCAGGCTGCAGCCGGGGAGCCGAGAGGAGGGAGGGATGGATCGGGGAGGCCTAGGGGTGAGGGAGGCTGGAGGATTGGGAGTCGGGCAACATCGGGAGACTGGGGCAGGGGGAGATAGATCGAGAGTCCTGAGCCGGGGGAGATCACAGAATCACAGAAACCCCACAGTGCAGATAGAGGCCATTTTGGCCCATCGAGCCTGCACCGACACATATCCCACCCGATCCCCGTAACCCCTACACCAACACATATCCCACCCTATCCTGTAACCCCACGTATTTAATCCCCCTAACACTAAGGGTCAATTTATCATAGCCAATCAACCTAACCTGCACATCTTTGGAGGCTGAAGCAGGGGGAGGAAGAGCGGGAGTCATGAGCCGGCAACATCAGGGAGATCGGTGGCCTGGGTGACCGGAGTCTGGAGGCCACAAGGAAGATCGGAGGCCAGAGCAGGGGGGGGAGATTGGAAGGATTAGGAATTCGGGGGGTGAGATTGGAGGCCTCATGGAGGAGGTCAGGAGGGGTGTACGATCGCGCGGCGGGGGGTAGGGGGGTGGGTGAAGCAGGTAAGCTGCATCCAGCAGGCAAGAGGAAAGGCACTTACCTCCTGGATCCAGCAGTCCTTGCCTCACTTTAGCCGCCGAGTTTCCCGCAGCTCGGGAAACCTGCCCAGCCAGGGTTAAATTTAAAATGGTGGTTAAATATGAGGCTCCGAGCCTCATTATAATATTTAAATTGCCAGCCCGCCTTCTGCGTAATGGTTTGGCTGTCCGCCCCCTGTCCCGCCTCCGTTAAAACCAGAAGTGGGCGGGTTGGAGCCGGGATTCAGATTTTTAACATTTTAACATCCCACCCGACCCCAACCTGCCTGTTTTGGGGGTTAAAGGTGTGGTGAATGAAGAGATGTCGTTGATACTAGTACGGCTCATGAATAATCTGATAATGTGGAGTCCTGGCAAAAAGGGGCTGTCTATGTATAGCCTCCCTTCCTCCTCCTCCTGCTCCTCAGCTTCTCGCCTGATTGGCGGTGGCATGGGCTGCTCTCTCATAATAGTGAGGTTGTGCAGCATCATACCACAAATCGTATCAATACCTACAAGTGCACCAGCAGCCAAAAAAAATAATCCAGCAACTAACCTGTAAATACTTCATGATCCCTTTAAATAGCGCTGGTGGGGGGGTCTGTCATGCCGTTAAACATTGTGCTCAGCTGTGCGAGATTAGGAAAGGACATTGGCTGGAGTGTGCAGTTCCGAAATATAGCAGTGGCTTCAAATCAGCATTGCACACTGAGTCGTATCATGATCTGCCTGGTCTGCATGCTGCCGGTGGTTGTTACGGCATGTGCGCGCAAACCCCTTTTAACATGTTTGGACGACGTTCAGGCTGGGCTGATAAGTGGCAGGTAACATTCGCGCCACAGAAGTGCCAGACAATGACTATCTCCAACAAGCAAGAGTCTAACCACTGCCCCTTGACACTCAATGGCATTACCATCGCCAAATCCCCCACCATCAACATCCTGGGGGTCACCATTGACCAGAAACTTAACTGGACCAGCCACATAAATACTGTGGCAACAAGAGCAGGTCAGAGGCTGGGTATTATGCGGCGAGTGTCTCACCTGCTGACTCCGCAAAGCCTTTCCACCATCTAAAAGGCACAAGTAAAGAGTGTGATGGAATACTCTCCACTTGCCTGGATGAGTGCAGCTCCAACAACACTCAAGAAGCTCAACGTCATCCAGGACAAAGCAGCCCACTTGATCGGCACCCCATCTACCACCTTAAACATTCACTCCCTCCACCTGCGTACTGTGGCTGCAGTGTGTACCATCTACAAGATGCACTGCAGCAACTCACCAAGGCTTCTTTGGCAGCACCTCCCAAAACCGCGACCTTTTCCACCTAGAAGGACAAGGGCAGCAGGTGCATGGGAACACCATCACCTCCAAGTCACACACCATCCTGACTTAGACGTATAGTGCCGTTCCTTCATCGTCGCTGGGTCAAAATCCTGGAACTCCCTGCCTAACATCACCGTGGGAGTACCTTCACCACACGGTGTACAGCGGTTCAAGATGGCGGCTCACCACCACCTTCTCAAGGACAATTAGGGATGGGCAATAAATGCTGGCCTTGCCAGTGATGCCCACATCCCATGAATGAATTTTTAAAAATCCTGTGCTTTAAGCACCCTCCCACCTCACTATGTCTTGCTAAGTATTCTCCATCACATCACTTCTCACACCCACTCAACTTTCAGCAGCATCCAGCCTATCTTTCTATGCACCTCATCACCTTCCGATTCATCCATCCACCTTTGACACACACCCCAATCATTATGCAATGTGATGCAAGTGTCTCATAGTCACCCTCACTGATTGCACTACATCTATTGGGTGAATACCTCACCTTCACTCACAATTGTTGTGTATGTACCTTTAAGAGAATAATTGGTCTCAGACTGCAGTACCGGCAGTCACCACCCCTGTATAAAAGGCGCTAGTGAGTCTCTGTTGTTTTCAGTTTCACTATTGACTTCCTTCAGTAAAGACTTGTTTTGTTCAACTCCTGCTGTCCGTGTCTCAATCATTCACGGACATAATACTGGCGACGAGCAGATACGAACCTACCTACAGTCTGCACCACCTCCTGGGATCCATTCCTACAGCGAAGTGAGCAGAGGTCGAGGCCAGAAAGAAAAGAAAGTAAGAGGCAGTAGAAACGGGCGTCGACCGTGGGCATCCGCCCCTGTGTTACCGGAGTTGAAGATTGCTGGGGAAGCTGTCGAAACCGGGGCCTGGTTCCTGTCGACGGTGCTTCAGCTAATCGGGCTGGTGGCAGGTAGTACACTGATCCTTCCTTCGGCTGCGGCGGTCGCAAACTCAAGCGGGTGGCTTGCAACGGGGCCGAGCAGCATTGTTGAGAAGAAGAGAGAGAGAGGGTGGAGCACACAGGGCGCGGCCGGTGCTACGAAGCCGGGCTGCGTATAGACCCGAGAAGAGGGAGGCAAGAGTCCCACAGGGTTGTTCCACGACGGGAAAATAATTTTTAAAAATATTAAACGCGCAAGAAACCGCGAGGAGCTGCAGGTTGCAACGGGAACCGCGGAAAGCAGCGCTAGCAACAGCGGGGAAGAAGGCAAAGCGCGGGAGGCGCCATCTTAATCATCGGGGAAGAAGGCAAAGCGCGGGAGGTGCCATTTTGTTAAATCGGGGAAGAAGGCAAAGCGCAGGAGGCGCCATTTTAGATTTGCAAGATGCCGAAGACTGGCTGTATCACTGCTTTTGATAATACAATAGAGGACTGGACCACGTATGTGGAAAGAGTCGAGGTATATTTCGAGGCAAACGAAATAGCTGAGGAGAAAAAGGCATCAATATTGCTAAACTTAATGGGCGCTAGAACGTACGGCCTATTGCGGGACCTGATTACTCCAGCCAAACCGAAGGTGAAGAGTTTTAACGAAATTGTTGCTGTCCTACAGGAACACCTAAACCCTGCACTGCTGTTGATAGCAGAAAGATTTAAATTCCACAGGAGAACTCAGCATAAAGATGAGAGCAATGCTGAGTACCTTACGGAACTACGCAAGCTATCAAAGCACTGCCAGTTCGGAACAGGACTGGCAGATACCCTACGGGACAAATTTGTCTGTGGACTCCTGAGTGAAGGAACCCAGAAGAGGTTACTCTCAGAGAAAGAGCTGACGCTAGATAAGGCTTTCAGCGTGGCAGTATCGTACGAAGCAGCAGCAAGGGGAGCTGCGGAAATACAACAAAAGCCACAGGAATACGGCACCCACGAAATGACACGGGGATTTGCAAAATGTTATCGCTGCGGCAGAACTAACCATGACCAGAAGGACTGCTGGTCCAAAGACAAAATATGCAGGCAATGCGGAAAGATGGGACACATTGCACGAGTTTGCAGGTCTGGGAAGAAGACCAGCGACAACAAAAAGGCTACTAAGGAACCGTACAAGAAAGTACAAAAGATGACGGACAGTAGTTCTGAAGACCAGATGAGCGATAGTGAATCCGGGAACAGGAGACTAAGCTGTCTCAAACTTCACAATGTAATCACAAAAGAGGATCACCGAACCATTTGGGTCACCCTCACAATAGCAGGGTCCCAAGTTAAAATGGAATTGGATACAGGATCAGCGCTAACCATCATGAATCGACGAGACTACGAGCGGCTATTCTCACACATACCCTTGAGAGAGACATCCATCGTCTTGACGACGTATACGGGGCAAAAAGTATACCCCAGAGGAAAAATAAGGGTGCCTGTCGAATACAACGGCAAGGAAATACGGAAATTGTATCTCTACATACTGCAAAATGGTGGACCACCGTTATTGGGATGGGAATGGATCAGGAAGATAAACTTAGATTGGCACTCCATTCATGCAATGATGGTGGACGGTAAAAAAGATGAAGACGTCACTCCTGGATGATTGTCAACAATCTTAGCTAACGCCAAAGAGGTATTTCAACAAGAACTGGGCACGCTTAAAGGTGTAACCGCCTCGATAAAAATAGAAGAGAATGCAGTTCCCAAGTTTTTCAAAGCAAGACCGATACCATATGCAATTCACCCAGCCGTCGAGGCAGAGCTGGAGAATCTGGAGAAGGCAGGCGTGTTGTCTAAGGTCGACTGGAGCGAGTGGGCGACACCCATCGTTCCTGTCATGAAGAAAACGTTAAGCAATAAGTCCGGGGAGCCAAGGAAGATTCGCATCTGTGGGGATTTCAAGGTGACGGTGAACGCAGTCCTTCACACAGTACAATATCCTCTTCCAAGGATAGAAGACATCTTCGCCTCACTGTCTGGAGGGAAGCGTTTTACAAAAATTGATCTAGCACAAGCATATTTGCAGATGGAGGTTGAAGAGTCCTCTAGGAAGTATCTCACGATAAACACTCACAAAGGTCTTTACCAGTATCATCGATTGGTATTCGGAGTAGCATCGGCTCCGGCGATATGGCAAAGAGCGATGGAACAAGTCCTGCAAGGGATTCTGGGGACTCAGTGGTACTTGGACGACATCCTTGTGACAGGTGAAGATGACAGTGAACACCTTAACAACCTAGAACAGGTGCTCACTAGACTACGGGAACATGGGCTACGAGCCAACCGCCCCAAGTGCGAGTTTTTTAAGAAACAGATATCGTATTGTGGCCACGTGATTGATGAAGAGGGGTTACATAAGTCCCCTGACAAAATTGAAGCGGTTGTTAAGGCCCCAGCGCCTGAAAATGTGTCGCAACTGAGGTCATTCCTCGGATTGGTGAATTACTACTGATGTAAGAAAAAGGAGACTTACCATCAAGTAACTTTAAAGTAAGCTTTAAGTAACTTATAAACACACTATATACACAAGAGAGGTCTTTACCATGCCTCTGGTAGAAGCCTCTTACAATACTGAACAGACCAGTATTTATACCAGTCCAACAGGAAGTGACATATGACAGGAAGTGAGGTATGTACACAGTTCATAGTTCATAGTTCACAGGAAGTGATGACATAACTTCCCGGAAGTTATCATTTTTATCACATTCTTCCCTCCTGCAGGATTAGGAGGCTGTGGTCTACCTTTTGGTCCGCAGCCGCCGAACAAGGAAGAGTCGCACCCGTTTGGATTCCCGTCGTAGAGGGTCGCTGGTCCGCTTACACGCGGTTGGCCATTGGTCAGAGTCTGTGTGGCCTGGATTGCCCTGTGAAGGGTCGGGGAGATCATGGCTTCGAGTACGAGCCCCAATAGGTTCAAAGTCGGACTGCCTCTGTTCAGAGGGAGGTGCAGAGCTGGTCTGTGGCGGATCAGTACTTACATGCGCGGTACTGGGAGGGTCGCAACCTTGAGCACGGGGTTCTACCGGCACCAAGCTAGTTGGTGTCCGATCAGGATCCTGGAGAGGGGTACCCGATAGGTCCCAAGAGTTTCCTGGTGAAATGCCATCACCCGATGTCCCACTAGGTCCTGGTGGGCAGGGAGCCAGATCCCGTAATGATACGGTAGATTCTCGGCCGTCGGAATATCGTATGTTTGCATAGGTGGGGTTGGCATCGGTTAGTTTGACCTCGTCTACAAGAGGGTCATTTTTAGACGTCCGAACGTATCTTCGGAGTAATACAGGTCCAGGAGTAGTTAGCCATGACGGGAGTGATGTCCCATGAGATGAGCGACGCTGGAATCCAAAGAACCGCTCATGAGGTGTAGTATTTGTGGCTGTAGAAAGCAGGGACCGTATAGAGTGCAATGCATCCGGAAGCACTGTTTCCCATTGCTGGTCTGGTAGGCCCCGAGATCTTAAAGCGAGACGTACGGAATTCCAGATGATACCGTTATACCTCTCTACCTGCCCATTTCCGATGGGATGGTATGGTGTTGTTTTGCTTGAAGCAATTCCCCGTTCTGAGAGGTAGTCCTTGAGTTCCCTTGACATAAAGGATGGACCCCGATCTGAGTGAATATAAGCCGGCATGCCACAGAGAGAAAATACCTGCTCAAGGCAGCAGATTACTGTGGACGCCAGCATATTGGAGCAGGGGAAGGCAAACGGAAAACGTGAATATTCGTCGATCATGGTGAGCAAATATGTGTTCCGAGTTGAAGAGGGCACTGGGCCCTTAAAATCGATGCTAAGTCGTTGCATCGGTTGGGTTGCATGTATGAGTATACCATCTGAGGGGCGGAAGAACTGAGGTTTTAATTCCGCACAAAGCCGGCATTCTGAGCATATTTTCTTCACATCTCCAGTGGAAAAAGGGAGATTCCGTGATCGTACGAAATGTAGCATGCGCGTAACACCAGGATGACACAAACCATTGTGGACATCCATGAGAGTGGAGGATGACATAGTGGAGCAGAATGCCCGTGTGAGGGTGTCCGGGGCCACATTCTCCTTGCCAGGCCGATAGAGAATGTTTTAACCAAAAGAGGCCAGTTCCATCCTCCAAAGTTGTATTTTATTATTCTTAATTTTGGTTCGTTTTCGATTATCGAGCATGAAGGCGACTGATCGTTGGTCCGTGATCAATGTAAAGTGCTGGCGAGCTAGAAAATGGTTCCACTTCCGTACTGCCTCTATGATGGCTGTGGCTTCTTTCTCAACCGGAGGATAATGTAGCTCGGCACCTTGTAAGGTCCTGGACATAAATGCTACAGGACGACCTTCCTGATTCAGAGTAGCCGAGATCGCCACCTCCGAGGCATCACATTCAACCACGAAAGGGAGATTCTCATCGATGGAGTGAAGAGCCGCTTTCTCCAACTGTTTTTTGAGAAGGTTAAAGGCTGCAACAGCCGCTGTTCCCAGTGGAAATGATCTAGCATGCAGCAAGGGTTGGATTTTGTCCGAAAAATGAGGAATCCATTTAGCGTAGTATGCAAACAGACCGAGAGCCCGACGTAAAGAAGCCGGATTCTTAGGTGACGGGAGCTCTTGGAGCGGGCGAAGTCTTTCTGGGTCTGGCTTAATGATACCATTGCCTATGCAGTAGCCAAGGATGTTGATGGTCGGTTGCAACTCAACAGATTTGGATTCATTCAGGGTCAAATTACGGCGATGGAGGGCATCCCGAAATTTTTGGAGGTTGGAGTCGTGTTCCTGTTGATCGTGACCTGCAATGGTAATGTTATCAAGATAGGGAAAAGTGTCCCTTAGGTTTTCCTGCTTAACCAGGCCATCCATTGCCCGTTGAAAGACAGCCACTCCATTAGTAACCCCGAATGGGAGGCGACGAAATTGGTACAGCCGTCCATTAGCCTCAAAGGCTGTGTACTGCTTATCTGAGACCTTCAAGGGTAACTGATGATAGGCACTTTTTAAATCGTAAGTTGAGAACACTTTTGGGGTCACATAATTGACAAGTATCTTCAATTTAGCAGGAGCATCCGCTTTACATTCATCCAGAAAATTCTCAAAAGTACGATATCAATGCTTCCATACCCTGCCAGCTGCTGGAGTATTCGGGTCCAAGTCCAGACGAATAGGTCTAAGGATTTTCTCCATGATGGGTGGTTCCCTGGATCCTTAACTTCCGAGTTTGTCTGAAGGTCGAGTATTTGTCAGTGTAAATACTAAGTTACTTAAATTGATGTAAGAAAAAGGAGACTTACCATCAAGTAACTTTAAAGTAAGCTTTAAGTAACTTATAAACACACTATATACACAAGAGAGGTCTTTACCATGCCTCTGGTAGAAGCCTCTTACAATACTGAACAGACCAGTATTTATACCAGTCCAACAGGAAGTGACATATGACAGGAAGTGAGGTATGTACACAGTTCATAGTTCATAGTTCACAGGAAGTGATGACATAACTTCCCGGAAGTTATCATTTTTATCACAACTACCATAAGTTTTTGCCGAATTTGTCGACAATTCTGCACCCACTGAACGCCCTGCTACGAACGGGGGTAGCATGGAAATGGAGCGATGATTGTAAACGGGCCTTTCAGAAGAGTAAGGACTTAATCACTTCAAAGGAAGTATTGGCTCACTACAACCCAGCACTGCCGATCAGACTGGTGTGTGATGCGTCTCCCTACGGCATTGGGGCGGTACTGTCACATAAATTCCTTGATGGTTTAGAGAGGCCGATAGCTTTTGCGTCACGCTCGTTAACTTCTGCCAAGCGTAACTACGCCCAGATTGACAGAGAGGCCCTCAGCCTAGTGTGGGGGGTGAAGAAGTTCAATCACTACCTGCACGGTCAAAAATTTACTCTACTAACCGATCATCAACCTCTTGTCTCCATTTTCAACCCTCAGAAGGGCGTACCGATAATGACAGCACAACGGCTGCAGAGGTGGTCCCTTTTCCTAGTGGCACACCAATATGACATTGAGTACAAAGGAACTAAACAGCATGGGAATGCTGATGGATTGTCACGCCTACCGTTGCCGACGGTGGAAGAAGAAGACCTTGCAGTGGATCCAATGGAGTTATTCCACTCGACCATAGTCGAATGTCTCCCTGTGACGAATGCAAACATAGAAAAGGAAACACGGAATGACCCGACACTATCACGGGTCTATGATTTAACGGTGAAGGGATGGCCAGCACATGGCAAACCACTGCTGCCAGCATTCTCGCCCAGAAGAGAACAGCTGTCAGTGTGCAGAGGAACCTTGATGTGTGGATCCAGAGTAGTAATTCCACCTAAGTTGACGGATAGAGTGCTCAGTGAGCTTCATGAGGGTCATCTGGGTGGGGTAAAAATGAAGAACTTAGCCAGAGCATTTGTGTGGTGGCCGGGAATCGATAGAGAAATCGAAGAGATGACCAAGAGCTGTGCAGGATGTCAGAAGGTCCAAAACGCCCCACCACAAGCTCCTCTGCATCCATGGGAGTGGCCCTCATCTCCATGGCAAAGGGTGCACATTGATTTTGCTGGTCCCTTCATGGACTCGATGTTTTTAATTGCGGTGGATGCACATTCAAAGTGGCCAGAGGTAATAAAAATGTCCTCAACCACCATGGAAAAAACTATCACGGTTTGACGAACCATATTCGCCAGGAATGGGCTGCCTGAACACATTTGCTCTGACAATGGACCACAGTTTGTGTCTGAAGAGTTCCGGAGGTTCTTAAAGAACAATGGTGTTAAGCACTACACATCTGCCCCATATCATCCAGCTACTAATGGATTGGCCGAGAGGTTTGTCCAAACATTCAAGAAGGCTATCAAGGCAATGTGTAATGAAGATATACCCCTACAACACAAGGTGGACAACTTCTTGTTTGCCTACCGGAATGCGACACGTGCGGTTACCAACCAAACTCCAGCCATGATGTTCTTCAATCGAAGACTACGATGCCGCTTGGATTTGGTTAAGCCAAACGTCCGAAGAGATGTGGAGAACAGGCAGTTTCAGAATATGAATGAAAGGCCAACCAGGAGTTTTAAGATAGGTCAACCAGTTTTGGCCCGGGACTACCGCACTGAGAAATGGCAGCCAGGAATGATTTGTACACGGCAAGGACCTCTCATGTATACCGTGGACATTGGAGAGAGCATTGTAAGACGCCGTGCTGACCAGATTCTAGAGTCACTGGAAAACGTCAACTCCACACCACGATCTGATACACCTGGTAATGAAATCGACGTACCAATTGCAGCTACCGCAGAACCGGTAATATTGGAAGCAGATGAACCAAACAATGTCATTGATCCCGACTCAACATTGCCAGAAGAACCTGATACCCCAAAGAGGCGTTATCCAGACAGAATCAGGAAGCCTCCTCAAAGACTGAACTTATAGTTGCTTAAACTTAACCAATGTATCTAGCAACCGTAATTGTGATTGTAATTAGTTATCATTTAGTTGTTAAATGAATGTTATGTACTGTTTATCTAAATGGGGAGGAATTGTTGTGTATGTACCTTTAAGAGAATAACTGGTCTCAGACTGCAGTACCGGCAGTCACCACCCCTGTATAAAAGGCGCTAGTGAGCCTCTGTTGTTTTCAGTTTCACTATTGACTTCCATCAGTAAAGACTTGTTTTGTTCAACTCCTGCTGTCCGTGTCTCAATCATTCACGGACATAATAACTCTCAGGTCTGCTTTTTTCGCCCCTTGTAGGTGAAGAAAGCGCAAAACACAAGGGAGAGGGGCAGGACTGGAGGTGGACCGCCACAAATCATACAGCTCACAGATGCAGAGGAGGATGTCTTGGAGATAAATGGCACATCTGTGTTTCCCTCTGTTGGAGATGGAGAAACAGGGACAGATAGCTGGTGACAGAATTACAAATATCTGTGGCACACATATATGCTGACTTTATTTCATCAATGACTGAACTATGAGAAGACTGAGTATGGTGATAAGTTTGTGACTTTTTTTTTATTCGTTCATGGGATGTAGGCGTTGCTGGCAAGGCCAGCATTTATTGCACATCCCTAATTGCTTCTGGAACCGCTGCATTCCATGAGGTGAAGTTACCCCCATAGTGCTGTTAGGGAGGGAGTTCCAGGAATTTGACCCAGTGATGATGAAGAAATGGCGCTATATTTCCAAGTCAGGATGGTGTGTGACTTGGAGCGGAACTTGGAGGTGGTGGTGTTCCCATGCACCTGCTGCCCTTGTCCTCATAGGTGGTAGGAGTCATGGGTTTAGGAGGTGCTGTCGAAGAATCTATCCCTTTGTAAGAATACACCGTTCATGGTAAACCTGACTGAAGCTAAAGTGATCAAATTTGATGTACTGCCAAGCTTTGAGGGCAAGAGACTTCTTGGGTAAACATTTGTAAAATAAATGATGCACTTGCAAGCTGTTTTTTTCCTCCAAAAAGTTCTTGAAAGTTCTGTGAGAACGAGGAGTCAACCCTCAGATGCAAAAACAAGGACTTTTCCAACGTCTGGCCTTGGTTAACCAAGCGTCAAAACAGATAGGAAAGAATGAGAGAGAGAGAAAACAACACTATTCACACAGTTTGGGACATGAATGCTGTGAGCGAGTTGCCAAGTTTTGGGGTATACAAGATGCCGTAAATTGACCACTCGCTGCTGCAGTCGGGAGCAACCTGGTCAGTTGCCAGTTAAAGTCGTAGGTCTAGTCACTGCCGAGCTGACCCCTCACTGGTGTTATAGTACGTATGTGATTGCTTGTGATCACTTGAGCTTAAAAGTAAATGATTTAGATTCATGCGTGCTTACTTGTGATAAGTAAATGATTTGAGTACGGGTTGTATTTTGTGTGTTTACTTGTAACCTCTTGTTGACTTTAAATAAAGAATAGTTTACCCTGAAATCTTTGTCTCGAGTTGTCTGTTCCACGGGTCAGAACTCTACAAACTGTAGACAGAAGTTCAAACCAATGTGCACGTCTTACACCTTTCTTTTGTCTTCCAGGGCCTTTACGCGTGCAGCACGATAGCCAGAACCTTGTCTCTCCATTATGCCGCGACGTCCGGGTGCCCTGCTCTGACAAATTCCTTTAAAACCGCCCCACAACACTAGCACTACTCTGAAATTAATCCATGTGACAATGGAAGAATATTCCATTCTTCTGATCAGACATACTTTACTCGATCAGCACAAAAACTCGCCATAAGTAAATATATTTTTAAAGAGAGCAATGAAATGGCAGCTGTCACCAATCCCTAATGAAGCTAATCTTGTCCTACTTCTCCTTCCTTCTGCAGCTGTCTTTAGTTCTGGATTGTCTGCAAACTTCCGCCCATACTGCAGACTCCACTATTCTGTAAACAACTTTTAAAACATTCTGACCAGCAATATCTGCCCTGCTCCGTTCTGGTGAAGGAGTGGGGAACTGGTTGGGTCACATTATGATCTGTTGGCTGCTCGTTTTACACCACGCCCAATTTTATTTTCCATTAAAAATAGACGACGTGTAAAACGAGCCAGCCATTGGATCGCGTCCGCTTCCCACTGGGGTGGTGGGGGTTGGCGGATGTTTAAAATTAACCCGCTTAATAGCTCCAGATTTTAATGCTGGAAAATATAAACAAGAGATATAAAAGTGCCAATATTGTTTGTCCAGTGTCTCGCCCATCCCTATCTCTATAACCTCCTCCAGCCCTACAACTCTCCGAGATCTCTGCGCTCCTCGAATCAGATCTGGCCTCTTGCACAACCCCGATTTTCATCAATCCACCATGGGCGGCCGTGCCTTCAGCTGCCTGATCCTAAGCTCTGGAATTCCCTCTTAAACCCCACTGCCCCTCGATCTCCCTTTAAGATGCTCCTTAAAACCCGCTGCTTTGATTTGAGCAAGTTTTTGGTCACCTGTCCTAATATTGCCTTATGTGGCTCGGTGTCAAATTTTGTCTGATAATCGCTCCTGTGAAATGCCTTGGGATATTTTTACTATATTAAAGGCGCTACATAAATGCAAGTTATTTCTTGTTACTCTTTCTGGTGAGGTGATTAACCAAATCAACTGTAACTTAAGAAAACATTAAATAAAATTTAACAAATTAAATTAAGATATTGTTGGCCGGGGTGATCCTCTTTTTATAGAAAACCAAATTACCTGTAAATTAACTAGAACTTAAAATAAAACTTATCAAATCAAATTAAAATTACATTGCCCGGGGTGGCGATGCGCTCCAGTCCCCGCGGCGCTCACCGGTCTCGGAAGGCCTCAAGTGAAGTTATTTCTTGTTTTCCTTTTCTTAGACCTCGCCTCTCTCCAGGCACCTCCTCCTCCCCTGAGAGAGACTCCCTACACACTCTCACTCCCTCTCTCCTAAGCAGCACCAGTGGGTGCCACCAAGTTTTAGTTTTTTTTTAATTTGAACATTTTACAGTAAATCACATTTACAGAGCTCAAGTCTCAGCTCTTTGTACAAAGTCACAAGCCCTCATGCCTACAAGACAGGGGTCCCAGTCTCTACAAGCTTCTTGGTCGTCTTCACTTGTTCATCCAGATAGTGGGTCTCCAGGAATTCACATAGATGAGGGTCGGCGCTCCCAGGGGAGGGTTTGTGCAGATCCGGCAGACTCTGGTTGACATTCTTTTCCATCTGCAGGGCTCTCTGCATCGCCGAGCGGAGCCTCTTGCTCTCCCGACCGAACAAGTGGACTGTAAAGAAGCTTAAAAAACCCTAGATTAATTTTTTAAACTTATCAAATTAAATTAAAATCACCCCAGCCAGGGTGATGATGCACTCCAGTCCCCGCGGAGCCCACCGGTCGCGGAAGGCCTCAAGTGAAGTTATTTCTTTTTACAGTACATAATCATGTAAACAAACGTACGCCTTGGCTTCAGTTCCAAGCTTCGCCATTTTCTTGTTGGGTTTTAAAACTGAGACAATGCCCAACCTCAGTACCACTTGGAGACTTATCAAAAATATTAACGCATTTTTAAGCCTCTTTTAAAGATCAGAGAACAGTACAGATTTTCAAACAAAAACAAACAAAAAAATCAACACTGAAAATAATGTACTTTTCCAATTCCTCTTGCTGACCCAAAACACATTTCTTTTTGTGTCCCAAAAGTTTGTCGTTTAGTGCTGCCGTAACAATGTTTGCCTAAAGACGACCAAGAAGCTTGTAGAGACTGGGACCCCTGCCTTGTAGGCATGAGGGCTTGTGACTTTGTACAAAGAGCTGAATGAGCTCCGTAAATGTGGATTACTGTAAAATGTTCAATTTTAAAATTTAAAAAAACAATTAAAAAAAACAATGTTTACCGAAAGGCATGTGAAGTAATCTCTTGTTGTCCCACTTGAAGTTACATCAGCTGATTCAGCCCATCCTCTTTTGGTGAAACCATAAATTTAGACAGATAAAAACTGTAAATAAACCATTAAAACTGTAAATAAACCAATAAAACTGTAATAAACCAATAAAACTTCAAATGAACCTTAATAATCAAATTAAAATTTGGTTCTCCAGCCCAATTATGCACTCCAGTCCCCGCGGCGCCCACCGGTCACGAAAGTGATCTAGCGCGCCGGCGGACACCGCGTGCTCCAGCTCTAGGGCCACCCGGGCGCGAACATGGCCACGGAAGAGAGGGAGGCAATCCGGCCGGACGACCCCCTCGACCGCCCGCTGCCTGGACCAATTAATGGCCTTCTTGGCCAGGCCCAGGAGCAGACCCACGAGGAGGTCCTCCGACCTGCCCGCTCCCCTCCGCACCGGGTGACCATAGATCAAGAGCGTGGGACTGAAGTGCAACCAAAACTTGAGGAGCAGCCCCTTCAAATAATGAAAGAGGGGCTGCAACCTCACACACTCGATATAAATATGAAATACGGACTCCTCCAGACCGCAGAACAAACATGCGGTCTGGGAGTCCGTGAACCTACTTAAATACCTATTGCACGGGACTGTCCTGTGCAACACCCTCCAGGCCAAGTCCCCAATAGAACAAGGGAGGACTCCCGCATAGAGAGCCCCCCATTGGGGACCTCTGCCTCCGTCGGAAGGTAAAACGGCACTGATTCAGCCCATTGAGGAAGTGCAGAGAGATTCCCAGCTCCTTGTGATTGGCTCACAGCGGAGTATAAGAGGCCGCTCTCTGCGCTGTTTCTTCCTTTTACTGCGGGCATCTCCCTTCAGTTAGGGGGGATGATTCCTGCCCTTCTCGCTTCTCTCTCTCAGGTAAGAGCGCTGATCGACCGGGCCCTTGTTCCTGGAGCTTCTCCCAGCCTCTCTCTATCTCTCTGTGCTTTGTTTCTCGGGGGTAGAAGTTCTGCGGGGGGACGGTTCTCCCGATCGCCCACCGCAACTTCGACAGAAACCCCGGAGAAATGGTGCAAAAGGGTATTTGTCTCCCCACTCTCTCTCTCTCTCTCTCTCTCTCTTTTTCTCTTGTATCGAAGAGCTGCTAAATGTTTAAAGCAGCGCAGTTGTCCTGTTAGTTGTTTACAGCTCATGTTCTGGAGAGCAAACAAAAATGGGGCGCGGTCGTGGTGACACTATTGGTAAATTAATGATTGACTTGAAATTGTACAGAGTTTCTCCTGATCTCCCTCCTGGCGGAGCCCCCAGGGAAAGTGTTGAAAATGGGGCTCAGTTAGAGTTTGTGTATTTGACCATTAAACCTCTAGAAATGGCCCACAGTCCAAACTGCCACAGATACAGCTTCGGTCTGCGGGCAAGCTCTCCCCAGAGCTCCTCATAGTGGCTCTGGAATGGGTTTCTTTTTAAACACAAACTGCACCCAGTATAAAATACTAAAGCACCGAAAAATAAATTCAACGGGTAATTTTTGCGATGCTGCATTCCCAGCATCACCCCCGCTAAGCAAAAAGCCCAGGTCATAGAATCGGCATAGCTCAGTGGGTAACACATTTGCCTCTGTCAGAAGGTCGTGGGTTCAAGCCCCACTCCAGAGACTTGAGCACACAATCTAGGCTGACACTCCCGTGCAATACTGCAGGAGTGCTGCACTGTTGGAGGTGCTGTATTTCAGATGAGAAGTTAGACCAAGACTTGGTCTGCCCTTTCCGGTGGATGTTAAAGATCCTGTGGCACTATTTAAACAAGAACAAGGAGTTCTCCCCAGTGTCCTGGCCAACATTTATCCCTTAACACCTAAAACAGATGATCCAGTCATTTATCATAGAGCTGTTTCTAGGACCTTGCTGTGAGCAAATTGGCTACTACATTACAACAGTGACTACACTTCAAAAGTATCAATGGCTGTAAAGTGCTTTGGGATGTCTGGAGGTTGTGAAAGATGTATAAGTATCCATTCCTGACTAATTTTATCTTACTGTTTCTTTCCTTTAGCCAGGGACACTGACTGGTGGCCCAGCTGATCTGCTTGCAGTAGTTTACTTGTAGTTCTATGGTGAGTACTTTAATTTTGGGCTGGCTGGCTCCGCAGTGAAAGTAACAGATGATTCCGAGGGTTGGGGACGTTGCAACTTATATAATATTTGTAAAAGTTTCCAGAAGTGATTCATTTTGATAGAATGAGGTGAGGTGATATAAACTAAAATAGTACAATTTTAAAGGGAGTGGGGGCAGGAACAGAGACCCAGGGGTGTACGTACACAAATTTTTGAAGGTGACAGGACAAGTTGAGACGGCTGCTTAAAAATACCATATGGGATCCTTGGCTTTTGTCATTTAGCCTAAAACTCCAAAGGCACTTTGATCATAAGGGGTGAGAGATAGTGGGATATATTTGTCGTTAAAACTATTAATGAGTTCCATGTCCTGGGAAATCGTACAACACTCATCTTTAAGGATTGCATGTTCCACTGTCTGTGCATTGACGCATCTCCCCATATCCCACTATTGGCTGTTGCTAATTCAAAGCCCAATCTACTCTGCAGCATTTCTTCCAGGCTGTTAAATCCTATGAAAAGGAGCTGTGTAAATATCTGATAGGAAATTGGATTGATGTTTACAGGGATTGGTACAAACTGAAGGCAAAAATAACACAGGATATCATAGTTTGTGTAGTTTGGGAAGGAGGGAGGGTGGGGGCAGTGTTGTTGCCTGGAGGGGAGTACTGTTGAGTTGACAAGTGGACATGTTTGTCATATTTGACCCTGAAATGAGCTTCTGACCACATGTCCACAGCACAACTAAGACAGCCTATTTCCACATCTGTAACATCGCTCGTCTCTGCCCTTGCCTTAGTTCGTCTGCTGCTGACACCCTCATCCAGGCCTTTGTTACCTCTAGACTTGATTATTCCAAAACTCAGCTACCCTAACTCGCACCAAGTCTTGTTCACCCATCACCCCTGTGCTCGCTGAACTACATTGGCTCCTAGTTGAGCAATGCTTCGATTTCAAAATTCTCAGTTTTCAAATCCCTCCATGGCCTTGCCCCTCCTATCTCTAATCTCCACCAGCCTCACAACCTCCTGAGATGGCTGCACTCCTAATTCTGCCCTCTTGAGCATCCCTGATTATAATCGCTCAACCATTGATGACCGTGCCTTCTGTTGCCTAGGCTCTAAGCTCTGGAAGTCCCTCTGAAACCTGTGATGAAATATTCCATTCATCACTGCCTGTGACTGTGGTTGGTTTCAGGTTCCCCCTTACCATTGTATTGCCTGTGACTGTGGTTGGTTTCAGGTTTCTCCTCACCATTGTATTGTGTATTGGAATGTATGGAATGTGTTGTGTGTAGGGCTCCGCCCATACCTGGCCTCTATGTAAGCCAGCTCAGTCTGGCCTCACAGCCAGTACTGCAGACCTCCAGGGAAGATACCTCTCTCCACTGCGTGTTATCTTCTAAGTTAATAAAAGCCTTGTTTTGTTTCGCTAACATCGAGTCTCGGGATTATTGAGGCACATCAAAACCTTTTTAAGACTCGATCTGTTTTGACAACTTGGTCATCTGCCCTAATTGCTCCTTATATGGCTGTCAACTTTTTTCTTCTAATAATCCTGTGAAGTGCCTTGGGATGTTTTACTACATTAAAGGTGCTATATAAATTGTTGTCTACATTCTCCAATCTTTGAAAGTTATCAAATTCCCCAATGGTGTAGAAATGTCTAGTTGGGAATGAAATTAGTGATGGGAATGGGTGCAGACTAATGATCAAACACTCCAGAGGACACAATGGTGTCTTTTACTGATGGGATCTGTGGAAGGGAGCTGGTGAAGATGTAGGGATGGATGTACAGTTGCAGAACTCTGCCTCTGGAAATAAAATGAGTGGGAGTTCATGATGAGGTAGATTGTCTGTCTGTGGAAGGAGCAAGTCTAATGGGCTGATTGGCTTTTTTTCATTCCATTATGTTCTGTTTTTCTCTCGGCAGGAAAAGACAAGATGGTCCTGTGTCCACAGCGGCAGGAACACTAGTGTCTTGGGCGCTAGTGCGCAGATCGGATAGTCCAGTGATGAGCATGTAGAATGGATACATCTGGCGTCGAGCGTTCAAGCCGACCAGTTGAAGGCAATGAGAAGTTGTCTGATTGGTCGGCTTCAGTGTCGAGAAGAACTGGCAGAGCACTCAAAGCAACGAAACAAATGACCACACAACCAAAAGCAAAAAACCAAAACAAAACGACAAACTTTTTTAATTTTTTTTATTTTAGCTTATTTTTTTAGTTTATTTTTTCGCTTCAGGTTGTCTGCGTTGCTTGGTTCGGCGGGATGAGGGGCCCCAGCCGGTAAAGACAAATGCCTCCTATTTACAAGGCCGTACGCATAATTTCTGTCTAAATAAAACTCCCAATAAAAAGAGCAAAATCTTGAATGAATAACCGTTGTCTTGTGCCTTTTGTGTTTCTAATATAATCTTCTCCTTGCAGTGTTGCACATTATCAAAAATACAATATTCCAGTAAGTTTCTTTTTCACTATCACCACCTCCATGTCATCCTCCCACGTCACACTCTGCCTTGAACATATAATCGGCTGTTCCTTCATCGTCACGGTCAAAATCTTGGAACACCCTACCTAACAGCACTGACTACCTTCACCATGCAGACTGAAGCTGTTCACGAACCTTCTGAAGGGCAACTAGGGTGGGCAATAAATGCAGGCCTTGCCAGCAACAGCCAAAGCCTGAGAATTAATTTTAAAAAAAAAATCTCTCTACCTGTGAAACTGCTGGCTGCAGTATCCTGCTGGAATCTGATCACAGGGCTGTTGTGTCCTGTTGGGGTCTGGTCACATAGCTGCTGTGCCTGGCTGGGACCTGGTCACATGGCTGCTATGTCCAACTGGGGTCTGATTACATGGCTGCTGTGTCATCTACTAGGGTCTGGTCATATAGCAGCTGCTGCCTGGTATCCAGTACCTCACGCGCCAATAGTTATTAATGTATGCTCGGTGACAGTGAGTGTATTCCTCCTCCACCACAAGTTGTATCGATTATAGTGACTTTAATGTAGAAAAACCTCGCAAGGTGGTTCAGAAGTGTAATCAGACAAAAATGGACAGCAAGCCAAAGGAGGTAGTACATAGTGTTTACAGCACAGAAACAGGCCATTCAGCCCAACTGGTCTATGCCGGTGTTTATGCTACACACGAGCCTCCTCCCACCTTATTTCATCTCACTCTCTCAACATAACCTATTTGGAGGATTCCTTCAACAGACGGGTTTACAATAATAAGCAACGCACAGTCCTTCGGGCTCAAGGTACAAAGACTAACTCCTTCTCCCTTATCGTAGCTGGGAGGGAACAGGAAGATTCTCCCTGGAATGAAATGGGAGCTGATTTTTTTTTCTGTTGAAACTATTATTTTTGAACTTTGCTTCTCTTTCGAGGCTATTCACCTTCCCACATTCCGACATTTCAGCTTCACGGAGCCGAATGCCTCCTGTAGCTCGTTCTCCAGTGGGATCAGGCCCTCCGTGCCCTGGTTCCCCGTGGCACTGCTCCCGGTGGCTATGCCCAGCGATTCTACCCTCAACCGCGAGCTCCCACTCCCACTGGTCGCTGGAAGTCATGTGATTCAAGCTCCCAGAATACAACCAACCAGAGTTGCCAACCCGACGTGATAGATTTTTGTTGGGCAAGGGTATTAAGGGATATGGAACCAAGGCAGGTAAATGGATCAGCAGTGAGCTAATTGAATGGCGGAACAGGCTAGATGGGCGAATGGCCTCCTCCTGTTCCTATGTTCCTACTGGGAACCCCTCCGTCAATATTGACGCATCCCAGAGGACCAGCTGCAAATATTGACCCTCACTTTGAGAACTAACTTACCAAAGAAAGTGTCAGCTATCATTAGTATCAGTGCATAAATGTCTTTACTAGTTATAGAGGTGTTCAAAATGATGAGGGGGTTTTGATAGAGTAAAATAAGGAGAAGCTGTTCCCACTGGCAGGAGGGTCGATAACCACAGATTTAAGATCATTAGTGAAAGAACCAGAGGGGAGATGAGGTTTTTTTTGATACTGCAAGCTGTTTTGTTCTGGAATATGCTGCCCGAAAGGGTGGTGGAAGCAAATTCAATAATAATTCGGACCTTTCTGGCACACGATCCTCATTAACGTATCGCTGGGGTCGCGATTGCAAAGGCGGAGGGGGTCGGAAACAGATTATTTTTATGGGGTCTCCCCCCCCCGCCTCTCTTGGGTGCCACAAAAATTACTTCAAACTTAGCTCTTCGACTCAAATCGCCAGTGTAACTGGTCGGAGAATGCACGGCCAGTTCTACCTCAAAATGGTCATTGGGATCTTACGTACGTTATAGGACCCTGATTTGCATATTAAAAGGAACCTCCCACGAGTGGGCGGATCCCTGTAAGCGTGGCCGCGAGCCCATCCTCGGGGTTAACGGGGTGGCGAGCCCACCAACCCCATTTTGAGGCTGTTGCTGCTCCTTTAACACCAATTGCAGCAAGTTGAGATTGGGCCCACTCTTTCTACACCGTACCCAGGGGATGGCAGAAACTATCACTGCAAAAATTACCCCCCTTTACATCTCCAGATATTAATCCCAGAAAAAATAAACAAGAGATATAAAAGTACCGATATTGTTTGTTCATGGCCTACCCCCTCCCTATCTCTGTAACCTCTTCCAGCCCTAAGCTCAGGAATTCCCTCCCTAAACCTCTCTGCTTCTCCTCCTTTAAGATGCTCCTTAAAACTTTGACCAAGTTTTTGGTCACCTGTCCTAATATCTCTTTATGTGGCTCAGTGTTTAATTTTGTTTGTGAAGTGCTTGGGACATTTTTACTACATTAAAGGCGCCATATAAATGCAAGTTATTTCTTCTTGTCCCATTTTAAGTTACATCAGCTGATTCAGCCCAGAGCAGGAAGTGGAGAGAGAGCAGAGAGATTCCCAGCTCCGGGTGATTGGCTCACAGTGGAGTATAAGCGACCGCTCTCTGGGCTTTTGCTATCGCTCTCTGGGCTTTTTGTTCCTTTTACTGCGGGCGTCTCCCCTCAGCGGGGGGATGATTCCTGCCCTTCTCTCTTTCTCAGGTAAGAGCGCTGATCGACCGGGTCCCTGTTCCTGGAGCTTCTCCGAGCCTCTCTCTCTCTCTGACAGTGCTTTCTCAGTCACTTCCTCCATTTCTCGGGCAGAATCTGCAGGGTAGAATTTCCGCGGGGAGGGAGAGGGGAGTTCTCTGGATTGCCCACCGAAACTTCGACAAAAGCCCCGGAGAAATAGTGTAAAAGGGCATTTATGCTGTTTATCTGGAGTTTGTGTTCGTGTCACTCTCTCTCCCCTAAGAAAGGTGAGAGAGAGAAACCCAGAAATTATAGACCTGTTAGTCTAACATCTGTTATGGAGAAGTTATTGGAATCTATAATTAAGGACAGAGTGACTGAGCACTTAGAGAAATTTGAGCTGATTAGACAGAAAAGAAAGACTTGCATTTATATAGTGCCTTTCATGACCACCGGACGTCCCAAAGCACTTTACAGCCAATGAAGTACTTTTTGTAGTGTAATCACTGTTGTATTGTGGGAAACGTAGCAGCCAATTTGTGCACGGCAAGCTCCCACAAACAGCAATGTGATAATAACCAGATAATCTGTTCATTTTTTAGTGTAGAGCCAGAAGATGTAGGTGGGGTTTTAAATGAATTTTTTGCATCTGTGTTCACTATGGAGAAGGACGATGTGGACATAGAAATCGGGCAGGGGGACTGTGATATACTTGAACATATTAGCATCGAGAGGGAGGAGGTACTAGCGGTTTTAGCAGGCTTAAAAGTGGATAAATCCCCAGGACCGGACGAGATGTATCCCAGGCTACTATGTGAGGCAAAGGAGGAGATTGCAGGGGCTCTGACACTAATTTTCAGAACCTCTCTGGCCACAGGGGATGTGCCAGAGGACTGGAGAACAGCTAACATAGTACCATTATTCAAGAAGGGTAGTAGGGATAAACCAGGAAATTACAGGCCAGTGAGCCTAACATCAGTGGTAGGGAAATTATTGGAAAACATTCTGAGGGACAGAATTAGTCTCCACTTGGAGAGGCAAGGATTAATTAGGGATAGCCAGCATAGCTTTGTCAAGGGAAGATTATGTCTGACCAATTTGATTGAATTTTTCGAGGGGGTGACTAGGTGTGTGGATGAGGGTAGTGCAGTGGATGTGGTTTACATGGATTTCAGTAAGGCTTTTGATAAAGTCCTGCATAGGAGACTGGTCAGGAAGGTAAGAGCCCATGGGATCCAGGGTGCCTTGGCACATTGGATCCAAAACTGGCTTAGTGGCAGAAGGCAGAGGGTGATGGTGGAAGGTTGTTTTTGTGACTGGAAGCCTGTGTCCAGTGGGGTACCGCAGGAATCGGTGCTGGGTCCCTTGCTGTTTGTGGTCTACATTAATGATTTGGATGTGAATGTAAAAGGTATGATCAGTAAGTTCGCAGATGACACGAAAATTGGTAGGGTGGTAAATAGCGAGGAGGGAAGCCTCAGGCTACAGGACAATATAGATGGGTTGGTTAGATGGTGTTACATAGTGCCAAATGGAATTTAACCCTGAAAAGTGTGAGGTGATGCATTTTGGATGGACTAACAAGGCAAGGGAATACACAATGAATGGTAAGACCCTAGGAAAGAGAGGATCAGAGGGACCTTGGTGTGCATGTACATAGATCCCTGAAGGCAGCAGAACAGGTGGATAAGGTGGTTAAAAAGGCATTTGGGATACTTGCCTTCATTAGCCGAGGCATAGAATATAAGAGCAGGGAGGTTATGATGGAGCTGTACAAAACGCTGGTAAGGCTGTGATGAAATATTCCATTCATCACTGCCTGTGACTGTGGTTGGTTTCAGGTTCCCCCTTACCATTGTATTTCCTGTGACTGTGGTTGGTTTCAGGTTTCTCCTCACCATTGTATTGTGTATTGGAATGTATGGAATGTGTTGTGTGTAGGGCTCCGCCCATACCTGGCCTCTATGTAAGCCAGCTCAGTCTGGCCTCACAGCCAGTACTGCAGACCTCCAGGGAAGATACCTCTCTCCACTGCGTGTTATCTTCTAAGTTAATAAAAGCCTTGTTTTGTTTCGCTAACATCGAGTCTCAGGATTATTGAGGCACATCAATTTTATTAACTTATTTTTCAACACAATGGATCAACTCCTGAAACCCGAACGTTTGGATTTGGATCAGCATGCTCCGGACGCATCAGCACGCTTCGGACACTGGTTTATGTGTATGGAATTGTTCCTGGACAATTCCGCAGCCGTCAAAGACGCTACGGACGCTGCGAGTATGAAACTCGGAATTCTGCGGAATTGGGTAAGCCACCGGGTTTACCCCCTCATCCAAGACGCCGACACGTACCTGGCCACCTGCGACATCTTAAAGGCGCATTACCAGCAGCCTACGAATGAGGTGTATGCTAGGCATCTGCTCGCCACTCGCGCACAGCGACCTGGGGAATCGGTGGAGGAGTTCCTAGGCACCCTGAAAATGCTTGGCAAAGACTGCAAGTGCCGAGATGTAAAAGCCGCAGTGTACACCGACGAGCTTGTTCGCGATGCCTTTATCACAGGCCTCAGCTCCACTTACATCCGGCAAAGACTGCTGGAAAAAACGGGATTGGACCTGAAACAGGCTGCGGACACCGCGCGATCCCTGGATGTGGCCCAGAGAAACTCGGACGCCTACTCTTCAGCCCGCGCCGTCCACGCCGCCACGTGTGCACCAAGGGCGCCGCCATCTTGGAAGGCATCTTCCCCGCCCAGAAGCCCTACGACAGCCGCGACGCGTCGGGGACCCAACTGCTACTTCTGCAGGCAGCCAAAGCACACCAGAAACCTGTGCCCGGCGAAAGGCACCACCTGCTTTAAGTGCGGTAAGAAGGTGTGCAGAGGGAACCCCGCTGGAAAACCAAAACCAAAACCCGCCACCGCCGCGTGTGCGCCGTGGGAGCGGCCATCTTGGACGCCATCTTGCCCGACCTCGTGGGGTCCGCCATCTTGTGAGCAGACAGCGCGGACGCCATCTTGTCTCGATCAGGGCCCTACAGTGGCATCGGTCACAGTGGACCAGACCAGGCCCCACCCGCTATCCAAATCAATGGTGGACATCGAGGTAAACGGGTGCGGGGTTAAATGTTTAATTGACAGTGGAAGCACGGAGAGTTTTATCCACCCGGAACTGGCACGACAACTCTCCCTAAAGGTGGTCCCTGATGTAAGCCCCCAAAGTGTGGACTAAGTGATATACAAAGTCAACAACACTGGCTTGTTATAAGAAAGACAGACCCAATAATTGAAGTAAAAACGGTTTATTCAGGCCTGGGGAGCTATGGCTCTTGCGTCCCAACACAAGGCTCCAACTCCACCGAATCTCTTGAGGTTCACACAGTTATACAAAAATTAAGGCCCTGCCCTAAAGGCGGGGATAAGCTTATTAGCATATACAGAATTACAGTTAAATTGTAATTATAAAACCGTGACATTCCATTCTTCCAGTCGCTTACAAATCTCACATTTCGTTATCAGTTGGTCCTGTTACTTTCTCATGACCCAGGGGCCTCAACTTTATTACTTTACAATCGTCCATTTGCTGTTGTCAGATGGCTTGGTCTTTTTAAGTATTTTTCTAAGATAGTAGATCTTTCCAAAGCGGGCAATCCACAGACTTTCTGTCTCTCTCTCTTAAATTATTTCTACAGAGCAAAAACACTTTAGTTAGTTAAAAGAATAGAACCCTATTGAGCTTCACACTTAACAAACCCTTAAGTGCAAAAGTGTCGACTCGCGTGGCCGAACCCATATATCTCTCCCTCTTTCTAAGGGGTTGTTTTGACAGTTTTAATCTCTCAGCAGTTACCCCGTAGTCCTGTTTAAACCTTATCTGGGTTTATACAACTTTTACAGACTTCTATTGTTCAACTCGGAGCACGAATTAACCTATTCCCTCCATTTTGTATATTGGTGTTACAGATGAATCCTGGTTTGTTTTACCTTATTAAATCCAATTTTTAATATCTTACTTCAGTCCCTACTCGGGGTACCATCTCTATGGCTGATAAAACCCAGACATCGACCATTCTGGGTTACTGCACGGTACAATTGTCCGTTAACGGGACTGTATACGATAATTTTAAAGTGTTAATCATGAAGAATCTATGCGCGAGCGTGATCTTGGGCCTGGATTTCCAGTGCAACCACCAAAGCATCACGCTCAAGTACGGTGGGTCCCAGCCGCCCCTCACAGTGTGCGGCCTGGCTACCCTGAAGGTAAAGCCGCCTTCGCTATTCGCGAACCTTACCCCTAACTGCCGGCCAATAGCGACCAAAAGCAGGAGGTACAGCTGGGAGGACAGGCGGTTTATCGCAACCGAGGTAGACAGGCTCCTGAAAGAGCGCATTATTGAATGCAGCAATAGCCCGTGGTGCGCCCAAGTGGTGGTGGTAAGGGGTAGCGAGAAGAAACGGATGGTGATCGACTATAGCCAAACGATCAACAGGTACACCCAACTAGACGCCTACCCGCTACCCCGCATATCAGAAATGGTGAACCAAATCGCCCAATACCGGGTGTTCTCCACCATCGACCTCAAGTCAGCGTACCACCAGCTCCCTATCAGACCAGAGGACCGCCCGTACACCGCCTTCGAGGTGAACGGACGCCTCTACCAATTCCTCAGAGTCCCCTTTGGGGTGACGAATGGGGTCTCGGTCTTCCAGAGGGAGATGGATCGCATGGTCGATGACCACCACTTGCAGGCAACCTTCCCCTACCTCGACAACGTCACCATCTGCGGTCACAACCAGCAGGATCACGACTCGAACCTCGAGAGGTTCCTGAAAACCGCACAAAAACTCAACCTCACCTATAACGAGGACAAGTGCGTTTTCAACACCACCGCCTCTGCATACTAGGCAGCGTGGTGGAGAATGGGGAAATCGGACCAGACCCCGACCGATTGCGCCCCCTACGGGAGCTGCCCCTGCCCAACACTCCCAAAGCCCTGAAAAGGTGCCTGGGGTTATTTTCTTATTATTCCCAATGGGTCCCCAACTACTCCGACAAAGCCCGCCCCCTCTTGAAAGCATCCTCTTTTCCGCTCTCTGCTGAGGCCCACGCCGCCTTCAAAAGCATTAAGCAGGATATTGAGCGGGCCACGCTACAGGCAGTGGACGAGAACACTCCATTTCAAGTGGAAAGTGATGCGTCTGACTTTGCCTTGGCGGCCACCCTCAACCAGGCGGGGTGGCCCGTAGCTTTCTTCTCGAGGACCCTCCAAGGGCCCGAGATCAGACACTCCTCCGTGGAAAAGGAGGCCCAAGCCATCGTGGAGGCAGTGCGCCACTACCTAGCCGGCAAACGCTTCACCCTACTTACCGACCAGCGGTCGGTAGCGTTTATGTTCAATAATAAACAGAGGGGGAAGATCAAAAATGATAAGATTCTTAGGTGGCGGATCGAGCTCTCCACCTTCGAGTATGACATCATTTACCGGCCAGGGGCCCTTAACGAATCCCCAGATGCCCTCTCACGAGGGATGTGTGCCAGCGCCACCGGGGATCGGCTACAGACCCTCCACAACGACCTCTGCCACCCAGGGGTCACGCGGCTGTTCCACTTCATAAAGTCCCGCAACTTACCCTACTCGATTGAGGAAGTTCGGTCTCTGACCAGGAACTGCCGCACTTGCGCTGAGTGCAAGCCTCGGTTCTACCACCCTGATAGAGCCCACTTAATCAAAGCTACACGGCCCTTTGAGCGGCTCAGCTTAGATTTCAAGGGCCCCCTCCCGTCCGTCGACCGCAATGTTTACTTCCTGAACATTGTGGACGAATACTCCTGGTTCCCATTCGCCTTCCCCTGCCCAGACATGACCAGCGCCACGGTCATTAAATGCCTCAACAGCCTGTTCTGCCTGTTCGGTATGCTGAGCTACATCCACACGGATAGTGGGGCGTCCTTCATGAGTGAAGAGCTACGCCAGTACATGCTGTCCAGGGGTATCGCCACGAGCCGTACCACCAGCTACAACCCCCGGGGTAACGGTCAAGTGGAGCGAGAGAACGGGACAGTATGGAAAGCAGTCACTCTAGCTCTAAGGACCAAGGGCCTCCCTATCTCCCGCTGGCAGGAAGTCCTCTCAGATGTGCTCCATTTGATACGGTCGCTATTGTGTACTGCCACTAATGCCACGCCTCATGAACGAATGTTTAGCTTCCCCCGGAAATCCACCTCCGGCGTATCCATGCCGTCATGGCTCTCCACCCCGGGTCCGGTATTCGTGCGAAGGCATGTGAGGGGCCATAAGACGGATGCTCTCGTGGAGCCAGTGCACCTACTCCACGCCAACCCCCAATACGCGTATGTCCGGCACGCCGACGGAAGGGAGGACACCGTGTCAATAAAAGACGTCGCCCCAGCCGGTAACGACAGCAACCACGGCAATAGCAGCAACAACGACCACAGCAACTCTTACCCACCCACTACTCTTTCATCACCCCCGGAAGAACATCGACCAACGGCACCCCCACCAACTACCCCTTCAACAACCCTGGCGGCACCCCCGGCAGAGACCCAGGAGGCCACCGGGGACACCCAGCCGACACCCGCGACACCACAACAGCCACGTCGGTCGCAGAGGACTACCAAGCCCCCGAACAGACTAAATCTATAGAAGGGGTGAATGTGATGAAATATTCCATTCATCACTGTCTGTGACTGTGGTTGGTTTCAGGTTCCCCCTTACCATTGTATTGCCTGTGACTGTGGTTGGTTTCAGGTTTCTCCTCACCATTGTATTGTGTATTGGAATGTATGGAATGTGTTGTGTGTAGGGCTCCGCCCATACCTGGCCTCTATGTAAGCCAGCTCAGTCTGGCCTCACAGCCAGTACTGCAGACCTCCAGGGAAGATACCTCTCTCCACTTCTAAGTTAATAAAAGCCTTGTTTTGTTTCGCTAACATCGAGTCTCGGGATTATTGAGGCACATCAAAGGCCACAGCTGGAGTACTGTGTGCAGTTCTGGTCGCCACACTATAGGAAGGATGTGATTGCTTTGGAGAGGGTGCAGAGGAGATTTACCAGGATGTTACCTGGGCTAGAGCGCTTCAGCTATGAAGAAAGACTGGAAAGGCTGGGGTTGTTTTCCTTGGAGCAGAGAAGGCTGAGGGGGGACCTGATTGAGGTGTACAAAATTATGAGGGGCATAGATAGGGTAGATAGAAAGGAACTTTTCCCCTTAGTAGAGGGGTCAATAACAAGGGGGCATAGATTCAAAGTAAGGGGCAGGAGGTTTAGAGGGGATTTGAGGAAAAACTTTTTCACCCAGAGGGTGGTTGGAATCTGGAACTCACTGCCTGAAAGGGTGGTAGAGGCAGGAACCCTCACAACATTCAAGAAGCATTTGGATGAGCACTTGAAATGCCATAGCATACAAGGCTACGGGCCAAATGCTGGAAAATGGGATTAGATTAGACAGGGCTTGATGGCTGGCGCGGACGCGATGGGCCGAAGGGCCTCTTTCTGTGCTGTATAACTCTATGACACCAGAGCAGATACTCGCACTTCGGTGGCTCCAGTTAGAGAATTAGTTAGGTTTTCACCTGGTGGCAGTCTGCCATCTGAGCCAGAAGGTTGTGGGTTGAAGCGCTGCTCCACGGACTTGGGCACATTATCTAGGCTGACATTTCAGGGCAGTACTGAAGAAAGGTGGTGTTGACTTTCAGATGACGTTAAACTGAGGGCCCATCTGTCCACTGAGTTGAATCATAGAATCATGGATGAAAAAGATCCCATGGCACTATTTGAAGAAAAGCAGGGGAGTTCGCCCAATGTCCTAGCCAACATTAATCCCATCATTAACCTCACTAAAAACAAATTATCTGGCCATTTATCACAATCCTCTTTGTGAGACCTTGATGTGCGCAAATTGGCTTACAAGAATGACTACAATTCAAAAATACATTCATTGGCAATGAATCGCTTTGGGACAGCCTGAGATTGTGAAAGATGCTATACAGATACAAGCTCTTTATTTCCTTAATAGGCAATTGAAGAAAATAATTTTATTAAGTTCATGAAACAACTTCTGTTTCAGGAGAAAAAGATTAAGGAATTGGTGAGAAGATAAAGTTGCAATCAACCATAAAGAGTGAAGCTTATTGGGCCGAATAGCCTTCCCCTGTTCGTAACATCTCCAATGTTTCTTTGCTTCTTTAACAGATGTCACAAACATCTAGATATTTAAATAAGCAGAGGAAACATGGCTTCACAATTATCTCGTGGAAATGTCTAGATTGTGCTAAACAGGCTTGTAGTGAAATAGGAAGCGCATCAGGGAATATTTTTATCACCTTGGTCTGCAACAGTTTACACATAACAGATACTATGACACAGGAAACCCTTTACCCTGAGGTTGGCATGGTCTTAATAAATATGGCTCATTTAGGCTATAGAAATGTATGTGTAAATGCAGGTGGCCACAGCAGCAGGAAGAGCACTCAACCACTTATCCACTGCAGTAACATATGAACTGACCTCAAGTGGAAAGCTACCAGAACAAGGTGGTTTTAATAAGCTCATTACTGTATATCCTAAAAAACACATCACACCATTTACCACAACATAATATCCTCCATCAGCTTCATTTCTATGACTGATAAATCTTTCCTGCACATTTTGGTATATTTTATCAGCTCAGATGTGCTACTAAAAATGTGGAAGCTGATGAAACATTCAACAATATATACCTAGTTTGATCATCTATGGTCCCAAAAATCCTTGGCGCGATGTTTGTATAGTTGTGTAAGTGAGTGAGAAGGGGAACAAAACATAACAAGATTAGGTTTGTACTAGCCTGGAACTTGGGAGAGAGATCTGCTGTTTCACATCTCCCTAATATCTTAATGCTCTTATTGACAAGGAAGTACAGGGTGGCCTTCTCAAAGGCCTTGTAACTAATGGACTTCCTACCATTTCAGGTCTCTTCCCTTTTACTATGTACCACTTTGTCTTGCAAGCAGACAAATAGTTTTGACGGAATACTTACAGTAACAGACATTGCCCTACATGTAAAACGCGCCTGGTGGGGATCACGCCTGTGAAACCTGGCGTGAACACTATTGGCTTACTGACTATCAGCTGCAGGTCCAACATTAAAGAGGATATTTGATCAGTCATCATTTGCAGGTGGCAGGACTTTGTTGTCTCAGGCCTGGGGCAACTTTTACCAGGCTTAACCACATCTGTGGAAGTTTGGAGCCTGACACCCATCTCCAGTGTGAGCTCCTGAGACCCCTCTCGCCACCCTCACTCAGCGCTTCCTCAACTGAGGCACCTACCAGAAGCATGGGAGGCCTTTTTTTCCTTCCCCTCTTGGCATTAGAGGACCTCCAGCCCCATTCGTGAAATGACACACGCCACAACTGCAGAAGTTGCCATCAGAATTTTTATGAAAAACACACAACTGATGGCATTTTCACAAAATACACAGCATTTCACCCAAGTGACTACCCTTGTGACTATTTGTGCTTTATTTTCCTCTTACGTGTGCTCCTACATAGTGGTTCCCCTGTGGCTTCAGCAGATGTGGAGGCCCCTTGCTCACTTTCCTGCTGCTCCTGTCTCGACACCATTGGCGGGCGTCCTCTGGGGTGGCGAGCCTGTGAGGGCTCGTCAGCAGTCTGCTGCTCCTGCGGCTGTGCAGGGGTTGAGACCTCTATCTCCGTTGGGTGTGTACTCCGGCGGGGCTCTGACGGAGGGCTCTGCAGTGGCATGGAAGTGTGAGCGCTTGGAGAGGAGCCCCCACTTCCTTGAGGTCTGCCACCAACCTCCCTCTCATGGGTCAGATCCCCCTCAGTGCCTGCAAGTGGCTTAAGAGCAGCTTGCTGCACATCAGGGGGGCCATGGGGACCCGTATCTGCAATGGCAGTCCTACTCAGAAGGACTTCCATGAAGGTCTGGTTTCTCTGTTCAATAGATGCCCATCGCTCCTCAAGAAACATAGAAACATGGAAGATAGGAGCAGGAGTAGACCATTCGGCCCTTCAAGCCTGCTCCGCCATTCAACGAGATCATGGCTGATCATCCAAATTCAGTACCCTGTCCCTGCCTTCTCCCCATATCCCTTGATCCCTTTAGCCTTAAGAAATATATCCAACTCTTTCTTGAATATATTTAATGAACTGGCCTCCACCGCCCTCTGTGGCAGAGAATTTCACAGGTTCACCACTCTCTGGGTGAAGAAATTCCTCCTCATTTCAGTCCTAAATGGCTTACCCCTTATCCTTAGACTATGACCCCTGGTTCTGGACTCCCCGGCCATCGGAAACATCCTTCCTGCATCTAGTCTGTCCAGGCCTGACAGAATTTTTATAGGTTTCGATGAGATCCCCTCTCGATCTTCTAAACTCCAGCGAGTACAAGCCCAATCGACACAATCTCTCCTCAAACGTCATTCCTGCCATCCCAGGTATCAGCCTGGTGAATCTTCACTGCACTCCTTCCATGGCAAGAACGTCCTTCCTCAGGTAAGGCGACCAAAACTGCACACAATACTCAAGGTGCGGTCTCACCAAGGCCCTGTACAACTGCAGCAAGACATCCTTGTTCCTGTACTCGAACCCTCTTGCTACGAAGGCCAACATACCATTTGCCTTCTTAACCACCTGCTGTACCTGCATGCTTACCTTCAGCGACTGGTGCACAAGAATACCCAGGTCTCTTTGCACTTCCCCTTCTCCCAATCTATTGCCATTCAAATAATAATCTGCCTTCCTGTTTTTGCCACCAAAGTGGATAACCTCACATTTATCCACATTATAGTGCATTTGCCATGTTTCTGCCCAATCACCCAACCTGTCCAAATCGTACTGGAGTTTCACGACATCCTCCTCACAGCATACCCTCCCACAAGAGATGTCATTCTATTCTGAACACTCACGTTTTCCATACCCTGGCGACTAACCTCCTCCATGGCCGTAGCCCTCCTCTCCTCTACCGTAGCCAGCCTTACCATGGAGGCAGCTATCATTTCCACGTAGGTAGCCATCCTTTCCATGTTGGTGCGTTCATGCGCCAGTGACTCCACAAAGGCTCTGCTCATGTTCGCTATGGACTCCTCCATTCGCTCCACACTCGCAGCGACCCTAGAGACAAAACCTGCCAGAGATTCCTGAATCTGTGCCTGGAGTTCCATCATCTCTGATCTTACAGATGGACCCAGAGGCAGAGGGTCGACATGCAGCTGAGCCGAGCTGGCAGAGTCCTGCGCCCTCTGACGAGGACTCTCCACTGCTGTCCCTGTCTCCACAATCTGCTGATGCTCACTTGTGAGCTGTGATACACCAGGTGACAACTCTACTCTATGTCCCGAAGGTCCCACCGAGGTGGGAGTATCTGTGCTGGTGCTGGGTGTGCTTATTTCTGATGACGCTGCGCCCTCAGAGGTTGCAGATTCCTCTGAGGAGTCTGGCTGCTCAGGCTCTTCCTCCTGCACAGTGGGGACGGGGGCTCTCGATGGCCCTGTGGGGGAGTCAAGGAAAAAGTTAGAGATGTGATGCCAAGGTTACATGCACATTGCATTTTGCAGATGATCATAAGTCCATATGATGTAGCTTCAGAATCATTATCAGCGACTCATGCAATGCCAATGCGAGAGATGGAAAACTATTCTGTCACCAGTTTGCGGGGATGTTCCTGCCTGTCCTTCCCCAATGTCCACATCTCGGTCAGCCCCAGCAATCTCCAGGACGCCTTCCTCCCAGGGGGTGAGCTGGGCTAATGAGGGCAGCCCTCCTCCTGTCCTGGCTCGCTCTCTCCTGTTGTGGGCTCTCTTTTCCTGCAATGAGGGAGACAAGTGGAGGTTGAGTGAGAATGAAGGAGTGAGTGCAGAGATTGCATAGCATAGATACTTGGAAGGAGACAAAGGTGGAGTGAGGTTGCAATACCAAGGGTCCTCCCTGTGCGTTGTCAGTTGTGTTCAAAGCATCAGAGTGAGAGGGAATGTGAGGGCTGCATGGTGGCATAGTTCTGTGAATGTGAGCATAGAGAGAGAAGGAATGGGTAAAGGTGCATGGATGTGTGTGTCTAGTGGGATGTGCAGGAAGAGATTGCTAAAGCTGAGTGCTGGTGAGGAAAGGCAATGGGGATCAGATTGAGGGTGATGGAAACATCATACAGTACTTACTTTTCCAGTGTGAAGAAGGTCACGGAATCTTTTCCTGCACTGCAACCACGTTCTTCGTGTGAGCCCCAAGCAGTTGACTTGACCTGCAACCTCTAGCCACACAGCCTTGGTCTGGCTGGGAGGCCTCTTCCTCCCTGAAGAAGAGAGGAGGACGTCCCTGTGGGCCCTAGCACCATCCAGTAATGCCTGTAGTGAAGCCTCATCAAATTTGGGGGCAGATCTGGCCCTCCCGCTGGCCGTTCCTCCTGCGCCATTTTAATGTTGAAGGTTGGAAGCCTGCAGAGGAAGCAAGGCTTGCTGTGGACCTTAAAAGCAGCAGCAATGATGACGTCATATTCTGTGACTTTCTGACTGGAAATACTCAATTGCCAAGGCTTCCCGCACGCTGGAAATCAATTGGCCAATTGTGTTAAATTTGCATCAATCTCACAGACCCATTTACAATTGTGTCGGAATCACTAAATTCGGGGTACCCGCCAATTCCCCGCACCTGACCTAAAATCGACCCCGTTGTGTCAAGGCTTAGCATAGGCCAGTAGTAAATGTATAAAAGGTTGACAAGCCTCACTAGAGCCACCTGATAAATGGTACTGTTCTGTAGCCATACACTGACAGTTTTAAGGCCATCTTCTTCCACAGTGTGAAGTGATGCATTTTGGAAGGAAGAATGAGGAGAGGCAATATAAACTAAATGGTACAATCTTACATGGGGGTGCAGGAACTGAGAGACCTGGGGGGCTAAATTGGAAAAGGTCTGAACACATGCGTAGGGATCGCAATGTGCCCGCGCCCTTTGAAAGTAGTGCAGGCAGCACGCAAAATTTGTGCTGCCTGCTAATTAGCATGATTGCAGCACTGAGCTCAGTGCTAAACACGCTGCTGGTTGGCTCAGAGCTCGACAGGGGGCCCAATATTGTGTGGAGTCTGCTCTCTATTTAAAGGTTGCCTGCAGAGTGAAAGGCTGTCTGCACTTCTTAAAGGAGGTGCTTTGTAAGAGAAGTACCTCATTGTGACTGCAGCTGCAACTTAGCAATGTCTCAATAGGGCAGAGAAAGGGCACCTCAGTTCTCTGATGCAGCACTGGAGGCCTTGGTACAGTGGGTCTATAGGAGGAGACGGGTCCTCTACCCGCAGGGGGGCAGGAGGCCTTGCAGACACACTGTACAAAAGCAGTGTGGGCAGATTGCTGAAGCTGTCAGTGCCACTAGTCTGTCCCCAGGACATGGATCCAGTGCCGGAAGAAGTTTAATGACCTCACATGTGTAGTGTATGTACCCGTCTACCTTTAAGAGAACTACTTTAGGTGTTGCACTACTTTGTTGGCTTCTGTATACTGTAATACCGACGGTGACCACACCGGTATATAAGTGCTGTGTCAGGATTTATTGGGCAGATTCGCCCTGACCTTCGAATAGTAAAGTCCTGTTTTAAGTTACTCTGGTAGTCTGTGTATTAATTAACTAAACAACTCACAGACTTTACAGTGGCGATGAGTCCGATCGTACCCTGCGGCAACAATACTTCCGAAGCAGTTAACGAGCGTCGAGAAGAGGCAACCGCCCTCGTCATTCTGCTGGGAGAAAACTCGAGTCTGCAGAGCTGGAAAGGAGGAAGAATTCAGAGACAAAGACTTCCATCAGCAACAGGCACTGACTGTCCCTTCTGCCACGGTGAGGAGTGAGCCGATCAGCACGAGAAGCAAGCCGGCCACGGTGACTGTGAGTAAGGGAAAAGTAAAAAGAATAACTGGAGGATAAGGGCGGTGCACTCGACCACGGTCGAGGGGGAAAGGAGCCGGACAGAAGTCGGGCCCAGAGGCGCTGAGACTGGGGCAGCGTGGAGCAAGGAAGCCGCGGTACAGACAGGCTGGGGACGCAACGGCGTCGTGAGACAGCTAGACCGCGACCGGCGAAAAAGGCCGGGCAGCGACCGAAGCCACGAAGCGCTGCGACCGGGAGTGTAGGCGCGGGAAGATATAAAACCTCAGCCGCAGCCGGGGAGGGAAGCTCCGGACTGCGAGAGGGCTGGGAGGCGCGATTGGGAGCCGAGCGAGCGGGAGAGGCAGAGCCGACTGTTAAGTCTGTGAATTATTTAGTTAATTAAGACACAGACTAATGAGTAACAATAAAAACAGGTCTTTACTGGTTGGAGGTAGGGACTATACTGAATACAAGATTATTGCACAGTGCTTATATACCGGTGTGTTCACCCCCGGTATTACGTCTACAGCAGCCTGAGAAAGTAGTACATCTCTTAAGGTGGAACAGGCTTAAGCTCTCTTAAGGTGGAACAGGTTACATACACAACACCGACCAAGGGAGACTGAGCGAGAGCCAGTCCAGCGGCTGAAACTGTTCGCCGTCAACGGGGTGTACCCAGCGCCGGTTGCCCTGCCGAGAAAAGGGAAAGCACTGAAGCCGACACGCAGGCTGTGAACCTGAAAGCCAGCGGCTGTCGCCCGTGGGGAAAGTGTACCCCTCCCGCTAGGGAAGAAACGCGGGAAGCCGCCATTAGGCGGAGAAGAAGACAGAAGCGGGAAACCGCCATTGAAGTGGGCGGGGAGAGAAGATAAGCGCGGGAAACCGCCATTTTCGCGGGAACCGCCATCTTGGGGAAAAAAAAATAAAAGAAAATTTAAAGAAATAATTCGTGGTGTTATCAGGAAGAGAGGAAGATGCCTAAGTGTGGTAACATCAACGATTTTAATTCCGAGGTAGAAGACTGGGCCACGTATGTGGAACGCATTGAGATCTATTGTGAGGCCAATAAAATAGAAGATGACAAAGCTATAACCTTGCTAAACTCGATGGGCGCGAAGACATACGGGCTCTTGAAGCATCTACTAGCACCAGCTAAACCGGCGGATCAGACTTTCGATGATATTGTGACTGTTCTGAAGGATCACTTGAACCCCACACCGTTGATGTTGGCGGAACGATTCAAATTCTATGCGAGAACGCAAAGGAAAGACGAAAGCAACGCAGAATACTTGGTCGAACTGCGTAGACTAGCGAAACACTGCCAGTTTGGAGGGAATCTGACAGAGGCATTGCGAGACAAGTTCGTGTGCGGGTTGTCAAAGGAAGGAACGCAAAAGCGACTGCTCGAAGAGAACGATCTTACACTTGATAAGGCTGTCCTTATTGCTGCATCGAACGAAGCCGCAGTGAAAGGAACGGTGGACATGCAGCTAAAGGCAGCGGCACTCAGTGTGCAGCAAATTACTTCGGGTACAACGAAATGCTATCGTTGTGGGAAGACAACACACGACCAGAACCAATGCTGGTTTAAAAACCAGGAATGTAGGAAATGTGGCAAGCTCGGTCACATAGCTAAGGTATGCCGGTCAGGAAAGAAGACCAACAATAATGAGTCACCACAAAAGAGGTACAGAAAGGTACATGAGGTGACTAGGAAGAGTCCGGAAGAACAGAATTCGGACTCACACTCCAACTGCAAGGAACGGGATAGTCTGAGAATTCACAATGTGAGGAATGAAGCTGACCGACAAGCTATCTGGATCACACTACAGATTGCAAAAGTCCAAGTGAAAATGGAAGTGGACACCGGATCGGCGTTGATGGTCATGAATAAGCATGATTATAAAAAGTTATTCAAGCATATTCCCCTACGGGATACGGAACTAGTATTGCAGACATACACTGGGCACAAAGTATACCCCATCGGAAAGATAGAAGTCAAGGTGAGATACAAGGACAAAGATCACCAAAGGATGGACCTGTGTGTGTTGCCTGAGGGAGGTCCACCACTTCTGGGACGGGAGTGGATCAGGAAAATAAAGATAGACTGGCATTCACTAAACACCATGACGGTAGATTCCGGAGAGGAAGATGTCAAACCTGAACGGTTGTCCAGAATATTGGACGAAGCTAAAGAGGTATTCCAGCAAGGACTGGGAACACTGCGAGGAATTAAAGCAAAGGTTAAGATTGCAGAACATGCAAGCCCAAAATTTTTCAAAGCCAGATCGGTACCTTACGCGATACGACCTGCTGTGGAGGCAGAACTGGAAGAACTTGAACGATCAGGGGTACTGTCAAAAGTGGACTGGAGTGAGTGGGCCACGCCCATTGTTCCCGTCATGAAGTCTTCACCAAGTAACAAGCCAGGGGGACCGGGGAAGGTCCGCATCTGCGGAGACTTCAAGATCACAGTGAATCCGGTGCTTCACACGGTACAATACCCGCTTCCGCGGATTGAAGATATCTTTGCTTCGTTGGCTGGAGGGAAACACTTCACCAAGATAGACCTGGCACAGGCATACTTACAAATGGAAGTCGAGGAAGAGTCGCGTCAGTACCTCACCATCAACACACACAGAGGCTTGTATTGTTATAATAGACTGGTTTTTGGGGTAGCTTCGGCTCCAGCAATTTGGCAGAGGGCCATGGAGCAGGTATTACAAGGAATTCCAAGCACGCAGTGTTACTTAGACGATATCCTGATTACAGGAGAAGACGAGGAAGAACACCTCACAAATTTGAAACTGGTGCTCACTAGGTTGAAGGAATATGGCCTTCGAGTTAATCGCAAGAAATGTGAGTTCTTCCAAAAACGGATCTCGTACTGCGGTCATGTCATTGACCGAGAGGGGCTGCACAAGTCACCTGACAAGATAGAAGCTGTCGTGAAGGCCCCCGCTCCAGAAAACGTATCACAGTTAAGATCATTCTTGGGGTTGATTAATTATTATCACAAGTTTCTGCCGAATCTATCCACGGTGCTGCATCCGCTGAATGCTCTGTTGCGGAAAGAATTACCATGGAAGTGGAGTGAGGAATGTAAAAAGGCCTTTCGCAGAAGCAAGGCGTTGATTACCTCTGAAGAAGTGTTGGCTCATTTCAACCCAACGTTACCTCTCCGTCTAGCTTGTGATGCTTCCCCCTATGGAATTGAAGCAGTACTTTCACACAAGTTACCAAATGGCTCGGAAAGGCCAGTGGCATTCGCGTCCCGATCATTGACCTCCGCGGAGCGAAATTATGCTCAAATAGATAGGGAGGCCCTCAGCCTTGTGTGGGGCGTAAAGAAATTCAATCATTACCTGCAGGGCAAGAAGTTCACATTACTGACAGACCACCAGCCGTTGGTGTCCATATTCAACCCTAACAAGGCCGTTTCCACCATGACAGCACAAAGGTTACAGAGGTGGTCCGTGTTACTTGGGGCACACCAATATGACATCGAATACAAAAGGTCCAAACAGCATGGAAATGCTGATGGGTTATCGCGCTTGCCATTGCCGATAGTAGAAGAAGCGACTACAGTGGACCCGGTAGAGATGTTCCACTCATCCATAGTGGAATGTCTACCAGTAACAAATTCGATGATCGAAAGCGAAACAAGAAATGACCCGACTCTCTCACGAGTCTATGATTTAACGGTGGAGGGATGGCCAGCACAGGGCGAACCAACGCTGCCAGCATTTTCGCAGAGAAAAGAACAGCTGTCAGTGTGTCGAGGAACCCTGATGTGTGGATCTGGAGTGGTGATTCCACCCAAACTTCAACAGAAGGTGTTAAAGGAGCTGCACGAGGGACATCTGGGTGGAGTGAAAATGAAGAACCTAGCAAGAGCGTTTGTGTGGTGGCCAGGCATTGATGGGGACATCGAAGAAATCACTAAGAGCTGTCTAGGATGCCAGAAGGTCCAAACCGCGCCACCACAGGCTCCTCTGCATCCATGGGAGTGGCCCTCATCTCCTTGGCAAAGGGTACACATCGACTTTGCTGGTCCATTTATGGACTCAATGTTTCTAATAGCGGTGGATGCACACTCCAAGTGGTCGGAGGTAATAAAGATGTCCACCACCACCACGGAAAAAACCATCACAGTGTTAAGGACCATGTTTGCTAGGAATGGGCTGCCGGAACAGATCTGTTCTGATAATGGACTGCAATTTGTGTCCGAAGAATTCAAGAAATTCTTAAAGAGCAATGGGGTTAAGCACTACACGTCAGCCCCATACCATCCCACCTCCAATGGATTGGCTGAAAGGTTTGTCCAGACCTTCAAGAAGGCCATAAAGGCCATGGGTAATGAAGCCATTAACTTACAACATAAGGTGGATAGCTTCTTGTTGGCGTACAGGAATGCAACACATGCGGTCACAAATCAAACTCCCGCCATGATGTTTTTTAATAGACGACTAAGATGCCGGCTGGATTTGCTTAAGCCAAACGTCAGAAGGGACGTAGAGAACTGGCAATTCCAGGGCATGAATGAAAGGCCAACTAGATCTTTTCAGATAGGTCAACAAGTTTTGGCCCGGGACTACCGTACCGAGAAATGGCAGCCTGGAACTATTGGAAAAAGGCTAGGGCCGTTGATGTATACGGTGGACATTGGGGACAGTATAATAAGGCGCCATGTTGACCAGATCATAGGGTCAGCCACAAATGGCCAAACTACTCCACCACCTTGCACGGTTAATGTTGAGACAGAGATACCCAGAACACCTACCTCCGATCTGGTAATACTGGAATCAGATGAACCTGACACTGTCCTTCAAGCCGAATCGACCTTGCCAGAAGCACCTACTACCCTGCCGGGAGTTACGACACCACCGAGGCGTTATCCGGACAGAGTCCGGAAACCTCCAGAGAGACTGAATCTGTGAACTGTCTTGCATAAAGTTGTATATATGTTATAATGTATGTTTAATGGGGAATCAGTATGTTGTAAGCTAAAAAGGGAGGATTGTAGTGTATGTACCCGTCTACCTTTAAGAGAACTACTTTAGGTGCTGCACTACTTTGTTGGCTTCTGTATACTGTAATACCGACGGTGACCACACCGGTATATAAGTGCTGTGTCAGGATTTATTGGGCAGATTCGCCCTGACCTTCGAATAGTAAAGTCCTGTTTTAAGTTACTCTGGTAGTCTGTGTATTAATTAACTAAACAACTCACAGACTTTACAACATGAGTGGTCAAGGTCAGTGAATGCATCTTCAAATGCCATATCCCACAACTGCACCACTAGCCTCACACACTGCTCAATGCACCACACCCCCATCACTCACCTACCAACAATCTCTAGCAATCACGACTCATACTCCACAATCATATCTTCACCTCACCCTCACACACCAATGCTGCAAGCCTCACATCTCACACCTTACAATGCCAACTATTCAACCATGACAGGCACATCACCCAAACACATTGCACCACACTCACTGACACACTTCCCTTTCTCTTGCAGGCCAAGGTGGTGCACAACCAGAGCGAGCAGGAGCAAACAGGCGGGGGGGGCAAGCATAACTACAGAACCTGACCCAGCTGGAGGAGACAGTGCAAGAGATAATTGGAGGGGTCATCACTGAAGCTGTGGTGATCCTAAGAACCAGCCCAGCCTGTGCATGAAGAAGTAGAGGAGGAGAGTGATGGGGAAGAGACACCGACACTCGATCTGACACTCCCAGGCACCAGCCCGAACTTTAGAGGGTAATGCAGGTGCCAGCTCCCTGGAGGGCGAGGTTGCACACGAGTTCTGCTGCACAGGACTCCGATGAGGACTTCGATGGGGTGGCCTTCAGAAGAAGGGTGATGGGCATGCACACAGAAATGCTTGGTGCAATGGCAGGCCTGCCAGAGAGTCTCGTGTCACTGTCAAGGAGAATGGAGGCGATCAGCTCCAACATTGCACAGTGCTTTGCACAGAACTTGGAGTCCATGATTTCCAGGATGGAAGAGATGGGCAACTCCATTAGAGCACTTGTGGACCCCACCATGATGCTAGGTGTGACGGGTGATGTCGCAGCTTCCATTGCAGCACAAGCAGAAGTGACCCAATGTCTGAGTGCTGCACTGGAAGCTCATGCAGGCTCAGCTTGCTGCTACGCAAGATCAGACTGCCGCCATCGTGGCTGGGTTTACAAGTGTGGAAAAGGGCTTGCAGGGTCTCGCAGCAGTCCAGCAATCTGCCCTGCAGCAGATGGCTAGGAATGCTGAGGTGCCACCCCGGAGGAGCAAGAACCTGCTGTCCGTTCTCAGGATGACAGCATTTGTACTTCCACTCTGCCAATGCAATTGCAGTTGCCAGCCAGCCCAGACTGCTACTGCCCATACCGCGGTGGTGCAGTCTACAGCCGGGCCTTCTAGGCCTAGAGCTGGTCGCCGTTGTCCTGCAAGGCCATCTGCAGTGTTCCCCCCGGAATGTCAGCAGCCTTCCACCAGCCATGCTGCAGCTACTGGGGTAGCACTGCATAGGAGCACTAGAATAGGCAAAGGAACACAAAAGACAGACACTAAGGGAATGCACAAGGGTGATTAGTTGACTTTGTAATGTAATATTGGAATTAATCATTTGTAAATTGGGGGCATGACAAGGTAGATGCAACGAGGATGTTTCCCCTCGTGGGGCACAGTTTTAAATAAAGGGTCGCCCTTTTAGAACTGAGATGTGGAGGAATTTCTTCTGAGGGTCGTAAATCTGTGGAATGCTCTGCCCCAGAGAGCTGTGGAGGCTGGGTCATTAAATACATTTAAGGTGGAGATAGACAGATTTTTACAAGATAAGGGAGTGAAGGGTTATGGGGAGCGGGCAGGGAAGTGGCTTTGAGCCCAAGATCAGCCCTGATCTTATTGAATGGCGGAGCAGGCTCGAGGGGCCAAGTGGCCTATTCCTGCTCCTATTTCTTATGTTCTTATGTAAATTATGTTTGGAATGTTTGTTTTGTGGTGGCTTTTATTTCAGCACTATGCCCAAGAGGATGCTGTGATGTCCTGTGACAGAGGGATGATAAGGTGGGAAAGTGTTGAGCAAAAGGGATCTGGGGTTTCATTCAGGGGAGCCGGAGTCTGATGATGCATTTAAGGACAGCCTGTCCAGAATGGGGATGTGCAGGCTGCCTCCTCCCTTCCTCCTCCTGAGGTGGTTGCGGAACCCGTGGTGGCAAGGGCTGCACCCTCATGATGGCCAAAGTTGTGGAGGATGCAGCAGACCACCATGAAATGTGACACCCGCGCCAGGGAGTTTTGGAGAGCTCCTCCCGAGTGGTCAAGGCAGTGGAACCATTGCTTGAGCACCCCAGTGGTCTGCCCAATGAGGTTCCTTGTGGCAGCATAGCTCTCATTATATGATTGCTGGCCACGAGTGGTGGGGTTGCAGAGGGGAGTCATTAGCCAGGTGTAGAGCGGATAGCCCTCCTCTCTGAGCAGCCACCCTTGGGTTCGACGTAGTGGCTGGAAAATTGCTGGCACAGCAGACTGACGCAGGATGAAAGCATCATGGCTGCTGCCAGGGTACCGGGCATTCACCAGCATGATGTGCTGGGCGTGGTCGCACACCAACTGCACATTAAGAGTGGTAGCCTTTGCGGTTACAGTACATCTCACCATTGATATGCGGTGTCCGTAAAGCCACGTATGTGCAGTCATTGGCGCCCTGCACCATGGAGAGGCCCGATATCCTGGCAAAGCCACGTGCACGCTCCTCCTGCTTCTCTCTGTTTAGAGAGAAGCAGATGAAGTCCCTTCTCCTGGAGTCCAGAGCCTCTGTGACCTCCCGGATGCAGCGACGGATGGTGAACTGCGATATGTTAGCTATGTCGCCTATTCCAGCCTGGAAGGATCCGCTGGTGAAAAATTTCAGGGCCACGGTCACCTTGCTGCCTCTGCTTTATCTCCCTGTCATGCTGCACCACGAGGGGGACGGTAAGTAGAGCCCCCATGACTGGGAGCAAGTGGTGTAGTCGGAGGCCTTGCAGTTGCAGCCAAAGCATCCAGCAGCACTCCCTGCACACAATGTTATAAATGTCTTCCAGCAAGCCAGTATGGATATAAACTCTGCGAGGGCCAGTACAAGAGAAATAGTCAACTTACTTGCAAGTTGGCTGTATTCCTTTAAATAGAGCTGGTGGCTGGGGGGGTCCCTCGTGCAGCTGAATACGTTCAGCCGTGCGTGTTTAGGAGAGGGCGCTGTTTGGAACAGCGACGTCCAAAATGGCAGGTCGTGCGTCAAATCAGCGCTGCCATTTTGGACGTCACGCTCTGCCTACTCTACATACTGCCGGCGTGCACACGTCCCGCCCATGCTATCGCCCTCACCAAGATGGCAACCAGCACGGGGTGAGGAGGCCGCCATTTTTTTTCTGAAAATGGCTTTAACTGTTGCCGCTAAGGTACCGAGTTTCGCAGCCCTGGGGTTTTACAGACACATATCTTTGAAGGTGGCAGGACAAGTTGATCAAGCTGTTAAAGCATATGGGATCCTTAGCTTTATAAATAGAGGCACAGAGTAAAAAAGCAAGGAAGTGATAGTAAACCTTTATAAATCACTGGTTAGACCTCAGCTAGAGTATTGTGTACAATTCTGGGCACCACACTTTAGAAAGGATGTCAAGGTTGGAAAGAGTACAGAGCAGATTTACCAGAATGGTACCAGGGATGAGAACATTCAGTTATGTGGAGAGACTAGAGAAGCTGGGATTGTTCTCTTTAGAGCAAAGAAGGTTAAAGGGAGATCTGATAGAGGTGTTCAAAATTATGGGGGTTTTGATAGAGTAGATGGGGAGACACTGTTTCCAGTGGCAGGATGGTTGGTAACCAGAGGACACAGATTTAAGATAATTGGGGAAAAAAGCCAAGGGAGAGATGAGGAGAATTTTTTTTACTCGGTGAGTTATGTTGATCTGGAATGTATTGCCTGAAAGGGTGGTGGAAGCAGATTCAATAGTAATTTTCAAAAGGGAAATGGATAAATACTTAAAAAGGAAAAATTTGCAGGGTTACAGGGAAAGCAGGGGAGTGGGACTAATTGGATAGTTCTTTCAAAGAGCTAGCACAGGCACAATGGGCAGAATGTCCTCCTTATGTGCTGTGTGATTCTATGATTCACAACCTCAGGACGTCCCAAAGTGCTTTACAGCCGATGAAGTACTTCTGAAGTTTAGTCACTGTTGTAATGTAGGAAACACATCAGCCAATTTGTGCACAGCAAGCTCCCACACAGCAATGAGACAATGGCCAGATAATGCTTTTAGGTGTTGGCTGAGGGGTAAATATTGCCCAGGACACCGGGAGAACCTGCTCTTCTTTGAAATATTGTCATGGGATCTTTTGCGTCCACCTGGCAGGGTGATGGGATCTCAGTTTAACATTTCATCCAAATGATGGAAAGAGTGAACTCATTGCTGGGATAGATTTCCATGGTTGCCCATCACCCTCCAGTACTTTATCCAAGTGGACTTTATTCATGAGCCTTAACAGTGCGCTTTTATCTTGAGTATGCAACCCATTAGGTTTACTGTCCCAGGCTACATGAAATAAAAAGTTCTTAATATATTTGTATGGAAGGAAATCGATTATTTTGCAAGTTTCTGATATTTTCTCACTATCCTTTTCTGCATCATGTGATTCTATCTCCCACCCAATCAGTGACAGTTCATTGGACCCCAATAAGCTGCCACCCCTGCTAAAATCACACTGACCAGGTTGCTTGGAAGAGTGAGAATAGTCGCAAAGTTCATTCTCCCTCTAAGTTCCCTGTTTTTCTTTTAGATACTTTGCTGAGTGTAATTGTTTTTGCTGCAGCTGAATTTTAAAATGGAACCCCAGTTAGTAAAAAAAAGTTTGGAACTTTTTTTTAACAATATAGCAAGCCATTTCATGATTCTGCCTCCTCCTCCACATAGACAAATCTTATTCTTTCTACCTTTTACGTACTCTTCTCCTACTCTTTAATTTCTCCCTTTACTATCTAGCATTTCCTAACTAAACATGGAACAGATAACCCAATCACAGGCCTTTACCAATGTGGCACTAGCACCAGCTGTTGCAGGATAGTGAGGAAGGAAGCTGTAGACTACAGGAAGATATCAATGGACTGGTCAGGTGGGCAGAAAAGTGGCAAATGGTCAGTGTGATTTTAGCAGGGGTGGCAGCTTATTGGGGTCCAATGAACTGTCACTGATTGGGTGGGAGATAGAATCACATGATGCAGAAAAGGATAGTGAGAAAATATGGTAATGCATTTGGGGAGGGCTAACAAGGCAAGGGAATACACAATAAATGGTAGTGTACTGAGAAGTGTAGAGGGACCTTGGACTGCATGTCCACAGATCCCTGGAGGTAGCAGGACAGGTAGGTAAGGCGTACGGGATACTTGCCTTTATTAGCCGAGGCATAGAATATAAGAGCAGAGAGGTTATGCTGGAACCGTATAAAACACTAGTTAGGCCACAGCTAGAGTACTGCGTACAGTTCTGGTCACCACATACAGGAAGGATGTGATTGCACTAAAGAGGGTACAGAGGAGATTTACGAGGATGTTGCCAGGACTGGCGAATTTTACCTATGAGGAAAGATTGAATAGGCTGGGGTTGTTTTCTTTGGAGCAGAGGAGGCTGAAAGGAGATTTAATTGAGGTGTATAAAATTATGAGTGGCCTAAATAGAGTGAATAGGAAGGACCTATTTCCCTTAGCAGAGAGGTGAATAACCAGGGGGCATAGATTTAAAGTAAATGGTAGAAGGATTAGAAGGAAGTTGAAGAGAATTATTTCCACCCAGAGGGTGGTGGGGGTCTGGAACACACTGCCTGAAAGGGTGGTAGAGGCAGAAACCCTCATCGCATTTAAAAAGTACTTGGATATGCACTTGAAGTGGTGTAACCTACAGGGCTATGGACCAAGAGCTGGGAAGTGGGATTAGGCTGGATAGCTCTTTTTCAGCCAGCACTGACACGATGGGCTATAAATTTCTATGATTCTATGATATCCTTGGTGGAGCATCAACTGAATTTTTTTTTAAAATTCATTCATGGGATGTGGGTGTCACTGGCAAGGCCAGCATTTATTGCCCATCTGTAATTGCCCTTCAGAAGGTGTTGGTGAGCCGCCTTCTTGAACCGCTGCAGTCCACGTGGTGAAGGTACTGTTAGGATTATGACCCAGCAACGAAAGAACGGCAATATATTTCCAAGTCAGGATGGTGTGTGACTTGGAGGGGAACTTGGAGGTGATGGTGCACCCATGTGCCTGCTGCCCTTGTCCTTCTAGGTGGTTGAGGTTGCGGGTTTGGGAGGTGTTGTTGAAGAAGTCTTGGTGAGTTGCTGCAGTGCATCTTGTAGATGGCACACACTGCAGCCACAGTGCGCCGGTGGTGGAGGGAGTGGATATTTAAAATGGTGGATGGGGTGCCAATCAAGCGAGCTTTTTGTCCTGATTGGTGTCTAGCTTCCTTAGTGTTGTTGGAGCTACACTTATGCAGGCAAGTGGAGAGTATTCCATCACACTCCTGACTTGTGCCTTGTAGAAGGTGGAAAGGCTTTGGGGAGTCAGGAGGTGAGACACTCGCCTCAGAGGTTTTTCGCTCGTGTTGGTTTCCTCACCACCTGCCGCAGGCTCAGTCTCGCAGCTATGTCCTTCAGGACTCGGCCAGCTAGGTCAGTAGTGGTGGTACCGAGCCACTCTTGGTGATGGATATTGAATTCCCCCACCCAGAGTACGTTCTGTGCCCTTGCTACTCTCAGTGCTTCTTTCAAGTGGTGTTCCACATGGAGGAGTACTGATTCATCAGCTGAAGGAGGGCAGTATGTGGTAATCAGCAGGGGTCCGGAGTCAATGTTGAGGACTCCCAGGGCCACCCTCTCCCGAATGTATATCACTGTGCCGCCACCTTTGGCGAGTCTGGACATACCCAGGGATGCTGATGGAGGAGTCTGGGACCTTGGTCGAAAGGTACGATTCTGTGAGTATGACCATGTCAGGCTGTTGCTTGACTAGTCTGTGGGACTGCTCTTCCAATTTTGGCACAAGTCCCCAGATGTTAGTGAGGAGGACTTTGCAGGGTCGACTGGGCTGGGTGTGCCTTTGTCGTATCTGGTGCCTAGGTCGATGCCGAGTGGTCTGTCCAATTTTATTCTTGGTATACTTGTTTGTAGCGGTTTGGTACAATTGAGTGGCTTGCTAGGCCATTTCTGAGGGCAGTTAAGAGAGAACCACATTGCTGTGGTTCTGGAGTCACATCGGCCAGACCGGGTAAGGACGGCAGATTTCCTTCTCTAAAAGGACATTAGTGAACCAGATGGGTTATTACCACAATCCGGTAGGTTTATGGTCGCCATTACTGATACTAGCTTTTTATTCCAGATTGATTTAATTAACTGAATTAAAATTTTTATTGAACATTCATGACGTGATCTCATGTCTCCGGATCATTAATCCAGGCCTCTGGATTACTAGTCCAGTAACATAACCACACTGCTGACGTAACTACCAATGGTAGCATTGCCTCAAGATTCCTAGATTACTGACCCTATTTGTTTTCTTTCAGGCAGCAAAAAGCCATAAGGATAGTTTAAACCACTATAATAAGAGGTTTAATACAGAGGAAGCATTTTCAGTAATTAAAACATATTATGATGTCAAACCTTGGTATGGTGCAAAATTACTCTTCCTCTATGTGTCTTCCACTGTGGGTAAACATTCTGAAGAACATTGCTTAAACAGGACAGATTATTATGGCAATGTGGCATGTGTTAAAGCTGTAAAAAATGAGTTTCTCAAGATATTACTGATGTGTGTCGTTAGCAGTTTCAAAAGGCCTGAATGTCACTTTTTATGCTCAACTACTTTTCTTGTTAGAATTAGCAGACAGAAATTTTGTTTTCAAGTTTTTTGTTCTTCCAATTTTCTCACATCTTGTCCTTGAAAGAAAGACTTGCATTTATATAGTGCCTTTCAAGACCAACGGATGTCTTAAAGTGCTTTACAGCCAATGAAGTACTTTTTTGGAGAGTAGTCACTGTTGTAATGTGGGAAACGCAGCAGCCACAAACAACAATGTGATAATGACCAGACAATGTGTTTGATGTTGACATATTGGCCAGGACACTGGGGATAACTCCCCTGCTCTTCTTCGAAATAGTGCCATGGGACCTTTTACGTCTACCTGAGAGAGCAGACAGGGCCTCGGTTTAATGTCTCGTCTGAAATACAGCATCTCCCAGGAGTGGGACTTGAACCCACAACCTTCTGACTCAGAAGCGAGTGTGCTACCCACTGAGCCACAGCTGACACACATAGGGTGATGACTTATGTTGGGGCACAGCTTCATGGATACAACCACTCTCCAGTACCTCACCAAAGTAGCCACCCTTCATGTCTGAGTCTAGATAATCTTCAGCTGTTCAATTATGGAAGTCAGCAAAACCATGGGTGATATTGGTTTCAATATCAATGATTATGAGCAGGAACCCTGGTTGATTTTTTCCCCTCTCTAGCTTGGGAGATACAGGGTACTAATGTCCACCCTGTAACCTTGATTGAAATCAGAAAACTCAGCACAAATGAAAAATAGAACTTGCGCTCTTCATGACTTTTTTTTTTATTCGTTTATGGAATGTGGGCGTCGCTGGCAAGGCCAGCATTTATTGCCCATCCGTAATTGCCCTCGAAGGTGTGGTGAGCCACCTTCTTGAACTGCTGCAGAGAGCAGTTAAGAGTCAACCACATTGCTGTGGGTCACATATAGGCCAGACCAGGTAAGGACGGCAAATTTCCTTCCCTGGTGAACCAGATGGGTTTTTTACAACAATCCGATAATTTCATGGTTACCATTAGCTTTTTTTAATTCCAGATTTATTTAATTGAATTTAAATTCCCCAGCTGCCATGGTGGGATTTGAACTCACGTCTCTGGATCATTAGTCCAGGCCTCTGGATTACTAGCCCAGTGACATTACCACTACGCTACCGTCCCCTGTGGTGTGGCTCAGTACTCTGCATGGCCATTGAGGGGAGCCAAATTATTCCTAAAATGGAAGATAAGTTAGTCAGTCAAAGATGGCAAAATGGCTCGGCAATTAAATGTCAAAATAGGGGAAATGGCGTTGATATTACTGTATATACTTGGATATTTAGAGGGAATCTTCTCCTGTTATTCAAAAAAATAAGGTCTTCAGTTGGTCACATCATGCACCCCATGTGGTTGAGGGAGATTGTAAGTAGAACTTTAATGCTGCCAGTTTGATCATCTCAATAAGAATTGCAACTGAAATTGAGAGATACTATTGTAATTCAATCTAGAAACAATTCAGTTATCAATTTTAAAGATGGACTTATCATTACTATAAATAAAAATAAAAACATGGAAATACTGGGCCTGACTGCATTGAAGTTCAGTTTCTGACCTTTCTTACCATTACTACAATTAGGTACCTGTAATTGGTGTTACATGGGTAAGTGTTATATTTTTCTTAAATTGTAATCTACTGCACCCTTTACTGTTATTAAGAGCCTTGAATTTCATGTTAACTACCTACTACAGTAGCTTTTTTGTTGCATCTGAATACGCCGCCTGCTAAGCCACACCAATCATGAAGATCCCAAGTTTTATCATTTTATTTTTGTCACAGTTGTTTTTCTCTTTTTATTTATTTGTTTTTAAGTAATCCTGCAGCTGTGTAACTTATTTCCATGTCCTTTGAATTTTTCTTTTCAGTTCTCATATCCATACATTCATATATTTATAATTAAAAAAATACTGGAAATACACACATACCCATCAGCATTTAAGAGAAAAGACTGATTAATGCTTCAGACAAATATCAGGTTCTGAAGAAGAATTTACGCTCAAAACCTTAAACTATCTTTACTCTTCAGATTCTGATGGATGTGTTTTCTCAAGATTCAGTTTTTATTTCACATTTCCAGCATTTTCATTTTATTTTTTATTTCAGTGGATCATGCCACACACATTGGGCTGATGTGGCAGGTAACATTCGCGCTACATAAGTGCCAGGCAATGACCATCTCCAACAATCGAGAGTCTAACCACCTCCCTTTGATATTCAGTGGCATTGCCGAATCCCCCACCATCAACATCCTGGGGGTCACCATTGACCAGAAACTTAACTGGACCAGCCACATAAATACTGTGGCAACAAGAGCAGGTCCGAGGCTAGGTGTTCTGCAAAGCCTGTCCACCATCTACAAGGCACATGTAAGGAGTGTGATGGAATACTCTCCACTTGCCTGGATGAGTGAAGCTCCAACAACACTCAAGAAGCTCGACACCATCCAGGACAAAGCAGCCCACTTGATTGGCACTCCATCCACCACCTTAAACATTCACTTCCTCCACCACCGGCGTACCGTGGCTGCTGTGTGTACCATCTACAAGATGCACTGCAGCAACTCGGCAAGATTCTTCGACAACATTTCCCAAACTCGCGACCTCTTCCACCTAGAAGAACAAGGGCAGGCGGCGCATGGAAACACCACCACCTCCAAGTTCCCCTCCAAGTCACATACCATGGTGAATTGGAAATATATCGCCGATCCTTCATAGTCGCTGGGTCAAAATCCTGGAACTCCCTCCCTAACAGCACTGTGGGAACACCTTCACTACACGGACTGCAGCGGTTCAAGAAGGCGGCTCACCACCACCTTCTCGAGGGCAATTAGAAATGGGCAATAAATGCTGGCCTTGCCAGCGACACCCACAACCCATAAAACAATTTTTTTTTAAAATCGCCACCATCAACATCGGGGGGGGGGCGGTCACCATTGAGCAGGTCAGAGGCTAGGTATTCTGCGGCGAGTGTCTCAGCATCTGACTCCCCAAAGCTTTTCCACCATCAACAAAGCGTAAGTCAGGAGTGTGATGGAATACTCTCCACTTGCCTGGATGAGTGCAGTTCCAACAACACTCAAGAAGCTCGACACCATCCAGGACAAAGCAGCCCGCTTGATTGGCACCCCATTCCACCACTTTAAACATCCACTCCCTCCACCACCGGCGTACCATGGCTGCAGTGTGTACCATCTACAACGAACACCGCTTCAGGTCTCCTCCGCCTCCGGCCCTTCCCTCACGCAGTAACTCCTCCTTCAGCCTCTCCCCTCCCCGCACACGGTAACTCCGCCTCCGGCCCCTCCCCGCACACGGTAACTCCGCCTCCGGCCCCTCCCCGCACACGGTAACTCCGCCTCCGGCCCCCTCCCCTCGGGCGGTAACTCCGCCTCCGGCCCCCTCCCCTCGGGCGGTAACTCCGCCTCCGGCCCCCTCCCCTCGGGCGGTAACTCCGCCTCCGGCCCCCTCCCCCCAAGGCGGTGCCTCCGGTCCCCTCCCCTCGGGCGGTAACTCCGCCTCCGGCCCCCACCCCTCGGGCGGTAACTCCGCCTCCGGCCCCCTCCCCTCGGGCGGTAACTCCGCCTCCGGCCCCCTCCCCTCGGGCGGTAACTCCGCCTCCGGCCCCCTCCCCTCGGGCGGTAACTCCGCCTCCGGCCCCCTCCCCTCGGGCGGTAACTCCGCCTCCGGCCCCCTCCCCTCGGGCGGTAACTCCGCCTCCGGCCCCCTCCCCTCGGGCGGTAACTCCGCCTCCGGCCCCCTCCCCTCGGGCGGTAACTCCGCCCTCCGGCCCCCTCCCCTCGGGCGGTAACTCCGCCTCCGGCCCCCCCCCCGGCCTGTGACGGTTGCGGCTCGCGCTCTGGAATTTCCCCGCCCCGCGCAACCGTGAACAGCGCATGCGCCTTACGTTGCTACGGCGACCGCTTCTTGGCTGCGGAGGAGGGGGCAAAGGCAATCCGGCACCTCGTATCCAGGATCAATGACTTTAAGGCATTGAGTTTTTTGGGGGTTTGTTTTCTTAATCTTGAATCCTATCTTCTGTAAAACTGGCTGACTGGTTTTCTTGAAGTTAGCGGTGGCGCCAATGTGTGCTGTGTGACATGGCCGCTCGGTGAGGTGTGACCGGGCCTGTCTGCCCTGCAGCTCCGACTAGTGCTTCCGCTGTGTCCTTAGCCGAGCCTTCCCTCGTATTGCAAATGCGGTCGAAGGGGCCGATTCCCGTTGCATTTAAGTGAAGTAAAAACTGCAGGTGCCGGGAATGAATAACTTGCATTTTATATAGCACTTTCCACGACCTCAGGAAGTCCCAAAGGGCTTTGCAGCCAACTTTTTGAAGTGTAGTCACTCTTGCAGGGAAATCATCAGTCAGTTTGGGCACAGCAAGGTCCCCAAAACAGCAGATAATAAAGTGTTCAACAATTTCTGATCATAACCACTTTTTTTCGGACAGCAGGCGCTGGTAATGATTCAGCCATTTCCTCTCGACCCATCTTATGTTTCTTTATTTGTCCCATTACCATCCCCTTTTGCCTCACACCATCACTCCGCTTGTCATTGAAATCACTCCTGCCTTGCACCCAATCCCAGACCTTCCCTTTTGTTCTTCTTCGTCTCCCCTCCTGCTCCCGCTTTTCTTGCATCTGTACTTGCTTAAGTTACATCTGTAACATTTTCCTGTTCTGACGAAAGGTCACAGACCTGAAACGTTGGCCCAGAAATTCGGGTCGGGGGCTTCCCGCGGGTGTAAGCCCCCGACCTGCACTTACCTTGCGCGCCGGCCGTTGAGCTGTGGGCTCCTGTGGAATTCCGCTCCGGGGCCTGGCCCAGCTGCCGGCGCGCATTGCTTGCGTATCCCAGGGGCGCAATTAGTGCGATGCGTCCCCTGAGATCACGTGGGCCATGGGGAGCCAATCGGAGGAGGGAAAAGCCCATTCATAAGTCTGACAGGAAGACCCCAATAAGCTGCCACCCCTGCTAAAATCACACTGACCATTTGCCACTTTTCTGCCCACCTGACCAGTCCATTGATATCTTCCTGTAGTCTACAGCTTCCTTCCTCACTATCCTGCAACAGCTGGTGCTAGTGCCACATTGGTAAAGGCCTGTGATTGGGTTATCTGTTCCATGTTTAGTTAGGAAATGCTAGATAGTAAAGGGAGAAATTAAAGAGTAGGAGAAGAGTACGTAAAAGGTAGAAAGAATAAGATTTGTCTATGTGGAGGAGGAGGCAGAATCATGAAATGGCTTGCTATATTGTTAAAAAAAAGTTCCAAACTTTTTTTTACTAACTGGGGTTCCATTTTAAAATTCAGCTGCAGCAAAAACAATTACACTCAGCAAAGTATCTAAAAGAAAAACAGGGAACTTAGAGGGAGAATGAACTTTGCGACTATTCTCACTCTTCCAAGCAACCTGGTCAGTGTGATTTTAGCAGGGGTGGCAGCTTATTGGGGTCCAATGAACTGTCACTGATTGGGTGGGAGATAGAATCACATGATGCAGAAAAGGATAGTGAGAAAATATGGTAGTGCATTTGGGGAGGGCTAACAAGGCAAGGGAATACACAATAAATGGTAGTGTACTGAGAAGTGTAGAGGGACCTTGGACTGCATGTCCACAGATCCCTGGAGGTAGCAGGACAGGTAGGTAAGGCGTACGGGATACTTGCCTTTATTAGCCGAGGCATAGAATATAAGAGCAGAGAGGTTATGCTGGAACCGTATAAAACACTAGTTAGGCCACAGCTAGAGTACTGCGTACAGTTCTGGTCACCACATACAGGAAGGATGTGATTGCACTAAAGAGGGTACAGAGGAGATTTACGAGGATGTTGCCAGGACTGGCGAATTTTACCTATGAGGAAAGATTGAATAGGCTGGGGTTGTTTTCTTTGGAGCAGAGGAGGCTGAAAGGAGATTTAATTGAGGTGTATAAAATTATGAGTGGCCTAAATAGAGTGAATAGGAAGGACCTATTTCCCTTAGCAGAGAGGTGAATAACCAGGGGGCATAGATTTAAAGTAAATGGTAGAAGGATTAGAAGGAAGTTGAAGAGAATTATTTCCACCCAGAGGGTGGTGGGGGTCTGGAACACACTGCCTGAAAGGGTGGTAGAGGCAGAAACCCTCATCGCATTTAAAAAGTACTTGGATATGCACTTGAAGTGGTGTAACCTACAGGGCTATGGACCAAGAGCTGGGAAGTGGGATTAGGCTGGATAGCTCTTTTTCAGCCAGCACTGACACGATGGGCTATAAATTTCTATGATTCTATGATATCCTTGGTGGAGCATCAACTGAATTTTTTTTTTAAATTCATTCATGGGATGTGGGTGTCACTGGCAAGGCCAGCATTTATTGCCCATCTGTAATTACCCCTCAGAAGGTGTTGGTGAGCCGCCTTCTTGAACCGCTGCAGTCCACGTGGTGAAGGTACTGTTAGGATTATGACCCAGCAACGAAAGAACGGCAATATATTTCCAAGTCAGGATGGTGTGTGACTTGGAGGGGAACTTGGAGGTGATGGTGTACCCATGTGCCTGCTGCCCTTGTCCTTCTAGGTGGTTGAGGTTGCGGGTTTGGGAGGTGTTGTTGAAGAAGTCTTGGTGAGTTGCTGCAGTGCATCTTGTAGATGGCACACACTGCAGCCACAGTGCGCCGGTGGTGGAGGGAGTGGATATTTAAAATGGTGGATGGGGTGCCAATCAAGCGAGCTTTTTGTCCTGATTGGTGTCTAGCTTCCTTAGTGTTGTTGGAGCTACACTTATGCAGGCAAGTGGAGAGTATTCCATCACACTCCTGACTTGTGCCTTGTAGAAGGTGGAAAGGCTTTGGGGAGTCAGGAGGTGAGACACTCGCCTCAGAGGTTTTTCGCTCGTGTTGGTTTCCTCACCACCTGCCGCAGGCTCAGTCTCGCAGCTATGTCCTTCAGGACTCGGCCAGCTAGGTCAGTAGTGGTGGTACCGAGCCACTCTTGGTGATGGATATTGAAGTCCCCCACCCAGAGTACGTTCTGTGCCCTTGCTACTCTCAGTGCTTCTTTCAAGTGGTGTTCCACATGGAGGAGTACTGATTCATCAGCTGAAGGAGGGCAGTATGTGGTAATCAGCAGGGGTCCGGAGTCAATGTTGAGGACTCCCAGGGCCACCCTCTCCCGAATGTATATCACTGTGCCGCCACCTTTGGCGAGTCTGGACATACCCAGGGATGCTGATGGAGGAGTCTGGGACCTTGGTCGAAAGGTACGATTCTGTGAGTATGACCATGTCAGGCTGTTGCTTGACTAGTCTGTGGGACTGCTCTTCCAATTTTGGCACAAGTTCCCAGATGTTAGTGAGGAGGACTTTGCAGGGTCGACTGGGCTGGGTGTGCCTTTGTCGTATCTGGTGCCTAGGTCGATGCCGAGTGGTCTGTCCAATTTTATTCTTGGTATACTTGTTTGTAGCGGTTTGGTACAATTGAGTGGCTTGCTAGGCCATTTCTGAGGGCAGTTAAGAGAGAACCACATTGCTGTGGTTCTGGAGTCACATCGGCCAGACCGGGTAAGGACGGCAGATTTCCTTCTCTAAAAGGACATTAGTGAACCAGATGGGTTATTACCACAATCCGGTAGGTTTATGGTCGCCATTACTGATACTAGCTTTTTATTCCAGATTGATTTAATTAACTGAATTAAAATTTTTATTGAACATTCATGACGTGATCTCATGTCTCCGGATCATTAATCCAGGCCTCTGGATTACTAGTCCAGTAACATAACCACACTGCTGACGTAACTACCAATGGTAGCATTGCCTCAAGATTCCTAGATTACTGACCCTATTTGTTTTCTTTCAGGCAGCAAAAAGCCATAAGGATAGTTTAAACCACTATAATAAGAGGTTTAATACAGAGGAAGCATTTTCAGTAATTAAAACATATTATGATGTCAAACCTTGGTATGGTGCAAAATTACTCTTCCTCTATGTGTCTTCCACTGTGGGTAAACATTCTGAAGAACATTGCTTAAACAGGACAGATTATTATGGCAATGTGGCATGTGTTAAAGCTGTAAAAAATGAGTTTCTCAAGATATTACTGATGTGTGTCGTTAGCAGTTTCAAAAGGCCTGAATGTCACTTTTTATGCTCAACTACTTTTCTTGTTAGAATTAGCAGACAGAAATTTTGTTTTCAAGTTTTTTGTTCTTCCAATTTTCTCACATCTTGTCCTTGAAAGAAAGACTTGCATTTATATAGTGCCTTTCAAGACCAACGGATGTCTTAAAGTGCTTTACAGCCAATGAAGTACTTTTTTGGAGAGTAGTCACTGTTGTAATGTGGGAAACGCAGCAGCCACAAACAACAATGTGATAATGACCAGACAATGTGTTTGATGTTGACATATTGGCCAGGACACTGGGGATAACTCCCCTGCTCTTCTTCGAAATAGTGCCATGGGACCTTTTACGTCTACCTGAGAGAGCAGACAGGGCCTCGGTTTAATGTCTCGTCTGAAATACAGCATCTCCCAGGAGTGGGACTTGAACCCACAACCTTCTGACTCAGAAGCGAGTGTGCTACCCACTGAGCCACAGCTGACACACATAGGGTGATGACTTATGTTGGGGCACAGCTTCATGGATACAACCACTCTCCAGTACCTCACCAAAGTAGCCACCCTTCATGTCTGAGTCTAGATAATCTTCAGCTGTTCAATTATGGAAGTCAGCAAAACCATGGGTGATATTGGTTTCAATATCAATGATTATGAGCAGGAACCCTGGTTGATTTTTTCCCCTCTCTAGCTTGGGAGATACAGGGTACTAATGTCCACCCTGTAACCTTGATTGAAATCAGAAAACTCAGCACAAATGAAAAATAGAACTTGCGCTCTTCATGACTTTTTTTTTTATTCGTTTATGGAATGTGGGCGTCGCTGGCAAGGCCAGCATTTATTGCCCATCCGTAATTGCCCTCGAAGGTGTGGTGAGCCACCTTCTTGAACTGCTGCAGAGAGCAGTTAAGAGTCAACCACATTGCTGTGGGTCACATATAGGCCAGACCAGGTAAGGACGGCAAATTTCCTTCCCTGGTGAACCAGATGGGTTTTTTACAACAATCCGATAATTTCATGGTTACCATTAGCTTTTTTTAATTCCAGATTTATTTAATTGAATTTAAATTCCCCAGCTGCCATGGTGGGATTTGAACTCACGTCTCTGGATCATTAGTCCAGGCCTCTGGATTACTAGCCCAGTGACATTACCACTACGCTACCGTCCCCTGTGGTGTGGCTCAGTACTCTGCATGGCCATTGAGGGGAGCCAAATTATTCCTAAAATGGAAGATAAGTTAGTCAGTCAAAGATGGCAAAATGGCTCGGCAATTAAATGTCAAAATAGGGGAAATGGCGTTGATATTACTGTATATACTTGGATATTTAGAGGGAATCTTCTCCTGTTATTCAAAAAAATAAGGTCTTCAGTTGGTCACATCATGCACCCCATGTGGTTGAGGGAGATTGTAAGTAGAACTTTAATGCTGCCAGTTTGATCATCTCAATAAGAATTGCAACTGAAATTGAGAGATACTATTGTAATTCAATCTAGAAACAATTCAGTTATCAATTTTAAAGATGGACTTATCATTACTATAAATAAAAATAAAAACATGGAAATACTGGGCCTGACTGCATTGAAGTTCAGTTTCTGACCTTTCTTACCATTACTACAATTAGGTACCTGTAATTGGTGTTACATGGGTAAGTGTTATATTTTTCTTAAATTGTAATCTACTGCACCCTTTACTGTTATTAAGAGCCTTGAATTTCATGTTAACTACCTACTACAGTAGCTTTTTTGTTGCATCTGAATACGCCGCCTGCTAAGCCACACCAATCATGAAGATCCCAAGTTTTATCATTTTATTTTTGTCACAGTTGTTTTTCTCTTTTTATTTATTTGTTTTTAAGTAATCCTGCAGCTGTGTAACTTATTTCCATGTCCTTTGAATTTTTCTTTTCAGTTCTCATATCCATACATTCATATATTTATAATTAAAAAAATACTGGAAATACACACATACCCATCAGCATTTAAGAGAAAAGACTGATTAATGCTTCAGACAAATATCAGGTTCTGAAGAAGAATTTACGCTCAAAACCTTAAACTATCTTTACTCTTCAGATTCTGATGGATGTGTTTTCTCAAGATTCAGTTTTTATTTCACATTTCCAGCATTTTCATTTTATTTTTTATTTCAGTGGATCATGCCACACACATTGGGCTGATGTGGCAGGTAACATTCGCGCTACATAAGTGCCAGGCAATGACCATCTCCAACAATCGAGAGTCTAACCACCTCCCTTTGATATTCAGTGGCATTGCCGAATCCCCCACCATCAACATCCTGGGGGTCACCATTGACCAGAAACTTAACTGGACCAGCCACATAAATACTGTGGCAACAAGAGCAGGTCCGAGGCTAGGTGTTCTGCAAAGCCTGTCCACCATCTACAAGGCACATGTAAGGAGTGTGATGGAATACTCTCCACTTGCCTGGATGAGTGAAGCTCCAACAACACTCAAGAAGCTCGACACCATCCAGGACAAAGCAGCCCACTTGATTGGCACTCCATCCACCACCTTAAACATTCACTTCCTCCACCACCGGCGTACCGTGGCTGCTGTGTGTACCATCTACAAGATGCACTGCAGCAACTCGGCAAGATTCTTCGACAACATTTCCCAAACTCGCGACCTCTTCCACCTAGAAGAACAAGGGCAGGCGGCGCATGGAAACACCACCACCTCCAAGTTCCCCTCCAAGTCACATACCATGGTGAATTGGAAATATATCGCCGATCCTTCATAGTCGCTGGGTCAAAATCCTGGAACTCCCTCCCTAACAGCACTGTGGGAACACCTTCACTACACGGACTGCAGCGGTTCAAGAAGGCGGCTCACCACCACCTTCTCAAGGGCAATTAGAAATGGGCAATAAATGCTGGCCTTGCCAGCGACACCCACAACCCATAAAACAATTTTTTTTTTAAATCGCCACCATCAACATCGGGGGGGGGGCGGTCACCATTGAGCAGGTCAGAGGCTAGGTATTCTGCGGCGAGTGTCTCAGCATCTGACTCCCCAAAGCTTTTCCACCATCAACAAAGCGTAAGTCAGGAGTGTGATGGAATACTCTCCACTTGCCTGGATGAGTGCAGTTCCAACAACACTCAAGAAGCTCGACACCATCCAGGACAAAGCAGCCCGCTTGATTGGCACCCCATTCCACCACTTTAAACATCCACTCCCTCCACCACCGGCGTACCATGGCTGCAGTGTGTACCATCTACAACGAACACCGCTTCAGGTCTCCTCCGCCTCCGGCCCTTCCCTCACGCAGTAACTCCTCCTTCAGCCTCTCCCCTCCCCGCACACGGTAACTCCGCCTCCGGCCCCTCCCCGCACACGGTAACTCCGCCTCCGGCCCCTCCCCGCACACGGTAACTCCGCCTCCGGCCCCTCCCCGCACACGGTAACTCCGGCTCCGGCCCCTCCCCGCACGCGGTAACTCTGGCTCCGGCCCCTCCCTGCACGTGGTAACTCTGGCTCCGGTTTCCCCCCTCAAGCGGAAATTCCGCCTCTCATCACCTCCACTCTTGCAATAACCCGCCTCCGGCTCCGCCACTCGCACGGTATCTCCACCTCCTACCCCCTCCCCTCGGGCAGTAACTCCGCCTCCGGCCCCCTCCCCTCGGGCGGTAACTCCGCCTCCGGCCCCCTCCCCTCGGGCGGTAACTCCGCCTCCGGCCCCCTCCCCTCGGGCGGTAACTCCGCCTCCGGCCCCCTCCCCTCGGGCGGTAACTCTGCCTCCGGCCCCCTCCCCCCAAGGCGGTGCCTCTGGCCCCCTCCCCTTGGGCGGTAACTCCGCCTCCGGCCCCCTCCCCTCGGGCGGTAACTCCGCCTCCGGCCCCCTCCCCTCGGGCGGTAACTCCGCCTCCGGCCCCCTCCCCTCGGGCGGTAACTCCGCCTCCGGCCCCCTCCCCTCGGGCGGTAACTCCGCCTCCGGCCCCCTCCCCTCGGGCGGTAACTCCGCCTCCGGCCCCCTCCCCTCGGGCGGTAACTCCGCCTCCGGCCCCCTCCCCTCGGGCGGTAACTCCGCCTCCGGCCCCCTCCCCTCGGGCGGTAACTCCGCCTCCGGCCCCCTCCCCTCGGGCGGTAACTCCGCCTCCGGCCCCCTCCCCTCGGGCGGTAACTCCGCCTCCGGCCCCCTCCCCTCGGGCGGTAACTCCGCCTCCGGCCCCCTCCCCTCGGGCGGTAACTCCGCCTCCGGCCCCCTCCCCTCGGGCGGTAACTCCGCCTCCGGCCCCCTCCCCTCGGGCGGTAACTCCGCCTCCGGCCCCCTCCCCTCGGGCGGTAACTCCGCCTCCGGCCCCCTCCCCTCGGGCGGTAACTCCGCCCCCCTCCCCTCGGGCGGTAACTCCGCCTCCGGCCCCCTCCCCTCGGGCGGTAACTCCGCCTCCGGCCCCCTCCCCTCGGGCGGTAACTCCGCCTCCGGCCCCCTCCCCTCGGGCGGTAACTCCGCCTCCGGCCCCCTCCCCTCGGGCGGTAACTCCGCCTCCTGCCCCCTCCCCTCGGGCGGTAACTCCGCCTCCGGCCCCCTCCCCTCGGCCGGTAACTCCGCCTCCGGCCCCCTCCCCTCGGGCGGTAACTCCGCCTCCGGCCCGCTCACCTCGGGCGGTAACTCCGCCACCGGCCCGCTCCCCTCCCCATGGACGGTACCTCCGCCAACGGCCCCCTCCCCTCGGGCGGTAACTCCGCCTCCGGGCCTCTCCTCCCCCCCCCCCCGGGCGGTAACTCCGCCTCCGGCCCCCTCCCCTCGGGCGGTAACTCCGCCTCCGGCCCCCTCCCCTCGGGCGGTAACTCCGCCCTCCGGCCCGCTCCCCTCGGGCGGTAACTCCGCCCTCCGGCCCGCTCCCCTCGGGCGGTAACTCTGCCCTCCGGCCCGCTCCCCTCGGGCGGTAACTCCGCCCTCCGGCCCGCTCCCCTCGGGCGGTAACTCCGCCCTCCGGCCCCCTCCCCTCGGGCGGTAACTCCGCCCTCCGGCCTCCTCCCCTCGGGCGGTAACTCTGCCTCCGGCCCCCCCCCCCCCCCGGGCCTGTGACGGTTGCGGCTCGCGCTCTGGAATTTCCCCGCCCCGCGCAACCGTGAACAGCGCATGCGCCTTACGTTGCTACGGCGACCGCTTCTTGGCTGCGGAGGAGGGGGCAAAGGCAATCCGGCACCTCGTATCCAGGATCAATGACTTTAAGGCATTGAGTTTTTTGGGGGTTTGTTTTCTTAATCTTGAATCCTATCTTCTGTAAAACTGGCTGACTGGTTTTCTTGAAGTTAGCGGTGGCGCCAATGTGTGCTGTGTGACATGGCCGCTCGGTGAGGTGTGACCGGGCCTGTCTGCCCTGCAGCTCCGATTAGTGCTTCCGCTGTGTCCTTAGCCGAGCCTTCCCTCGTATTGCAAATGCGGTCGAAGGGGCCGATTCCCGTTGCATTTAAGTGAAGTAAAAACTGCAGGTGCCGGGAATGAATAACTTGCATTTTATATAGCACTTTCCACGACCTCAGGAAGTCCCAAAGGGCTTTGCAGCCAACTTTTTGAAGTGTAGTCACTCTTGCAGGGAAATCATCAGTCAGTTTGGGCACAGCAAGGTCCCCAAAACAGCAGATAATAAAGTGTTCAACAATTTCTGATCATAACCACTTTTTTTCGGACAGCAGGCGCTGGTAATGATTCAGCCATTTCCTCTCGACCCATCTTATGTTTCTTTATTTGTCCCATTACCATCCCCTTTTGCCTCACACCATCACTCTGCTTGTCATTGAAATCACTCCTGCCTTGCACCCAATCCCAGACCTTCCCTTTTGTTTTTCTTCGTCTCCCCTCCTGCTCCCGCTTTTCTTGCATCTGTACTTGCTTAAGTTACATCTGTAACATTTTCCTGTTCTGACGAAAGGTCACAGACCTGAAACGTTGGCCCAGAAATTCGGGTCGGGGGCTTCCCGCGGGTGTAAGCCCCCGACCTGCACTTACCTTGCGCGCCGGCCGTTGAGCTGTGGGCTCCTGTGGAATTCCGCTCCGGGGCCTGGCCCAGCTGCCGGCGCGCAGTGCTTGCGTATCCCAGGGGCGCAATTAGTGCGATGCGTCCCCTGGGATCACGTGGGCCATGGGGAGCCAATCGGAGGAGGGAAAAGCCCATTCATAAGTCTGACAGGAAGACCTGTCAAAACTTATAAATACTACGGGCCCCGAAATAGCAGTAAACCTTCAAATACATTTTTTAAAAATCACACTTTTTAAATAAACTATAAATTACATTAAATAACTATTTTAAATTTTTGAAAAAAATAATTTTATATTCTAATGGTGCTAAAAATAAACTTACCTTGCTTTAAAGTATTTTAAAATAATAAACCTGTGGAAAAAATGTTTTAATTTTAATTAATTGACCACTTTACCTTGTAAAAAGCAGGCCTTACGCCTGCTTTTTACATTTCTAAATCCTGCAGGCTTACGATCCCAGGAAAACCTGCAAAAAAAACCTGTTTGATGCGCACGCGCAGCCTCTCCTGCGCACGCGTTCGACCTCTGACCCCCTTCGTTCAGAGGAACGGAAGTGCCGGTTTCCCGTGCATGCAGAAAACTGGCACTTCCATTCGGCCTTCGGGTGAGTACCCCGTGCGTACTCACCCGTGGAGACCCGAATTTCTGGGCCGTTAACTCTGATTCTGTCTCCACAGATACTGCCTGACCTGCTGAGTATTTCCAGCATTTTCTGTTTATATTTCAGATTTCCAGCATATGCAGTATTATGACTTTTGTATCTGTTTCAGTGATGTTGGTTGAGGGATAAGTATTGGCCAGGACACCAGGGAGAACACTCCTACTTTTCGAATAGTGTTGTGGGATATTTTACGCCCAGCTGAGAGAGCAGTTTTAGCACCTTGTCTGAAAGATGGCACCTCCGACAGTGCAGCACTCCCTCTACTTATTTTCGTATCTGCTCGCTGTTCCCTTGGGGAACAGTGTGAAGTAGTGGAAGAATTTGCAGGCTGATTAACAGTATGACAGGCCCCTGATGTTAAAACTCCTTCCATGGTCATAACCATCTTTATACCAGCTGGTAGGGTGGTTAGTCCTATACGGCGGGTGGGTTTTATGGACTCCCACAACTCATATGAGGGGAGGGTGCGCCACCCAAACGTGAGTATCCCGCTGGATGTCAACTCAGAATTCGAAGCCGGAGCTCCAGTCTCCACTCGCTGGGACTGTCTGGAGTGAAGTTTGAACCCTGTACTTTCTGGTCCAGAGGTGGGAATGGTACCACTGCGCCAAAGGCTCACTTAACTCCCTCTACTGCACTGGAGTGTCAGCTGACATTATGAGCTTAAGTCTCTGGAGTGAAATTTGAACCCACAACCTTCTGACTCAGAGGAGAGAGAGTGCTATCACTGAACCAAGGCTTACACCTTGAAACAAATCTGAAATAAAAACAGAAAATGCTTGAAATGTTCTGTAGGCCAGTGAGCATCTGTGGAGAAAACATTAGAACATAAGAAATAGGAGCAGGACTAGGTCATTTAACTCTTCGAGCTAGCTCTGCTATTCAATAAGGTCATGACTGATCTTCTACCTCATCTCCACTTTCCTGCACTATCCCCATATCCCCTGATTCCCTTAATATTCAAAAATCTATCAACCTCTGTCTTGAATATACTCAATGACTGAGCCTCCACAGCCCTCTAGGGTAGAGAATTCCAAAGATTCACCACCCTCTGAGTGAAGAAATTTCTCCTCATCTCAATCCTAAATGGTCGACCCCTTATTCTGAGACTGTGACCCCTGGTTCTAGACTTCCCAGCCAGGGGAAACATTCTCCCTGCGTCTACCCTGTCAAGCCCTGTAAGAATTTTGTATGTTTCAACGTGATCACCTCTCATTCTTCTAAACTCTAGAGAATACAGGCCTAGTCTACTCAATCTCTCCTCATAGGACAATCCCCCCATCCCAGGAACCAGTCTGGTGAACCTTTGTTGCCCTGCCTCTGTGGCAACTTTTTCCTTAGGTAAGGAGACCACAACTTTACAAACACTCCAGGTGTGGTCGCACCAGGGCCCTATATAATTGCAGTAAGACGTCTTTACTCTTGTACTCAAATCCTCTTGTACTAAAGGCCAACATACCTTTCCTAATTGCTTGCTGTACCTGCATGTTAACTTTCAGTGATTCGTGTACAAGGACACCCAGGTCCCTCTGAACACCAACATTTCCCAATCTCTCACCATTTAAAAAATACTCTGCATTTCTATTTTCCTACCAAAGTGGATAACTTCACATTTCTCCACATTATATTCCATTTGCCATGTTCTTGCCCACTCACTTAGCCTGTCTATATCCCCTTGAAGCCTCCTCACAACTTACATTCCCACCCAGCTTTGAATCATCAGCAAACTTGGATATGTTGCATTTGGTCCCTTCATCCAAATCATTGATATAGATTGTGAATAGCTGAGGCCCAAGCCCTGATCCCCATTAGTTACAGCCTGCCAACCCGAAAATGACCCGTTTATTCCTACTCTCTGTTTTCTGTCCAATCCTCAATCCATGCTAGTATATTACCCCCAATCCCATGAGCCCTAATTTTGTTTAATAACCTCTTGTGTGGCACCTTATCAAATGCCTTCTGAAAATCCAAATACACCACATCCACTGGTTCCCCCTTATCTGTTTTTGAGGTTGTAACTAGCAGAATAGATTTGTCAAACATGATTTCCCTTTCATAAACCTGCGTTGACTCTGCCCAATCCTATTATTTTTAAGTGAGAGGACAGGTTAATGTTTTGGATGTGAACCTTCATCAGAACTGAAAGATAGAAACTGAAACATTGGGGTGTGGTGGGAGGAAAACAACAAACCCAGAGAGGAATCATGAGTGAATTGATGGAACCGATTATCTCAGTCAAGTAATGGATAGAAGTGTAAAGATGTTAAAGGAACAAAGGATATCTAAATAGCTATGGATGTAAATAGCTATGGGAGTGAGAAGATGGGAGAGATGGAAAACCTGGGGATTGGGTATATAATTAACACAGGGTTGAAAGTGAGGATATAGTTATAAAGACTAAAGTTACCAAAGGCAGTGCTCAGAGCAGAGGGTTACAGGGTGCCTAGAAGCAAGATGAGTATCATTCCTACATTACAACAGTGACTACACTACAAAACGACTTCATTGGCTGTATAGTGCTTTCGGTTGTCCTGAGGTCGTGAAAGGTGCTATATGATGGGAGTTTGTTCTTTACTTTCTTTCCTGAAACTTGCATTGAGCTTTGTTTGAACAGTGAACAAGGCCAATACCAAAGAGGTCAGATAGCTCAGGGTTGCACTTGCGGTCAGAACATATTTGTTTTACAAAGTAGTCACATGATCTGCATTTGTAGAGGAGGACTGCACTGTGAACAGCAAATACAGTATAGTAGATTAGAGGAAGAACACATAAATCGCTGCAGCAAATGGAAAGTGGGGTTCTGGACAGTGGTGTGGGAGGAAGGATTGTGATGCATTTCCTGCATATGAACGAGAAGATGTCAGAGGTAAGGCACCTGTAAGTACGGGTGGTGGAAAAGTGAACCAGGGTATAAGGAACGGTCCCTCTGGAAAGCGGAGGGGGATGTGTTTGGGATCATGTTGTAGGTGGTGGAAATGGCAAAAGTTGACCTGGTGGACTTTGTCATGATTGTAAGGAGTCGGGGCAGATGCAAATAGGTGGCATTATAGATGAAAGAAAGAAAGACTTGCATTTATATAGTGCTGTCTCAAAGCGCTTTATAGCCAATTAAGTACTTTTTGAAGTGGAGTCACTGTTGTAATGTGGGAAACGCGGCAGCCAATTTGTGCACAGCAAGGTCCCACAAACAGCAATGTGATAATGACCAGATAATCTGTTTTTGTTATGTTGGTTGAGGGATAAATATTGGCCAGAAAACCGGGGATAACTCCCCTGCGCTTCTTCGAAATAGTGCCATGGGATCTTTTACGTCCACCTGAGAGAGCAGACGAGGCCTCGGTTTAACGTCTCATTCGAAAGATGACACCTCCGACAGTGCAGCACTCCCTCAGCATTGCACTGGTGTGTCAGCCTAGCTTTATGTGCTCAAGTCCCTGGAGTGGGACTTGAACCCACAACCTTCTGACTCAAAGGCAAGTGTGCTACCAACTGAGCCACTGCTGACACAAAAACATAAACTTACAAAGGGATATCGACAGATTAAGTGAATGGGCAAAACTATGGCAAATGGATTTCAATGTAGGCAAATGTGAACAGGTACAGAAAATAATCAAAACGGCTAATGGAATGCTGACCTTTATGTAGCCAAGTGGGAAAATGCAGTGAATATTTAAGTCCACTAGATGGCGCGGTTCATTTTCCCCTTTAGAATTTGAGAAAAGGGTTATGGGTAAGGCTATGTGATGCCAAAGGAACCTCCCCTTTCTTCACAGCCTCCATTTTCTAGATCCAGCGTGGGGGGTGTGCTCAGGAGAGTTGGGGTGAATATGACTTTTTAAATGAACTTAGTCTGCGTAAAGTACAACTAAAACAGCATTTAGTGCAGCCAGACATAGTTTTAAAGTGATATTGTTTCCCAAATCACTCGATATCACGGGGATGCTTGTAGATTGTCCCACCATGTGCTGGTGTTAACCTTTGTTAAAATTGTTGTTGAGCCCTTGGGGCTACGTTTCGAACGAGTTTAATACTTTCTGTTTGCTTGTAAGAGGTGACAAGTGATAACGGGACATACGAATGTATGGTATGATATGTTTTGTTTTGTATAATGATTGTTAGTTAATTAACTGCCTTCACCTGTGGTTTGCCTCATGTTCTGTTTTGCAGCAAGCCACTGCCGTATTTTGTCGACTGTATTTTATGTATTTACAATTTCATCCTAAACCTAGACCCAAGTTATTAATACAGAATAAAAAACCCCAAAAACGAAAGTTCGTGTCCTGTGCTGCTCCATTTCGCCAGGCTACATTTATATTTAGAGGACTAGAATACAAGGGGGTAGAAGTTATGCTGCAGCTATACAAAACCCTGGTTAGACCACACCTGGAGCACTGTGAGCAGTGCTGGGCACCACACCTTAGGAAGGATATATTGGCCTTGGAGGGAGTACAGCGTAGGTTTACCAGAATGATACCCGGGCTTCAAGGGTTAAGTTGCGAGGAGAGATTAAACAAATTAGGATTGTATTCCCATGAATTTAGAAGGTGATCTGATCGAAGTTTTCAAGATATTAAGGGGAACGGATAGGGTAGATAGAGAGAAACTATTTCCGCTGGTTGGGGAGTCTAGGACTAGGGGGCATAGTCTAAAAATTAGAGCCAGACCTTTCAGGAGTGAAATTAGGAAACACTTCTACACACAAAGGGTGGTAGAAGTTTGGAACTCTCTTCTGCAAACGGCAATTGATGCTAGATCAATTATTAATTTTAAATCGGCTATTGATAGATTTTTGTTAACCAAAGGTATTAAGGGATATGGGCCTAGGTGGGTATATGGAGTTAGGTCGCAGATCAGCCATGATCTCATTGAATGGCGGAACAGGCTCGAGGGGCTCAATGGCCTACTCCTGTTCCTAGGTTCCATGAGAAATGGGACAGACCCAATCCAGGGCTCCATTGATCACAATAGAGGGAAATCCTCAGCTGAAGAAAAAGGACCATCACAACGCCACCTACGTGCACAATACCAATAGAAATGTTGCCGTCACTCACTTTTTTAATATGTAATAGATGTCTGCATTAATGCTGGTAAAATCTCTCGTACTCTAGAAAGGTTGCATCACGTAATAAAGTTCAGAAAGGAGGTGAAAAGTTGTAAATGCTAGACTTGGTCATCAAGCCAGGAGACCAATCCTGGATCAATGCAGAGTGTATAAGGGTGTACTAGGAGCAGCACCAGGCAGAACTTAGAATGAGACACAAAGATTTCTCTTCCCATCAAAAATCAGGCACCCATTGAAACCATGCCACTAGAAAAAAAAAAACTTTTTAGTTGCTGTTGTCATCTTTTTCTGCTTTGGCAGTTCTGTTAAAATGTGACCAATAAACTTGTTATGGGTTACACATTCAGGGCTATTCATTTATGTACTAGAATTGTGTAATATTGTTGTGCAGATCTGCCAAAGACGAGCGATGCTTGTAGAAAGTCAACATATAAAGCCAGAGCAATTGCAATTTTAACTGTTGGTGGATATTATTTTAATCTCATTTGGGATATTTTCACAGCTGCGTTTCTTGTCTTCATTGGCTAGGTTATGAAATACTTTTGGATACTAAGATTCATCAGAGGCAGCTCTTCTAATACTATCTGCAACATGATGCCCTCCATTGGAAGACAGCTCTGTTCAGGTACCGCATTATACTGTATGGTCTTACTATTGTAAACTTTTCAATTAAGTGAAAAATGATGGATGGCATCTTTAATTGGTTTCTGAATCTGTAGTGTATTCGTCAATTATTTTGTATAATGTATGGTTTACTATTGTCTGCAAAAGGCAACACCGACAGAATACTGCTCTGGTTAAAATAAATTTTAAAATCCCAATTTGCTGGAATTGCAGTATTGGGGTTCTGTTATTACCAATAAGTTAATGAACTGCTTAATAACCTCTCAACATAATAAATAGATCAAATTAATGAACCTGTGACATAAAGTATTATAGTTACTACATCTATAAAAAGCAGGAATGAGAAAAGGCCGTGTTATTCCCTCCACAACTTCCACAGACCATGTATATTCCGCTCTGTTGTTTAATATAATCACTTATACGGTATACTGAGGAGTTCTGCATAAATACTCCCTGTTTCCCAAAGGCAGTCTATCAAACCTTCAAGATGTTAATTCCGCCTCACATTTCCATTAATGCCTTCCTCAGGCAATATCACTCCCCTCCTTATATTTTTTTTAATTAGTTTATGGGATGTGGGCATCACTGGCAAAGCCAGCATTTATTGCCCATCCCTAATTGCCCTCGAGAAGGTGGTGGTGAGCCGCCGCCTTAAACCGCTGCAGTCCGTGTGGTGAAGGTGCTCCCACAGTGCTGTTAGGGAGGGAGTTCCAGGATTTTGACTCAGCGACGATGAAGGATCGGCGATATACTTCTAAATCAGGATGGTGTGTGACTTGGAGGGGAGCTTGGAGGTGGTGGTGTTCCCATGTGCCTGCTGCCCTTGTCCTTCTAGGTGGAAGAGGTCACGGGTTTGGGAGGTCCTGCCGGAGAAGCCTTGGCGAGTTGCTGCAGTGCATCTTGTAGATGGTACACACTGCAGCCACAGTACGCTGGTGGTGGAGGGAGTGAATGTTTAAGGTGGTGGATGGGGTGCCAATCAAGTGGGCTGCTTTGTCCTGGATGGTGTCGAGCTTCTTGTGTTGTTGGAGCTGCACTCATCCAGGCAAGTGGAGAGTATTCCATCACACTCCTGACTTGTGCCTTGTAGATGGTGGAAAGGCTTTGGGGAGTCAGGAGGTGAGACGCTTGCCGCAGAATACCTAGCCTCTGACCTGCTCTTGTTGCGACATTATTTATGTGGCTGGTCCAGTTAAGTTTCTGGTCAATGGTGACCACCAGGATGTTGATGGTGGGGGATTCAGTGATGGTAATACCGTTGAATGTCAAGGGGAAGTGGTTAGACTCTCGCATGTTGGAGATAGTCATCACCTGGCACTTCTGTGGTGCGAATGCCACTTATTAGCCCAAGCCTGAACGTCGTCCAGGTCTTGTTGCATGTGGGCATGGACTGATTCATTATCTGAGGAGTTGTGAATGGCGCTGAACACTGTGCAGTCATCAGCGAACATCCCCACTTCTGACCTTATGTTGGAGAGAATGTCATTGATGAAGCAGCTGAAGATGGTTGGGCCTAGGACACTGCCCTGAGGAACTCCTGCAGCGATGTCCTGGGTCTATGATGATTGACCTTCAACCACCACAACCATCTTCCTTTGTGCTAGGTATGACTCCAGCCAGTGGAGCATTTTCCCCCCGATTCCCATTGACTTCAGCTTTACGAGGGCTCCTTGATGCCACACTCGGTCAAATGTTGCCTTGATGTCAAGGGCAGTCTCACCTCGCCTCTGGAATTCAGCTCCTTTGTCCATGTTTGGACCAAGGCTGTAATGAGGTCAGAAGCCGAGTGGTCTTGGCGGAACCCAGACTGGGCATCCATGAGCAGGTTATTGGTGAGTAAGTGCTGCTTGATAGCAATTTCGATAACACCTTTCATCACTTTGCTGATGATTGAGAGTAGACTGATGGGGCAGTAATTGGCTGGGTTGGATTTGTCCTGCTTTTTGTGGACAGGACATACCTGGGCAGTTTTCCACATTGTCAGATAGATGGCAGTGTTGTAACTGTACTGGAACAGCTTGGCTAGAGGCACGGCTAGTTCTGCAGCACGATAGTGGGGATGTTGTTGGGGCCCATCACCTTTGCTGTATCCAGTGTGCTCAGCCGTTTTTTGATATCAGGTGGTGTGAATTGAATTGGCTGAAGACTGGCTTCTGTGATGGTGGGGACCTCAGGAGGAGGCCGATATGGGTCATCCACTCGGCACTTCTGGCTGAAGATGGTTGCAAACGCTTCAGCCTTGTCTTTTGCATTCACGTGCTGGGCTCCACCATCATTGAGGATGGAGATATTCATGGAGCCTCCTCCTCCCGTTAGTTGTTTAATGGTCCACTACCATTCATGACTGGATGTGGCAGGACTGCAGAGTTTTGATCTGATCCATTGATTGTGGGATCGCTTAGCCCTGTCTATAGCATGCTGCTTCCACTTTTTAGCATGCATGTAGTCCTGTGTTGCAGCTTCCCCAGGTTGGCACCTCATTTTTAGGTACGCCTGGTGCTGCTCCTAGCATGCTCTTCTACACTCCATATTGAACCAGGGTTGGTCCCCTGGCTTGATGGTAATGGTAGAGTGAGGGATATGCCGGGCAATTACAGATTGTGGTGGAATACAATTTTGCTGCTGCTGATGGCCCACAGCGCCTCATGATTGCCCAGTTTTGAGCTGCTAGATCTGTTCTGAATCTATCACTGTTGTGTATGTAACCGTTTACCTTTAAGGGAACTATAGAATGTAACCGTTTGCCTTTAAGAGCACTACTTTAGGGTGGCACTATCTATTGGCTCATGTATACTGTAATACCGATAGTGACCACACCAGTATATAAGGGTTGTGATACGTTAACTAGGGCAGAATCGCCCGAGCCTCTGAATAGTAAAGACGTGTTTTATTTTGTTAACAGTGGAGTCTGTGATTATTTATAATACAACCCACAGACTTAACATTGGCGACGAGTCAGGATTCGAACCCTGCGGCAGTTGTTCCACGGCGGCTTCGTCCGAAGACAGGACGTTGAAGAGAGGTTTCAATCCTCACCAGTCTGGAACCGACAGGCTGGAAGCGACAGGCATTAGGACCCTGAAGCCTCCATAACCTCGTGGGTAAGCCGCAGCGTTGGCTGCAAAGACAGTGCCACCGATCGGGAGATAAGGGCGATCGCAATCCCTGATAAGAGCCGCGGTGAAACGCGCGAGCGGGTAAGCCAGAGCCCGGGAGGGAGCGAGCAAGATCCGCGCGAGCGGGTGAGCCAGAGGCCGGGGGCCGCTTTCAAGTGCGAGGCGCAGCCGGGCCATCGATCGCATCCGCTGATAAGGGCCGCACTCGGGCTGAAAGACAGCGTCGGGGGACGGGCGAAGACCGTCAAGCGCGGGAAAACCGCCATTGAAGTGGGCGGGGAGAGCGAGAAGCGCGGGAAAGCCGCCATTTTTCGCGGGAAAACCGCAGGGGAAGAAGGCAGAAGCGGGAAACCGCCATCTTAGAAAATTAATTAGAATTTTCAGAAACAAGAAATAAGTAAAGCAATACTTGTGGTGTTCTCAAGAAGAGAAGAAAATTAATAATAAGTAAAGAAATACTTGTGCTGTTCTCGGAAAGAGAAGAAGATGCCTAAGCGAGGAAATATTAATGATTTTAATGCTGAAATAGAAGACAGGGCCACGTATGGGGAACGCATAGGAATATATTGCGTAGCCATATACGACAAGGCAATAACTTTGTTAAATTCGATGGGAGCAAAAACATACGGGCTTTTGAAACATCTAATAGCACCAGTTAAACCAGTGGACCAGACCTTCGAAGAGATCGTAGCAGTGCTGAAGGATCACTTGAACCCCACACCGTTGATACTGGCTGAACGATTTAAATTTTACGCCAGAACCCAGAGGCAAGATGAAAGCAATGTGGAATACTTAGTCGAACTGCGTAAGCTAGCGAAATACTGCCAGCTTGGAGGGAATTTGACAGAGGCGCTGCGGGACAAGTTCGTATGCGGCTTGGCCAAAGAAGGAACGCAGAAGCGACTCCTGGAGGAAAACGACCTCACACTGGACAGGGCTGTCCTCATAGCTTCATCGCACGAAGCCGCAGTGAAAGGAACGGCGGAAATGCAGCTAAAGGCGGCGGCACTCGGGGTGGACCAAATGACTGCAAGCATTTCCAAATGCTACCGTTGTGGAAAGACAACGCACGACCAGAATCAGTGCTGGTTTAAGAATCAAGAGTGCAGGAAATGTGGCAAACTGGGTCACATCGCGAAGGTATGCAGGTCCAGAAAGAAGACCAACAAACAAAGGAAGCCACCACCACAAGAAAAGTACAACAAGGTGCATCAGGTGGCTGAAAAGAGTTCAGACGAACAAAATTCAGACTCAGACCCAAACAGCCAGGAGTTGGATAGTCTGAGAATCCACAATGTGGGTAAAGTAACTGATCTACAGACGATCTGGGTCACACTAAAAATAGCTGGAGTCCAAGTACGAATGGAGCTGGACACGGGATCAGCTGTATCAGTCATCAACCAAAAGGACTACCACCGACTATTCTCTCACATACCCTTAAGAAATACCAAGTTCGTATTACAGACATACACGGGGCATCGCGTATACCCCATGGGGAAAATAAGAGTCAAGGTGAGAGATAGGGGTAAAGTACACCCAAGAATGAATTTGTACGTACTACCTGAGGGAGGACCACCACTTCTAGGACGGGAGTGGATCAAGAAAATAGACATGGAATGGCACTACCGACAAGCAATGACGAGTGAGGACTCGGTGCAGACAAGCAGCTCAGACTCTGAGCCGGAAGACGATAAGTCCAGCTTATGTATGAAAAACAAGGTTAACATTAACTCACAGACTAAGGTTGGAAAATCGATGGCGTGCATAAAGACAGAGAATTCTGAGTCTGTTCAAGCTACAGACATATGCATTACGGAGGAACACCGGGCTCGAACTCAACGCTATTTCAAAGTACAACAACAATTAGAACAATTAAGTTACCGCCTCGTACAAGAGATGAAAACAATGAAAAAGTTCTATGACACCGAATGGGAGAGTCTGGAAAGACAACAGAACCTACTGGCTCAAGCAGAGAGCGACCATAGAGCCATCGTGACCAATTACCGATCACATCTCCCTGATGATGTTCAGGGGTTAGAATATTTGCATGATCTAGAGATACAGCAGAAGGGCAAATCACGCTGCACTGAGGATTTTGTTCTGCAATTAGAGACGGAGCTAGTGCAGGCAAAGTTAAGAGAAGTTGAATCACAGGGTGCTCTTAAGGAGATGCAGAAACAAATCTTGGACATGGAAAAGAGAAACGCTTCTTTACCTGATGAGAATAATGTGGCCATGTTGCAAGAGGAGCTTATAGGGGCGAAACTGAAAGAAGCTAAGCAAAGGATGTTGGAACTTGAAACGCAGAACCAAATCAGCGGTAATCAGCTATGTCAAGCAGAGAAGGAGTGCAAGGGTCTACATGAGAAGGTGCAATATCTCTCAGCCCAAAATAAGGGACTACTCACTCAGTTAAATGAAAGTAAACGGGAAATGGCTGAGATGGACTGCAAGAATAAAGAAGAGTTGATGGCAGTGAGACTTCGAGAGGCAGATAGCATAGCAGCCTTGGCTGAACTCCAACAGGAAATTGCGAAAGAAACAAATGAAGAGGAATCTTCAGGAAGCCAGGATTTTATTCCAGTTCTTCTCTACGACTCCTTACAAGCAGAGTGCGAGAAGTTGAAAAAACAGTATGAACAGGCCCAGACTACAATTCTGGAGGGGGTTAACTCAGCAACCTCCGAAAAGCTAGTTTCGTTGGAAGTATATGAGCAACTAAAGGTTGAACATGAGCAAGAAGTCCAAAGGCTGCAGGAAATTCTTGAGGAGCTCAGGGCCAAGACAGACTCATCGGTAGAAGTTCCATACATAGATGAGGATGTAGAGGTGAAAGACATGGCAGAACTCATAAAAATATGGAAGGAAGCCCAAGACAAATATGAGGCGGCAATTACCGAGGTTGACCGACTTGAAGAACAGTTTCAACTGGGAATGGGCCCTGAACATGAGCTAGAGAGCATCGAGGCGCAACTTCTCCAAGCACTGGAAGCCAAAGTACAAGAGGAAGAGAAGATGAAAGCATTGGAGAAAATGATGGATGAAATGGAGGAGTACGCTGAATTACGTCCAGGGGAACAGGAGAATGGGGAAACAGCTACTTCAGTAGAAGGATTAAATAGCCTGATAACGAAATCCCTGAAGGAAGGGAAAGGATTGAACGCACAAATGAGGCCAGGAGGGAAGGAAGGGCAGACATCCGAGGAAGAGCAGGATGAATATGATTGCTTGAAGAAGGGTTTTGACCTGTTGAGTGACACCGAATGTTATGAGGATGTGGTCTGCCCAAATTGTGATGGGAACTCCCAAAGTGCTGAAATCCTGAGGAAGCACTTAAGGTCTAAGGAACATAGAGAGTTGGTGGCGCTACAGATGGCAGCCGGGAAAAGAGCTCGGAGAGTTTCAAAAAGGCAGAAAAGAAAAAGAAGAAGCAGAAAATAATAACTGTTTAAAATATTATTACTTCTACTACCTCAGTCCGAACACTACGAAAGGTGCTAAATTTGTAAAAAAAATCCAGGGACATTATCAAGACAGCCAGTGGGTTGTATAAGTCCGCACTGCTGGTTCAACAGGACGAAAGTACAAGCTGTTAAAAAAAAAAAAAAAAAGGCTATGGAGGATGCTGTCTGGAACGAATTAATACCAGAGACTGAATTTATGAACTGTTCCCACAGAGACTGAACCTGTAAACTGATTCCACTGAGAGTATGTTTGTAAACTGTTATATGACGTTGACTCCATTGAGAGTATATCTGTAAATTGTTATATGGCGTTGACTCCATCGAGAGTATATCTGCAAACTGTTTATATAAAGTTGAAGATTGTATGTTTAACGGGATTCTGTAAGTAATAAGCTAGGAAGGGAGGAGTGTTGTGTATGTAACCGTTTACCTTTAAGGGAACTATAGAATGTAACCGTTCGCCTTTAAGAGCACTACTTTAGGGTGGCACTATCTATTGGCTCATGTATACTGTAATACCGATAGTGACCACACCAGTATATAAGGGTTGTGATACGTTAACTAGGGCAGAATCGCCCGAGCCTCTGAATAGTAAAGACGTGTTTTATTTTGTTAACAGTGGAGTCTGTGATTATTTATAATACAACCCACAGACTTAACAATCACATTTAGCACGGTGGTAGTGCACACAACACAATGGAGGGTGTCCTCAGTGTGAAGACAGAACTTCGTCTCCACAATGACTGTGCGGTGGTCACTGCTACCAATACTGTCATGGACAGATGCATCTGCGACAGGTAGATTGGTGAGGACGAGGTCAAGTAAGGTTTTTCCCTCGTGTTGGTTCCCTCGCCACCTGTCGCAGGCCCAGACTGGCAGTTATGGCCTTCAGGACTCTGCCAGCTCGGTTAGTAGTGGTGCTACCGAGCCACTCTTGGTGATGGACATTGAAGTCCCCCACCCAGAGTACATTCTGTGCCCTTTCTACTCTCAGTGCTTCTTCCAAGTGGTGTTCAACATGGAGGAGTACTGATTCATCAGCTGAGGGGTGGCGGGTGGTGAGGGGCAGTAGATGGTAATCAGTAGGAGGTTTCCTTGCCCATACTTGACCTGAAGCCATGAGACTTCATGGGGTCTGGAGGCAATGTTGAGGACTCCCAGGGCCACCGCTTCCTGCCTGTATACCACTGTGCCACCACCCCTGGTGGGTCTGTCGAGCTGGTGGGACAGGACATACCCAGGGATGGTGATGGAGGAGTTTGGGACATTGGCTGAAAGGTATGATTCTGTGAGTATGACTATGTCAGGCTGTTGCTTGACTAGTCTGTGGGACAGCTCTCCCAATTTTGGCACAAGTCCCCAGATGTTGGTGAGGAGGACTTTGCAGGGTCGACTAGGCTGGGTGTGCCGTTGCCGGTTCCGAGGTCGCTGCCGGGTGGTCCGTCTGGTTTCATTCTTTTTATTGTTTTTCGTAGCAGTTTGTTACAACTGAGTGGCTTGCTAGCCCATTTCAGAGGGCAGTTAAGAGTCAATCACATTGCTGTGGGTCTGGAGTCACATAGACCAGACCGGGTAAGGACGGCAGATTTCCTTCCCTAAAAGGACATTAGTGAACCAGATGGGTTTTTACGACAATCCGATAGTTTCATGGTTACCATTACTGATACTAGTAATTAGTCCAGATTTATTTAATTAACTGAATTTAAATTCCCCAGCTACCGTGGTGGGATTTGAACTCGCGTCTCTGGATCATTAGTCCAGGCCTCTGGATTACTAGCCCAGTGACATTACCACTACGCTACCGTTCCCTGTATATTTATTTGAATACAATGGACGTAAAATTCGAGTTCAGCGGTAGCGCAAAATGAACGATAATGAATTAGCAACCCATTTTACACCCGTAAAATTTTCTTTTCCATTGAAATCATATGTAGGTGTTTTGAAGAGCATGTGCATAAAGTGTTAGAGGTAACTAGAAAAGGATTTGGTTCTGAAAAATTTAGCGGAACTCAAAAGTGGATAAATCATTGGGTCTGATGGCAGGCACGCTAGGCTGTTGAGAAAAGCTATAGAGGAGATGGACCACAATTTTCAATCCTAAGGGAGAGTAGGATAAACTGGCTAATTATAGATCAGTTAGGCTCACATCTTAGAATCTATAATTTGAGATCAAATTAATCAGCATTTAGGAATATATAGGATAATCAAGGACAACCTTGATTGGACAAATTTAAGAGAGCTTTTTGAACAAGTGGCTGATTGTATAGATAAAGGGAATGCAGTAGATGTAGTGTTAATAGATTTTCCGAAGGCATCTCACAAAAAGCTTGTTACAAAACTCCAGGCATATTGTATAAGAGGAAATGCAGCAGAATGGATAGAAAGTAGATTGGGAGACAGGAAATAAAGCAGTAGACTGGAGAAAGTTTTGAAGTGATGTACCATAGGAGCTTAGGGAGCGCAATATTGTAATTTTCTGACTGCAGAGGGCTTGTCAAATGGTAAGGAGGGCTATAGTTAAAAAAAAAAAAACTTCAGGAGGATATAGACAGGTTAGTGGAATGGCAGACAGGTGGCAAAGAAAGACTTGCATTTATATAGCACCTTTCATGATCACCGGACATCCCAAAGCGCTTTACAGCCAATTAAGTACTTTTGAAATGTAGTCACTGTTGTAATTTAGGAAACGCGGCAGCGAATTTGCACACAGCAAGCTCCCACAAACAGCAATGTGATAATGACCAGATAATCTGTTTTAGTGATGCTGATTGAGGGATAAATATTGGCCAGGACACCGGGGATAACTCCCCTGCTCTTCTTTGAAATAGTGCCATGGGATCTTTTACGTCCACCTGAGAGAGCAGACGGGACCTTGGTTTAAGGCCTCACCCAAAAGATGGCACCTCTGACAGTGCAGCACTCCCTCAGCACTGCACTGGAGTGTCAGCCTAGATTTTTGTGCTCATGTCTTTGGAGTGGGACTTGAACCCACAACCTTCTGACTCCGATGCTAGAGTGCTACCCACTCAAAAGTCATTTTGTATAGCCTATATGAGCAAAGAGGTAATACATTTGTACAAGTCACTAGACAACATGCAGCTCTACCTCACCACCACCTCTCTCAACCCTCCACTGTTTCTGATTTGTCATGCTGCTTGTCCAACATCCAGTCCCTAATGAGCAGAAATTTCCTCCAACTAAATATTGGGAACACTGAAGCCATTGTCTTTGGTCCTAGCCACTGACTCCATCCTTCTCTCTAGTCACTGTCTGAGGCTGAACTAGAACGTTCTCAAATGAGATGAGTTTCCAACCATATATCTGCTGCCACCTCTGTAACATTGCCTGTCTCCGCCCCTGCCTTAGCTCATCTGCTGCTGAAACTCTCATCCATGCCTTTGTTACCTCTAAACTTGACTATTTAAATGCTCTCCTGGCCGCCGTCCCATCTTCCACCCTCCTTAAATTTGAACCCATCCAAAACTCTGTTGTCCGTATCCTAACTTGCACCGAGTCCTGTTCACTCATCACCGCTCTGCTCGCTGACCTACATTGGCTCCAGGTCTGGTAACGCCTCAATTTTAAAATTCTTATCCTTATTTTCAAATCTCTCCTTGTCCTCGCCCCCCCCCCCCCCCACCTCCCTATCTCTGTAACCTCCTCTAGCCCTACAACCCTCTGAGATCTCTGCGCTCCTCTCATTCTGGGCTCTTACGTATCACCGATTTTAATTGTTCTGCCATTGGTGGCCATGCCTTCAGCTGTCTGGGCCCTAGGATCTGGAATTCCCTCCCTAAGCCTCTCCACCTCGCTACACCGCTCTCATCCTTTAAGATGATCCTTAAAACCTACCTGTTTCACCAAGATGTTGGTCACCTGTCCGAATATCTCCTTACGTGGCTCGGTGTCAAATTTTGTTTGATAACGCTCCTGTGAAGCGCATTGGGACGTGTTATTACATTAAAGGCGCTAATTAAATGCAAGTTGTTGCTGATTCATTCAACACCTGTACCACACACGCGTATTATCATTCTATAAGATCAGATTCTGTTGGTGAAAGTTGAATTTTTTTAATGAATTTTATTTAGCTGATTTCAAAATCTATCCTATACATCAGGAGATGAGTAACTTTTTTAAAAATTCGTTTTCGATTGCTGGAGTATACATTGATACTTGTTTTTTTTTACATCTAGGTGGTGTGAGAAGATACAGTCACAGTGTGGCACCCATGGTCAAAGCAGAGCCAGCAAGAGGACTTGTGGATGAGCCAGTCAAACTTGAGGTTGCACATTTAGTGCCAAACCAACAAGTCACATTGCACTCAAGGTTGCTGTCTGAGGACTCTGATTGGTGGGAAGCATATGCCCACTATGTCAGTGATTCAGAGGGGATCGTCCGAGGTTTGTGAAATTAAGTTACACTGTGCAATTTTTACCTTTACAAAGTAATTCCTCGTCATTGAAACATTGGGGAGAATTTTAACCCCCAAGTATGGTAGGCTGGAGGTGGGTGGGAAGTAAAAAGAAATGTTAGATCTCAAACCAACCCCATCCCGCCCACTATTAACAGAGCCCTCCCCCAGCCATCTCTGACCACCCCCGTCATCTCCGATTCCCCCCCCCGCACCTGAGCCATCTCTGACCACCCTTGCCGTCTCCGATTTTCCCCCCCCCCACCCGAGCCATCTCTGAGCCCACCACCCGCCCTCCCCCAGCCATCTCTGACCACCCCCATCGTCTCCGATTTTCCCCCCCCCCGCACCTGAGCCATCTCTGAGCCCACCACCCGCCCTCCCCCAGCCATCTCTGACCACCCTTGCCGTCTCCGATTTTCCCCCCCCCCACCCGAGCCATCTCTGAGCCCACCACCCGCCCTCCCCCAGCCATCTCTGACCACCCCTGCCGTCTCCGATTTCCCCCCCCCCGCACCTGAGCCATCTCTGAGCCCACCACCTGCCCTCCCCCAGCCATCTCTGACCACCCCTGCCGTCTCCGATTTCCCCCCCCCCCCCAACCCGAGCCATCTCTGAGCCCACCACCCGCCCTCCCCCAGCCATCTCTGACCACCCCTGCCGTCTCCGACCTCCATCTCTGACCTCCGCCCCCGCCATCTCCGACTCATGTGTGCGCCCGCCATTTCTGACTCCCCACTGTTTACGCCTCCTCTGCACCTCCTGGGGGGGTAGGTGGAGGCCTCATAGGGTGGATCGGAGTCCTGGGTGTGTGGGGTGGGAAGGGATCGGAGGCCTCGCAGGGGTTGGGTTAGGCAGGAACGCTGGATCCAGGAGGTAAGTGTAAAGGCACTTACCTCCTGGATGCAGCAGTCCTCACCTTACTTTAGCTGGCGGGTTTCACGAGGCCTGCAAAACCCGACCAGCTATAGTTAAATTTAAAATCAAGGCTAAATCTGAGGTATGGAAGCATCATTATAATATTTAAATGGGAGACCCGCCTCTTGGGAGTGGGCTGGCTGCCTGCCCCCCTGTCGTGCCTCCATTAAAACCGCACATGGGCTGGAGGCGGGTTCTGGTCGCGATTCAGACGTTTAACATTTTAACTTCCCACCCGAACCAAACCCACCCATTTTTTGGGGTTAAAATTCCCCCGATATGTCAGTCAGGATTGCCGTTACAACTTGCAAGAGTGAAATAGGGAGAAATTAGATTGGAGCAATTTGGACTAAAAATTGCACACAATCTAAATATCTTGTCCCAGTGGGTCTTGTAGTGAATCTAAGCTATAAGGGAGGTAAAGGAGAAAACTTTTTACTGAAATTGTCAATATAATTGATTCCAAGAAGGAAAATGTCTCTTAAATATATAGGGGGAAAATTCAGTTGGTTTACACCTCCCGTTAGCGCCTTAAGAGGGCGCTAATGGGGCGCAAAGCAACTAGTGCGCGGCGATGTTTGCGCTGCTCACGAAATTAACTAGACATTTTGCGGCGGCGCTAAACACTACCGCCACAATCTCCTGCGCCGAGTGCAACGCCCCGGTAGCGCCCCGGACCGGATATTGAGTGGCGCACCCTGACTTACTGCCTGCCGCTAGCAACGACAGGTTGAGGGGAGTGTTTTGCAGTCAGGAAGGGACTAGGGGAGCGCTATTTAAAGGCGACCGCTTCCTGCCTTTTTTTGTTGGTGACATTTTTGCACCATGCATTCTGAGAGAGAGACTTCTGGAGAGATTCAACGCTGTGTGAAGGAGTTTTGGGTACCGAGCAGCACTTTGCAGGTTCATTTTGATTTCCCCTTCCTTGTATCGATTTAGAAGAGACTGGGGGCTGCACTCTGAGCTCTTTCCCTGGGCTTCTCCATTGTTCTTTCCAGCAGATTTGATGTACAGGTCTCTCCAGGCCGAGATTCAAGGCTGCAATGAGCAGGATGTGGATGGAGAGCAAGAACAACCCTCCTCTTTAAGAACTGGCCGGCGCCATTGTGTCTCTGTTCCATTGCTGACTGACATCACATGAGCTTCGCCAACACTCTGAGGTAGCGACTCGCTCCTCGGCCTTTGCGTCTTAAGAGAGGTGTGAAGAGCCTGATTTAGCACTCCAATCAACTCTGGGGGGCGATAAAAGCCAAGTTTGCAGTTGGAGGCGATAATTAGCGCCAGGCGCTAAACTTTGCGCACGGCTGATAATCGCGCCCCAAACGGGGCGATACTGAATTTTTCCCCCATAACCTTTAAATTTTGTAATATTTGATATATGCCTTCTGTTTAGAAAAGTGAGATTTCTAAAAAAAAAAAATTGTTCTTATGAATGGTATTCATTATCTAGCTTTTCATCTGGATAGAAGTATTGCTAGCAGAAGCCTACAGTAAAGGTCCTTTAATGGTATTCTTCACAGTCACCAGAGATAAGTCCTTGGGAGGCACCTACACTGGCCAGGAACCGATGGGCTTAATGTGGAGCATGAAGCTTGCACCTGGTGGTTGCCCTGGAATGAGGTACACTTTTTTAAACGCTGTGGATTCCAACCCATATTGATCTGTTAAAAGATAGGAGACTGCTTATATTTGTATCTGTGTTTTATATTTCTGTGCTTTTATTTTACTTTTTGGAAACAAATCGACAGACCGGTGATCATTTCTTTATATAAATTGGAAGAAAATATTTTCCCTCCCTGCTTGCTCTGTTTGTCACCGTTTTGTTTTCACTTCCACTGGTAATCTCCATATGAGTATAATGAAAATAAAAATACTGTTTTTTGTGAATTTTGCAATCACCAAGTTTGCTGAGAAATGGTTTTCCAGTTTGAAACTTGCTCTACTCAGCTTGAATATTGTACTTCAGTCCCAACCCCAGAATACACCCCTAGTACACCAGTATGCCATTTTTCCATTTTTCCACAGTAATCATTCTGTGGTCTTTGAGGTGAGCTTGCCATACGTGGGTGGTTTTGTGTTCACTCAGAACATGACTGAGTCTGCCCAAAGTCTTCATTTAAGGCAGTCAACAGATAGAGGAGACTTTCATTCCATCAGCCTGGGTTGGATTTAAATCCTGGTACTAGAAATGAAAGGTCAGTATTGTGATGATTTGCAACCTTTTGACCATTTTTTTGAAAGAAATGATTAGGTGAGTGAGGGGGGGGGGTGGGGGGGAAGATACTGGCCTAGAAATTCGGTTGTTTGCGCCAGCGATTAGCGCCTAAAGAGCCCGAGAATTGGGGCGTTACCCAATATTCGGGCAGGCGCAATGAAGATAGCGACACCTCCCATATTGAGTATCCATTTAGCGCCTGCGCTAACTCTTAGCGCGTGCCCGCGTGCGCAAGCAGTTAATGACGTCATTTCAGTGTGCAACACCTTTTTGGCGCCCCTGACCGGATATTCGGTGGCGCCCGGAACCTTTCCGCCTGGTGCTATTAGTGACAGTTGGATGGAATGTTCCCAGGCCCTTCTCGGAGTCGGGGGGCGCTATTTAAAGGGGACAGCTCTAGTATAAAAGCTGCAGCCACTTGGCCTGTTCATTCTGAGCGTTGCTGGAGAGAGTTGGTGAGCTACTGTTGCACAGTCTTTTTCGGATTTAGCCTTCGGAGACTTGGGACCTGCAGCCCTGTCCGGAGCAGTTGGAGTCATAGAGTCATAGAGTTTTACAGCACAGAAAGAGGCCCTTCGGCCCATCGTGTCTGCGCCGCCCATCCATCCCTGTCCAGTCTAATCCCATTTTCCAGCATTTGGTCCATAGCCTTGTATGCAATGGCATTTCAAGTGCTCATCCAAATGCTTCTTGAATGTTGTGAGGGTTCCTGCCTCTACCACCCTTTTAGGCATTGAGTTCCACATTCCAACCACCCTCTGGGTGAAAAAGTTCCTCCTCAAATCCCCTCTAAATCTCCTGCCCCTTACCCTGAATCTATGCCCCCTTGTTATTGACCCCCCTACTAAGGGGAAAAGTTCCTCTTTGTCTACCCTATCTATGCCCCTCATCATTTTGTACACCTCAATCAGGTCGCCCCTCAGCCTTCTTTGCTCCAAGGAAAACAACCCCAGCCTGTTTAGTCTTTCTTCATAGCTGAGGCGCTCCATCCCAGGTAACATCCTGGTGAATCTTCTCTGCACCCTCTCCAAAGCAATCACATCCTTCCTATAGTGAGGTGACCAGAACTGCACACAGTACTCCAGCTGTGGCCTCGCCAGCGTTTTGTACAGCTCCATCATAACCTCCCTGCTCTTATATTCTATGCCTCGGCTAATGAAGGCAAGTATCCCATATGCCTTTTTAACCACCTTATCTACCTGTTCCGCTGCCTTCAGGGATCTATGTACATGTACACCAAGGTCCCTCTGACCCTCTGTACTTCCTAGGGTCCTACCACTCATTGTGTATTCCCTTGCCTTATTTGTCTGTCCAAAATGCATCACCTCGCACTTTTCAGGGTTAAATTCCATTTGCCACTTTTCCGCCCATCTGACCAACCCGTTTATATCGTCCTGTAGCCTGAGGCTTTCCTCCTCGCAATTTACCACCCCACCAATTTTCGTGTCATCTGCGAACTTACTGATCATACCTTTTACATTCTCATCCAAATCATTTATGTAGATCACAAACAACAAGGGACCCAGCACCGATCCCTGAGGTACCCCACTGGACACAGGCTTCCAGTCACAAAAGCAACCTTCGACCATCACCCTCTGCCTCCTGCCACTCAGCCAGTTTAGGATCCAAGGCACCCTGGATCCCATGGGCTCTTACCTTCTTGACCAGTCTCCTATGCGGGACTTTGTCAAAAGCTTTACTGAAGTCCATGTAAACCACATCCACAGCATTTCCCTCATCCACCCCCCTAGTCACCCCCTCGAAAAATTCAATCAGATTTGTCAGACATGATTTACCCTTGACAAAGCCATGCTGACTATCCCCGATTAATCCTTGCCTCTCCAAGTGGAGACTAATTTTGTCCCTCAGAATTTTTTCCAATAATTTCCCTACCACAGATGTTAGGCTCACTGGCCTGTAATTCCCTGGTTTATCCCTGCTACCCTTCTTGTATAATGGTACTACATTAGCTGTTCTCCAGTCCTCTGGTACATCCCCTGTGGCCAGAGAGGTTCTGAAAATTTGTGTCAGAGCCCCTGCAATCTCCTCCTTTGCCTCCCACAGCAGCCTGGGATACATCTCGTCCGGGCCTGGGGATTTATCCACTTTTTGGCCTGCTAAAACCGCTAGCACCTCCTCCCTCTCGATGCTAATATGTTCAAGTATGTCACAGTCCCCTTGCCCGATTTCTATGTCTGCATCGTCTTTCTCCATAGTGAACACGGATGCAAAAAATTCATTTAAAACCCCGCCTACATCATCTGGCTCTACACACAGATTGCCACTTTGGTCCCTAATGGGCCCTACCCTTTCCCTGGTTATCCTCTTGCCCTTAATATACTTATAAAACATCTTAGGATTTTCCTTTATTTTGCTCGCCAGTGTTATTTCATGGCCCCTCCTCGCCCTCCTAATTTCTTTTTTAAGTATGCCCCTGCACTTTTTATACTCCTCTAGGGCTTCTTCCGTCTTTAGTCTTTTGTAACTGCCAAAAGCCCCCCTTTTATTTCTAATGCATTTTTGTATATCCCTTGTCATCCAAGGTTCCCTTTGCTTGTTGGTCCCACCCTTGACCTTTACAGGAACATGTTGGCGTTGTACTCTCTCTATTTCCCTTCTGAAAGTCTCCCACTGTTTTGATGTGGATTTTCCTATAAGTAGCTGCTCCCAGTCCACTTTGGCCAGATCCTGCCTTATCATATTACTGCGTGTTGCCCGTCTGGCATAGCAATGGGAGCTGCTTTGGAGGGGAACGTCCTCATGGCCGGACACTTGGAAGGGGCACAGAGACGGCGGGAGAGAGGGCCCGGATTGGCCAGAAGGAGGAGGGGCAATGGAGGTCGCCCAATCCGATGATACGCTGCGAGGGTTTTCAGGCAGCAGGTGTCATACCTTACCATGTCGGAGGAGCAGTGTCTGCGAAGGCTAAGATTCGGTAAGGAGGTTGTGAGTGAGCTGTGCCACCTGCTTGCTGAAGATCTGCAGCCGCGTCTACGGTGCAGGACCTCTCTGTCAGTGGCCGTCAAAGTGACTGTTGCCCTGAACTTTTACGCCAGCGGATCCTTTCAGTCAGCCACTGGGGACATCGCGAATATATCTCAATTTGCGGTGCATTGTTGCATCCGGCAAGTGACAGCTGCCCTCTATAGAAGGAGGCGTCAATTAATCACCTTCCCTGTGACCCTGGAGAAGTAGGCGGAGCGCGCGCAGGGATTCGCTGATATTGCGGACTTCCCCATGGTGCAGGGGGCCATTGATTGCACACACGTGGCTTTGCGGGCGCCATTACAGAATCCTGAGGAGTTCCGCAACCGCAAGGGGTTCCACTCCCTCAATGTCCAGCTGGTCTGTGACCACCGCCAGATGATCATGGCAGTCAACGCACAATTCCCTGGGAGCAGCCACGATGCGTTCATCCTGCGGCAGACCTCAGTTTCTGACCTTTTTGAGGGCCCGGCTCACCCACGAGGCTGGCTTATTGGCGACAAGGGCTATCCTCTCTGCCCATGGCTCATGACCCCACTCCGTTTGCCCGCCACCCCGGCAGAAGAGCTTTACAACAGCAGCCATCAGGCGACCAGGAACATTGTGGAGCACACTATTGGTGTGCTCAAACAGCGTTTCCGCTGTCTAGACCATTCGGGGGGAGCCCTGCAGTACTCGCTGGAGCAAGTGGGTCGCATCGTCGTCGTCTGCTGCATGCTCCACAACTTGGCCATTCGACGAACCCAGCCAATGCCAGCCGACCCTCAAGGTCCAGCAGAGCAGGCGGACAAGGAGGAGGAGGAAGAGCAGGCGGACGAGGAGGAGGAGGAGCATGCGGACGAGGAGGAGGAGCAGGCGGACGAGGAGGAGGAGGAGGAGGAGGAGCATGCGGACGAGGAGGAGGAGGAGGAAGATGGAAGGGCTCCTGAAACTGGAAGGGCCGTCCGTCAGAGGCTCATAAGGACTCGGTTCTAGGCCCCTCTGACGGAATGATGGGTGACATTCGTCCTGCGCACTTCGGATCGTACAAAGCCTATGAAGGCCACCATGAGTGTAAATAGTTACGAGTACCATTGTAAATAAAAAAAATTCTTTATTGTCAAAAAAGTGCTTCCTTCCAGCATAACGACGTCATGTCAACAGAAACCATAACTAACAAAATAACAGTTAACTCTCTGGCAAAGCCGCAAAACTAAACAAACCATCACAAACAATCACAACAGGTGAGGGCGTCCTTGAATTTGGAGAAAGAAACGTCTCAGCAACTCCCTCTACTGCTGGCCCCTTGATGGAGACCGACTTCTCTTTCGCGGTCGGCCCCTTCCCTCCCTGCTGCTCCTACGTAATTGAACCCTAGTGGCGGCGTCAAGGCTGGGGGACGCCTGCTGACTGTCTGGAAGCGCAGAAGCCCCTGAGGGACAGGCTGGATGACCTCTGGGCTTGGAGGGTGCGGAGGCTGGCTGCTTGATCTGGGCATGGCTGGAAGCAGTGTGCACTGCAGGTGGTGGCAGCTGCACTGCAGACGTTCCAGCGGTGGCATGAGCAATGGTCACCTGCCGAGAGAGGACACCTGCACCATGGTCGGACGACACACTGGCGCTCTCAGGGGACCGGTTCGGCTCATCTGCCACAATCGACTGCTCCACTGCTTCCTGGCCTCGTGTGGTACTGGAAGGGCCCGGGGTGATCCTAGCTGATGCAGATAAGGTGGCAGCAGTGAGAGTTCGTGTTGCCTCAATCTGGGTGTGGACGAGGTCAGCAAGTGACTGCGTGGCAGAAGTGAGGACCTGTGTGGCAGGTGCCAGTGCTTCGGAGAAGCCCTGGACAGTTCTTTCCATTGCTTCGGACAAGGCCGGAGCAGTCCGTTCCACTGCCTCAGACAAGCCCTGGACAGACCTTTCCAGGGATTGTCCGAAGCTCTGAACAGTCCTTTCCATAGCGGCCTCGAAGCCCTGGACACTCCTCTCCATTGCTGCCCCGAAGCCCTGAATAGTCCTCTCCATTGCTGCCCCGAAGCCCTGGACAGTCCTCTCCATTGCTGCCCCAAAGTCCAGCACACTCTTTGCCAGTGTTTCTATCGACTGTGGCATACTCCCCACTGCAGCCATAAGCTCAGTGTGCCTGAGCCGGGCCTGGGTGCTCATTTCAACCAGGCTACGCACCTCCTCTGCACTCTGTGCAGCAGTCATCGTTCCCTGCCTTGCCCTCCGGGGAGCCGGTGCCCGAACTTGCCTACCCCCCTCGCGTTGCTGCAGGCCGCTTGTTCCGGCAACTGGCTCCTCATCAGAGCCCCCCCCCCTTCCCTCCAGGGAACTACTATCCCCAGTCTGCAGATGTGTAAGCTCCCCTGAGGCTGGAACGGATGGTCCGGCTTCCTCCTGATCCTCGCCTCCGGAGGCACTGGCACTGGCAGCTTCAGGGCCCGGATCCCGAGCTGGTGATGCAGCATCTGAAAGCAGGGAGGTGGAAGAGTGGCTTTAGCAAAAGGACAGGTTGGCAGCAAGGCATGCCAGATTGCGGCAAGGCTCTGACATGGCTCCACAGTGAGAAAGCATGCTGGCGGGGGGACCAAGTGGAAGGAGACAGCTGTAAAAGGTGAGAACCTTACCATCGCTGTCGACAATGGGGTCGGCAGCTGCAGTGGTAACAGGACCACTCAGACGTCCTCCAAGAATCTGGTGCACTCTCTCCTCGAGATCCGTGAGAGTGACCACTTGTGAAGGTCCTCCACCGGTTCGAAGCTGGTCTTTGCGAATCTTCGCCAGCTTGGACTGCAGGGGAAAGAAGGGGATGTTATGTTACATGATGCCCTGAGTGATCATCTCATGCCCCCCATGGTGGAAGAGCCCTTACATGATGCCCTGAGTGATCATCTCATGCCCCCCATGGTGGAAGAGCCCTTACATGATGCCCTGAGTGATCATCTCATGCCCCCCATGGTGGAAGAGCCCTTACATGATGCCCTGAGTGATCATCTCATGCCCCCCATGATGGAAGAGCCCTTACATGATGCCCTGAGTCAAATGTGCATGTGTGTGCCCAGAAAGGGCCATGGGTGCTTGCTGACACATGGCCATTGGGGCATCGCGCACCCTGTAGCCATAAAGTCAGGTGCAGATGGAGGGAATCAGAAGTTTGCATAAACACCACTCACCCTCACGACCTGAGTGAGGTTGTTGAATTTCTTCCTGCACTGTAAAGGGCTCCTGGTCACCATGCTGCTGGAGTTGACCCTCTGAGAAACATCCCTCCAAGCTCGGCGGTATTCCTTTTGATTCGACCTCCTGCCATTGTCTGGATACAGAACATCTCGATGGCGCTCCACTGCGGCCACCAATTGCTCCAGAGCCTCATTGCTGAAGCGCTCTGCTCTCTGTCTCACCACCTCCATCTGGTCCAAGTTTTTTGTGCCAGAGAAGGGCCTGCGCCGATTCTGAGGCCTACAAGGCGCTGAGTGTGGAAGCTGAGGCTGACTGACCCACCCCTTTAAGAGCCGGCCGGCGCCTGGAAGTCTCGTGGTTATCGGTAATTGAGAGCACCTGCGTTGCGCCCGTCCGCGCCGATATTGGGTTGCGCCGGAAGTTTAGCGCCTTAGGAGTCCCGTGCAACGTCTGAATTTGCGCCTCAATCACCTTTGGGGGCGATGCAACCCAATATCGCGCCAGGCGGCGATAAGTTGCGTCTGGCTATAAACTTTGCGCAGCGCCAGTTCTAACGCCTCAAGCGGGGCTATACCCAATTTCTAGGCCTTTAAATTTTGAGCTTTAATGCATAGTGCATTCCTGCAAGACAAAAAGGGGGTCTGAGACAGTAGGTAATTAAATTGCTGATAAGCTATCTTTGATGTTGTTCCCTCATAGACTGAAAATAATAAGCAATGTGTTAGCTTGTCTCCATAATCAAAAACTACATCACACCCATTGTGCTGGAAGGTTTTTACTCTCGTTTGTGAACAGCCAGAAATAAAGCAGGGTGACAGGTACTGGAAGGCAGTCAAGCTTTTGGAACAGGCAGTCAGGCAGCAGGAGGAAGAAATACCAGAGACAGAAGTTAGACATTTTCTTTTAAGTCAAGCAAGATGACCCACTGAAGTGGGGTAGTGTGGTGTGTTTATTAGTTTTGTATTATTATGTGAAGACAAGTTGTACTAGTTCAATAAGTGAATCCGATCATAACTATTGCTCCGTATGTTCATCTGCGTGAAATAAAACAGTATAATGGTTCATATCAGCATTGCCATGGACAGCATAAGCTTTAGTGGCAAATTCAAAAGAAAAATTATTTTTCAAACTTGAGCTGGCATCTCTGTGGCTGCTGGCAACGCTCTGCTGCAGCAGCTCTCTGAGGTCTGCCATAGCCAGTCTCCAAACCCATGGCACGTGGCCTCGTCCACTGAGGCCAAGGAGCCCGCCCAAATTATGGAAGTAGCCCTGAGGCCGGAAAATCACCTGATGTCAGACAAAAGACCTAATTCTACCAAACAGGAAAATGTATGCCATCACATTTTTAATTCTATTTTGACTTTTAGTAGCAGGTTATAATCCCAGCATATGTCAATTTACCTTTTAGGCTGAGGAAGAAGGATGTGACAGTCCCATTTTCGATAACCATTTCTGTGTATGATGGATGGATTTCCAGTGATTTTGACAAGGCGGCAGTACTGGCATCAACTGTATTAGAACGTTTTTATATGGCCCCAGGCACCACCAGGTTAGAGCACATAGAGGGTCGTGTCATTGGAACAATGTTCTTTCCACCAGGTAAATGATAATGTTTCACTATTTATCTTTGCTTCTTTTGCATCCAGCATGCCATGGACCATTCTGCAGTTTTGACTTTTCCTGAATCCTTTCCCAATGTCTTTCTATATTTGGTCACTAATGGACATTCTTTCTCTCCTTTTTCCTACCTGATTCCTTACCATGGAAAAAGAGAGAAATAAATAGCGTTACATAGCATTCATTGTGTGTCTCAGGACGTCCCAAAGTACTTTGAATTAAGTGAATTACATTGAAGTACATTCACTCATATGTAGGGAAACACACCAGCCAGTTTTCACACAGCAAGATCCCACATTCAGATACTGCATGAATGGCTAGAATATTTCTGTTTGGTGATAGTAGTTAAGCGAGAAATGTTAGCTAGGACTCCAGAACTCCCTGCTTTTCTTCGGATAGTGCCATGGGATCTTTAACGTTCACCTGAACCACACAAACAGGCAGAGAGGAGCTTAGGTTTATGTCTCATCTAAATGGCAGCATCTCTGGTTATACAATGCTCCCTCTGTACTGTTGGCCTAGATAATGTGCTGAATTTTCAATGTTCTAACTTGAGCGGCCACAGCTGGAATGCCTCATGTTTTCTCCAACTCTGTGGTGCTGTTGATGCACTAGGTTGAGCCACTGACAATCTTGCATTTTGCAGTTTTGCCAATGTTATTCAAACTCTCGTGAAAGGTTACTGTTGTTTGGCTGAAGATATTTTCATCTGATAAATATTCTGAAGTACACAGTGTGTGAGAATGTTTTGTTCACCTCTGGGACCTGCGTTCAAATATCGTACTAAGTTAAAGTCTAGGTTTTTTTTAGTGACTATTAAAGGAGATTTAAGATTTAGTTGGAATCGCCAGAATTTTGCTTGTCACGTTTTTGAGGAAATTGCCATTTTTTTGTAACCATGTGGACACCTTGTTAAGTGTCTCTAGTAATGTCAGTGTGGGAAACTGCTGAAGCTGTGACTTCGGACAAGCCTGAGAACTGCCTTGGAACCATGCAATTCCAGGAAAATGTGCTGTCAACTGGGAAATCTGCACGCCCAATTGTGATTTCCCAGGGTCAAGCAGCTCTTGAGATGGTTCAAAGTTGCCCTGGCTTTTTCCTATGGATACACTCTGGGATACACTGGTGATTCTTTTCAGTGATGTCACTGGAGCAGCCTAGCAGGTCCTTATGGAGTTAAGATAATTGGCATGTTTACATAAACCAAATAAAATGATTGAACAACTAGGGAAAGGGCTAAAGTCCATAATGCAAAACAAGGATGAAAAGGGTAAAACAGAAGGCAGGTAAATGAAAATGAAATGATTAAGTGTGCCAAGTTTGGGATTTAAAAGCTTAGTAGGATTATCCGAGGAAGGAAGGATGGATTGGTGGATGGGGTAAGGACTTCCACAGCGTTGAGGTCCTGGGAAATGGTGAGTTAAGAGTAGGAGGCTTTGTGATGAGTCTTCATTTCAACACAGTGGGGATGTAGGGAAGAGGAAGAATGTGTCGGAAGGTCTATTTGGAGCTTAGAAGGAATGAAAAGAGGACATTTTAGAGAACAGCAGAGACTATCAATAAAAGAGAAAGACAAGGTTGTATGAGTGAGAGAGATAGGGAGATGGACAAATGCAACAGGTGTTAGAACAGTACTGAAGGCCTGGATGGACTTGGGGCTTTATAGGGAGGTCAACAATCATGGTAGTTGTTGAGTTAAACTTGGGAAAGACATCAAGAAATTGTATTTTTGAACAATTGAAACAAGTAAGATTTTTATTGCACCATTTGAAGGGCATACTGGAGATCAAGATGTAGTGACTCAGACATTACACTGCCAGAGGTCTGGTGGTTTTGAACACTGAGGGGGTGCAATCTGTAGGAAATTGATCTAAGGAGGAGGTTATTGATGGGAAGAAGGAATGGAGTGTCCGTGACACCCACCTCCTGCTCCCTCGACCCTATTCCCACTGAACTGCTGACCACCCAACTTCTCTTCCTGGCCCCCATGTTAGCTGATATTATTAACAGTACTCTCCTCTGATACTGTCCCCCCCCTCCTTCAAATCTGTCGTCATCACCCCTCTCCTCAAAAAAAAAAAAAAAAAAAAAAAAAAAAAAAAAAAAAAAAAAAATCCTGACACCTCCATCCTTGCAAACTACCGCCCCATATCCACCTCCCTTTCCTCTCCAAAGTCCTTGAACGTGCTGCCGCCTCCCAAATCCGTGTCCATCTTTCCCGGAACTCCATGTTTGAATCCCTCCAATCAGGTTTCCACCCCTGCCACCATACCGAAACGGCTCTTATCAAAGTCACAAATGACATCCTATGTGACTGTGACGGAGGTAAATTATCCCTCCTTGTCCTTCTTGACTTGTCTGCAGCCTTTGACATATTTGACCACACCATCCTCCTCCAACAACTCTGCACTGTCATTCAACTGGGTGGGACTGCACTTGCCCAGTTCCATTCTTATCTATCCAGTTGAAGTCAAAGAAACAGCTGCAATGGCTTCTCTTCCCACTTCCGCATCGTTATTTCTGGGGTCCCCCAAGGTTTTATCCTTCACTCCCTCCTATTTCTCATCTACATGCTGCCCCTCAGCGACAGCATCAGTTTCCACATGTTCACTGACGACACACAACTCTACCTCACCACCACCTCTCTCAACCCCGCCACTGTCTCTACATTGTCTTATTGCTTGTCCAACATCCAGTAGTGGATTTGCAGAAATTTCCTCCAACTAAATATTGGGAAGACTGAAGCCATTATCTTCGGTCCCTGCCACTGACGCCATCCCTTTCCTTGGCAACTGTCTGAGGCTGAACCAGACTGTTCACAACCTTGGTGTCTTATTTGACCCTGAGATGAGCTTCTGATCACATATCCACGCCATCACTACGACCGCCTGTTTCCACCTCCGTAACATCTCCTGACTCTACCCCTGCCTCAGCTCATCTGCTGAAACCCTCATCCATGCCTTTGTTACCTCTAGATTTGACTATTCCAACGAACCCCAGGCCAGCCTCCCATCTTCCACCCTCCGTAAACTTAAAAGTCATCCAAAACTCTGCTGCCCATATCCTAACTCGCACCAAGTCCCGTTCACCCATTATCCTTGTGCTCGCTGACCTACATTGGCTCCCAGTTAAGCAACGCCTCTATTTTAAAATTTTCATCCTTGTTTTCAAATCCCACCATGGCCTTGCTCCTTCCTAGCTCTGTAACCACCTCCAGCCCCACAACTAATGTTCTCTCTAATTTTTATTTTAGGTGCGCGGGCCAGCGGCTGCGCATGCGCGGTATCTTTTCCAGCAGAAAAGCTGATGAACTTAGGGGGAACATTGCCTACAACCCTCAGAGATATCTGTGCTCCTCCAATTCTGGCCTCTTGAGCATCCTCAGTTTTAATTGCTCCACCATTAGCAGCTATTCCTTCAGCTGCTGAGGCCCTAAGCTCTAATTCCCTCCTTAAACCTCTCCAACTCTCTACCTCTCTTTTCTCCTTTTTAAGATGCTCCTTAAAACCTACCTCTTTGACTTTGCCCTGAAATCTCCTTAAATGGCTCGAAGTTAAATGTTGTTTGATAACACTCCTGTGAAGCACCATGGGACGTTTTACTATGTTAAGGGAGCTATATAAATACAAGTTGATGTTATTGAAGAGGGAACAGAACACTGGGAAACCCCTAAATTAATGGAAAAACAGTTGGAAGGTGAGCCATGAGCAACAGCACAAATATTGATTTCAGAGGAAACATCATCCCAGGAGTATACAATTGTTTTGCTGTGTATCCATATAGTAACTTGCTTAGTATACAGTGCCAAACTTTGCCTTGGCTATCTCCAAAGCCTTTGAGAAAACAGTTAATTCATCAAAGTGTTCAAGAGCAGTGTTCCAGAGCTGCATAATGTAGGCACCAAATTGAATGGCCATCCTGAAAACTATCCTGAAAATTATCCCTGCCCCCATTTTTCATGCAGTATGATTTTTGCCATTCCCATTTGCAACATTTTATCTTTCCTGCCTCTTACAAAAGCACAGGGTATTCTTTCTATTCCTTCCTCCCCTCCTAACCCCCCCCCCCCTCCCCGGCTCTGCACCTGCTTAATATCTGTTACATCTCCAGCTTTTTCCAGTTCTGATGAAGGGTCCCAGACCTGAAACGTTAACTCTGTTTCTCTCTCCACAGATGCTGCCTGGCCTGCTGAGTATTTCCAGCATTTTCTGTTGTTATTTCTGAAAACTATACTGGGTATTGTGGATTTGGTGATAGGGAATCTCCTGTTATTTCATTAACGTAGTGAGAATATTATTTTACAGTAAAAAAAAAATAGGGGAGTATTTTAAACAAAAAGTACACTTCTTAGATTTACCTTCTTTGAGTAAAGTCACTTTTAAGTTCTCAATCCAGGTATTTGTAATAGAATCTCTGTGGTAGGCAGTCAGACCAATCTACTGCCAGTGATGAAACCATACAAATATAGGATTGTGGGGTAATTTGTGAAAGGGAACAAGCATTTCTTAATCTTAATTGCATTTTTGGTTCATCAAGATAAGAGATGCAATGAAATAGAACACTTTCATTTTTAATTGTATCAACACTTAAGAGCTCTCGGATCAGATACAGCAGAGCCATTTGCAGTGTAATACACCCATTACTCTACTCCATTGATGTGTCGTAATCCCAACTTTAGAAGGTCACTCCACTTGTACCAATCAATGTGACATTTCCATTTGTGATATTTTATGGCCTCTCTTGCATTGAATTAATTTTCAGCCTCCTAAACTGTCTCCTCGGCTTGGTATTCTGATTCTCTTAGTACAACCCTGTAAAGTGCGTTGGGATGTTTTGTATGGTAAACGTGCTATATATAGTCCGCTTGTGACTAACAAGTTGAAAGGCACTTCCTTCTCATGCAAAGCTATTCTGGTCAATTCCAGTTGAATGGATTATCTTGATCTAAGTGTAGAACCACTTTGTACCAAGTCCCATGGCACTATTTTGAAGAAGAGTAGGGGAGTTCTCCCTGATGTCCTGACCAATATTTACCCCTCAATCGACATCACTAAAACAGATTATCTGGTCATTATCACATTGCTGTTTTTGGGAGCTTGCTGTCTGCAAATTGGCTGCCGCGTTTCCTACATTACAACAGTGACTACGCTTCAAAGGTACTTCATTGGCTTTAAAGCATCTTGGGAAGTCCTGAGGTCCTGAAAGGTGCTATGTAAGATGTTTGTTCTTTCTATTTGTGAAGCATCTAAAGGCGCTATACACATGCAAGTTCTATAAAATTTACTTCCAATGTGCAGTAATCATGGTTCAGCTGTAGTACACAATGTTCTACTGAATTATAGCAGTCTGTTGGATGCATTTTAGAACTATACTCACTGTTGTGTTTTTTAGGCCCTGGACCATTTCCTGCTGTTGTAGATATGTGGGGTGGTGGAGGAGGCCTTGTTGAATACCGTGCAGCTCTTCTTGCATCCCGAGGATTTGCAACCTTAGCTTTGGCTTACACGGGACATAAGGCGGTCCCACAGTCACATCAAACCTTTGAGCCAAAACTGTTTTACTTTGAGGTAAAGAATATTTTAATGGGTTGCAATGTTTCAACTACTTTGGATTTACAAATGTGATAATTAGGAAGTTGGCAGATGTTTACTATATCAGGAAAACATCAGTGCCAAAAGTACTAATGTCTCAAAGAATTGTAAAATTTGGATTGACTGTCACATCCATAATTCCAGTGATAAGTCACTGAATAATTAAGAGGAATTAAATTCAGAAAACTTAATGTAAAGATGACATCATTTTAGCTGTGATAAATCTTTACATAATTGAAGTTATCCTTCAGCTCTGTTGTCTTATGGATCCCATTTTCTTCCTTCATTATTTTGATTTGTATACTAGCAAATCGCCTTGGCCATTTCGAGGTTTTGTAAGAAGAAGGATGTTACGCCAAATTGTATTATCAGGGTTACTGATCTGTCAGCACTGGGGGAGCCTGGGGTCTGTCGGTAATGGCAGTCTGTCTGTCCCGATACTTTCAGAGGAAATTCCATGGTCTGGGAGTACTAGAATCTGGCAGTATTTGGAGGACAGGGTCTTCAAGCCCTGTGGTGGAGTGGGGTGAGAGCAGCATGGGATCTGAACTGCCTTTTGCCCCTTTCAGTCCATTAGGCCCCCAACCCTCCCACTGCAGTCCTGCCTGTCAGCCTCCTTCCACAACCCATCTATAGCCCCCTTTGTGCCATCAGGGCACCTCCTGCCCCCTCGCCGCATTCCCTGTCATTGCAGAGGATGGATACTGGTATGGATCAGGCTCCTCATGTCCAATGGTCTAAATTGCTTTGGAATGTATAATGTTCAGGTGCAAAAGATGAGTTTACTCTTCTGTCTGACAAAAAAGGCTACAGTATTCTTTACTGGGTGGATGTAGGCTTTTTGGAAAATTAAAGTTGTTGACAGTAACAGACCACAGCCACCTTTGTCACTTGCATGTCCTAATGTGGATCGGATGTGATTACCAAGCCAAAGAACTGATTTTTTGTAACTGAAGAATAAATCTGAATGGGCAGTATCAAGATCTCTATTTCTCAGTGTAATGACTTTGGCTTCTCAGTGCTGAAGATGGCACACTATTTGCCCATTGTCCATTTCTGGTCATACGTGGCTGCAGTAATTTGTGTCTGTTTTAGGGGGAAGTTAGTATTATCAGGAAACCGAATGTAATTTTTGATGACATCTAACAATTTGGAATTGCTCAGTTTGTTATGCTAACAATCCTAGATAATTTTTTATCCTACTTCCAATGTACGTTTACTGTTTCTCAAACACTTGGAGCTTTGGTTGTTGAATTTCCTTTGTGGTAATGCCTAAACCTGGACAAAAAATCTAGCTCCCTGCCATCCAACACCACTTCTGGGATTTTCTACCAGAAGTAATGCTGGGTGTACAGTATGTCCACCCACATACTGGCTTGTGTATTATAATGGAACACAAATAATGAGATGGTGTTGTAAGATTTATTTCCTGTTATTTGCGACATAGCAAATTGGGGAGGTGGGGGGAGGGTTGGGGGAAGGGGATGGGGGGTTAAATAATTGGCCAGTTTGCTCTGCGAGTACTTGCATTAAGTAAATTGTCAAATTCAAAAAGTTAGACCTTTTATAAAAAAAAAAAAAAAAAAAATCCAGCAAGGCGCTGTAACAATTCCACTTCTTCGTGCCTCCAAGGCATGCACCCCAGCGATGCTGTAAAGGACACCGGTGCCTTCACTCAGTATATAAATGATCCTGTTGCAGGAAATGGGCCAAAGTCAGGCACAGGCAAGGGGTGGTGGAAGTCACACTCTGCTGAAGTTCCAGCACCATTGCAGCAAAGGCAATTCAAGCATTTGGGGGTCGATTTTCCCGAAGCTGTCGGGAAGAAGGCGGGACTACAACTTTCGGGTTTTAGACCCGCCTACATCGACGTCCGGCCAATCCGCGCGATTTTCCCTGGATTGACTTTGTTGAGCCCGCCAGCAGGCCAATTAAGGGCTACCTGGCAACAGGTGACGTCAAAGAGTTCTTGACAGATGAAATATCAGTGTTTCACAGCTGTTTGAAGCTGCCAAACGCTGACAGTCTGAGTTCTAACCTGAGTCCTTCTGCACAGACCCAGTTAGAACTCTCAGCAGCACTCAAAGCTGAAGGCTGTCACTTTTCACAGATCGCAGCCATTCAGCTTTAAGTGCCGGCTGAGTAATGCGCTCCTGACACCTACAGGAAGAAAGGCTGTTAAGGTAAGTACAGGTAAGTAAAAGTTCTTTACACACTTTAGACACACCAAACACACTTACCTTTGCACTCATGCACCCATCACTCACCTGAACACTGACATTGCGACCCCTCCAACTCCTTCAACCCGACGGCCCGCCTGCTCTAACCTGGCGTGGTTTGGAGCCGTCGGGAATCCCACACGACACCCCTCAAAATAGGGATTAGGCTAAAAACTGCCTGTTAACTACCTGTTAACAGGCAGTTAATTGGCACTAATCCCTTCCCGCCTGGGGTTGACGGGTCCCAGTGCGGGGCGGGTACCCGCCGCCTCTGAAACTTGCGTGGAGCGGGGTTTTGGGCGGGATGGTGTCGGGATCCCCGAATTTGGGATTTCCCCCCCCCCCCCCACACGCCTGAAACCCCGCCTGATGGCTCCAGGAAAATCGGCCCCTTGGTGTTTTCTATTGTTAGATACATAGAGATGTTGCTGTGTTAGATCATGAAGGGCACTGTAACATTGTATTTACTGATTCACAGGAAGCCTTCAATGCCCTGAATAACCACCCAAAGGTTGCAAAAGGCAGAGTTGCCCTTTTGGGGCTCTCGTTTGGATTCACACTTGCACTCCTGATGGCAACAGAGATCCCAAATATTCATGTAAGTTGACCAGCCATGAAACAGGTTTAGAGAAGAATACAATATATCAACTTCAGTTATCTTACTACTGTGAGATCTAAACTGGGTTTATATCTGTTCACTCTCTGTGTATTTTCATTTATAATCCATTGCCTACAGAGCAATTCCTGTATAATTTTTTTTTTAAACATCTGACTGGTAAAAGAAGTTTGCAAAAGGAAAAATTACAGTGGCAAGGGTCAAAATGAGAATTGGTAGCTATAAATTTTCCATCAGAGTATTTATTTACTTGTAGCCTTCAAACTAGCTTGAGAACCCATGGCATACCATGTGTTTTGAAATAGGGATTTATTCAGTAAGTCTTGCGTTTATGCAGAAGAAATTAAACTTCTGATAGGACAATCTCAGAGTAAGCTTCCCAACTAAACTAGAGCATTTGCTAATTCTGACCTGGCGTACATTATCGTACATTTTGCTGTGGTCATGTATGGCTGGTATTTAGGCCTTTGCAATGGATTTATTTGCTGAACGTTCGTCATATTAATCTGTTACCCAGCTTCTTGACCATAGTTTCATTTTTATCATGAATAAAAACACTTTTTGCTTATCTTGATTGTTTATCTACTGCATTTGATGTGCTTTTCCCTTAGCCCAAGTGCTTAATCTGCATCAGTGGAAGTCATTTTAACCTTATCCAGGAAGGAAAATTTAATTTTTCAACTGACTTTTACAAGTAAGTTAATCTAATTTCCTAGTGTTTTCATGTTATGTATGTCTGCTGTTCTTCATATGGGCACAGCCAAATACTCTTTCTTTGGATTGAGTATAATGTAAGGGTGGTGCCATTGAAGGTCAGGGGGAAGTGGTTGCTGTTGAGTCTGTGTGTCCCAGTTATGCTTATTATAAATCACTGGACACAGACAACAAGAATAACTTTAACAGGTCTTTACTATTCGGAGGTCAGGGCTGAACTGCCCAGCAAATCACTACACAACGTTTATATACCGGTGTGGTCACCACCGGTATTACAGTATACAGCAGCCAAGAGAAAGTAGTACATCTCTTAAAGTAGTTCTCTTAAGGTGGAACAGGTTACATACACCACAGTTGCCTTCTGCAAAAGCTCTTGATTAAAAAGCTCACAAATGCCTCCTCCTCTGTTGTGAAATTGGTAGGTTATGTAAGTCGTTGGTACACTAATTTTAAAATCTGGGAGTGTTAACGGATTTAACAAAATATGGAAAAAATATCTGTGTTACTGTTGGGTTTCATTGTCTAGTCATTGACTTTTCTTTCCTTTTTTTGGCCTCCCTACCCAGTCAATTGGATAAAATTAAGTTAACAGAAGATGGTGCTATGATATGGAGAAATATTCCCTTGCCGTTTTCAGATGATCCAAAGTGGATAGTGCAGGTAAAAGGTTCTGCTAAGTATAGGAATAATGAAAGATGTTTAGTTCAATAGAAATTGCAGAGCAAGTTGCAATGAAAAATATTAATTTGACCCATAATGGAACTTTCCCCAAGCTAATAAGGTGTCCTTCCACTGACACCATAAACTGCAATGGAGTCAGCGTTGGAGCACATGGTTGGATGTGATCCCAGCGTAATCATCAGGATTGCGACCTGAGGAATTTTATGGCCCATATGTTTAACCTACCCTGGCTTTTTAAGGCCACTCCTCAGCTACTTACTATGAGGAAGTAGTTTAAATAGATTATTTCCAGGAACTTTCTGAGAGGAGCTATAAGAATTATACGATTGTCTTTGTTTTAAGCAGTTAATCTAGTTTGTAAGTAATGTAAATTTGATTAGTATACTGTTAGTATTTTTTTTAAATTTGCTTATGGGATCTGGGCGACGCTGGCAAAGCCAGCATTTATTGCCCATCCCTAGTTGCCCTTGAGAAGGTGGTGATGAGCCGCCTTCTTGAACCGCTGCAGTCCGTGTGGTGAAGGTACTCCCACATTGCTGTTAGGTAGGGAGTTCCAGGATTTTGACCCAGCGACGATGAAGGATCGGCGATATACTTCTAAGTCAGGATGGTGTGTGACTTGGAGGGGAACTTGGAGGTGGTGGTGTTCCCATGCGCCTGCTGTCCTTCTAGGTGGAAGAGGTCGCGGGTTTGGGAGGTGCTGCCGTAGAAGCCTTGGCGAGTTGCTGCATTGCATCTTGTAGATGGTACACACTGCAGCCACGGTACGCCAGTGGTGGAGGGAGTGAATGTTTAATGTGGTGGATGGGGTGCCAATCAACGGGCTGCTTTGTCTTGGATGGTGTCGAGCTTCTTGAGTGTTGTTGCAGCTGCACTCATCCAGGCAAGGGGAGAGTATTCCATCACACTCCTTACTTGTGCCTTGTAGATGGTGTCTCTTTCTCTTTCCGTGTATTTTAAACTGTAAATAAATCTGGACAACTGGCCTCTCGGTGTGGTAGATGTTCTGCCTTCTGAGGTCTCGTGAGAGTGTGTTGGATATTACAATTTGAACTATCTTCCAACACATTTTTAACTCCTGTTCACTTCAAAGGAACACTTCCATAGGCAGTTCCTGCTCTCTGAACCGAAATGCAACCATGTATCAACACTATCTAGGGTGTAACGTGCCTGGGATGAAGCGTGAACACATTTTTATCTCTGTTGTGTACACTGGAAATGGTATTGTTTATTCCTGGTAAATAGAATCATAGAAAGTTACAGCATGGAAGGAGGCCATTTCGGCCCATTGTGTCTGCGCCGGCCAACAAAGAGCTATCCAGCCTAATCCCACTTCCCAGCTCTTGGTCCGTAGACCTGCAGGTTAGAGCATCCCAAGTGCACATCCAAGTACTTTTTAAATGTGGTTAGGGATCCTGCCTCTACCACCCTTTCAGGCAGTGAGTTCCAGAACCCCACAACACTCTGGGTGAAGAAATTTCCCCTCAAATCCCCTCTAAACCTTCCACCAATTATTTTAAATTTGTGCCCCCTGGTTTTTGACCCCTCTGCTAAGGGAAATAGGTCCTTTCTATCCACTTTATCTAGGCCCCTCATAATTTTATACACCTCAATAAGGTCTCCCCTCAGCTTCCTCTGTTCCAAGGAAAACAGACCCAGCCTATCCAGTCTTTCCTCATAGCTAAGATTCTCTACTCCCAGCAACATCCTTGTAAATCTCCTCTGTACCCTCTCTAGTGCAGTCACATCTTTAATGTAATGTGGTGACCAGAACTGCATGCAGTACTCTAGCTGAGGCCTAACTAGTGTTTTATACAGTTGAACATAAGCTCTTGTATTCTATGCCACGGCTAATTAAGGCAAGCATTCCAGATGCCTTCTTAACCACCTTACCTACCTGGCATGCTACCTTCAGGGCCCTGTGGACATGCACTCCAAGGTCCCTTTGTTCCTCTACACTACTCAGTGTCCTACCATTTAATGTGTATTCCCTTTCCTTGTTAGCCCGCCCCAAATGCATTACCTCACACTTATCCGGATTGAATTCCATTTGCCACTGATATCTTCCTGCAGTCTACAGCTTCCTTCTGCAGTATCAACCACACAGCCGATTTTAGTATCATCTACAAACTTCTTAATCATACCCCCTATATTCAAGTCTAGATCATTGATATATACAGGAAACTGTGTGTTATCCGGAGGCTAAATGCCCGGCAAGCTCGAGCCACCGGCAAAAATCAGGAGCCGTTTTGTTAGTTTTTTTTTCTTCTCGTGGCTTTTTTTTCAACAATCAGGCTCTGCAAAGTCTCTCTGAAGCTGTTGCTAAACGACAGACGCTTCCAAGGTACGGCCGACTGTTTAGAAGCTGTTAGTGTTTGTTGCCAGATACGGAGCTGAAAATCTCCGTATATTTCAACATTAACGCTGGTTTGTCCGGCAGTTTTGAGGGAACGGCAACAGCTCGGTCCCGTCAGTGCCGGATAGCACAAAGTTTCCTGTACCACAAAAAGCAAGGGACCTAGTACTGAGCCCTGCGAAACCCCACTGGAAACATAAGAAATAGGAGCAGGAGTAGGCCATTCGGCCCATCGAGACTGCTCCACCATTCAATGAGATCATGGCTGATCTTCTGCCTCAACTCTATTCACTGGCCCTATCACCATATCCCTTGATGCCCTTACTAGCCAGAAATCTATCGACTTCTGTTTTGAATATACCCAATGACTGAGCCTCCACCACCCTCTGTGAAGAAATTTCTTCTCATCCCAGTCCTGAATGGCCTACCCTTTATCTTGAGGCTGTGGCCCCTGGTTCTAGACTCCCCAGCCAAGGGAAACATTCTCCCAGCATCCATCCTATCAAGCCCTGTAATAATTTTGTATGCTTCAATGAGATCCCCTCTCATTCTTCTGAATTCAAGAGAATACAGGCCTAGTTTACTCAATCTCTTCTCATACGATAGTCCCGCCATCCCAGGAATCAATCTCGTGAACCTTCGTTGCACTCCCTCTATGGCAAGTATATCCTTCCTTGGGTAAGGAGACCAAAATTGTACACAGTACTCCAAGTGTGATCTCACCAAGGCCCTATATAATTGGAGTAAGACTTCTTTACTCCTATACTTAAATCCTCTTGTAATGAAGGCCAGCATACCATTTGCCTTCCTAATGGCTTGCTGCACCTGCACATTCACTTTCAGTGACTCATGTACAAGGACACCCAGGTCCCTTTGAGCATCTGCATTCCCCAATCTTTCACCATTTAGGAAATACTCTGCCTTTCTGCTTTTTCTACCAAAGTGGATAACTTCACATTTATCCGCATTATATCACATCTGCCATGTTCTCGCCCACTCACTAAGCCTGTCGAGATCCCCTTGAAGCCTCTTCACATCCTCTTCACAACTGACACTGCCACCTAGTATATAGATGCATATCTTGTTTAATAAGAGCTTGATCTGCTTATGGAAACTTGTCAGGCCATAAACACGGGAAAGATGTGCATGGTGTGTGGAAGTGCAACTGTAACAGCATCCGTATTAAAGTTTTTTTTAAAATACACTAAAGTGTCTCTTCAAGGTCCCTCATCTACATGATTTTAAACCTGTAAATTGGCTATCTGTCTATTAAAAACTGAAAGCGAAGGTAGGAATAGATCATAATTTTTCACTTGTAGCGCTCAGTTGCATGTAACATTTGAAGAAACAAAATTTCAAGTGAATTTTGTCTATTGGAATTCTAAATTTTAATGGCGTTTGTTGCACAAACTCATGTTATAAATTCCTGCTGCAAAACAAATGTTTGAATTCAAAAGATTCCTTTATAGGGAGACAAATGTAGAGAAAGTTCTGAGCTAAGGTAGTTACCAAGGGCTCAAATGGCAAAGTGATATTTGTATATTTCTCACTTGTGCAAAGGATATTTCTACTTTCTCATGCCCGCCAGATATTTGAGTGACAGGAGTTCATACTCATGAACTGTTGTTAACTCTCCACTGCATAAACTCTTATGTTTGATTGGCAGGTTGATAAAATCAGATGCCCCTTGATGCTTATTTCTGGGGAGGATGATCAGAACTGGCCTGCACCTGAATCAGCCATTGAGGTAAATGCATATTATGCTCCATTTTGTCATGAATCAATTGGTTCCTATATGAGATTTGGGGTATTGACCAGAAGGTGAAAATTTGGTTACTTTTCCATTTCAGATCCGGAGGATAATGAAGGCTGCAGGAAATGATCACTTGCTCACAGCGATCTCATACCCTCAAACCGGACATCTAATTGAGCCTCCATATAGCCCGCACTTCAGACAAACCAAGTTCAAGATACAATCGTTAAATAAAACAGGTGAGCTAGTACCAAAAATAGGATTAACCCTCCAAGTACTCACGCGTGCTTTTATATTACTACTCATAATTCAAATATTTTTAGGTAGTCTTGTCCCCACTAGTTAGACCCAAAGATGTTTTTCGGTCCTTAGGTGTGTTACTAAACAAAGTTGTAATGGCTTTGACCTTTAAGAAATAGGAGCAGGAGTAGGCCATTCGCTCCCTCGAGCCTGCTCCGCCATTCAGTAAGATCATGGTTGATCTTCTACCTCATCTCCAGTTTCCAGCACTATCCCCACATCCCTTGATTCCCTTACTATCCAAAAAATCTATCGATCTCTGTCTTGAATATACTCAACGACTGAGCCTCCACAGCCCTTTGGGGTAGAGAATTCCAAAGATTCACCACCCTCTGTGAGTGAAGAAATTTCTCCTCATCTGAGTCCTAAATGGCCAACCCTTTATTCCGAGACTGTGACCCCTGGTTCTAGACTCCCCAGTCAGGGGAAACATCCACCCTGCATCTACCCTATCAAGTCCTGTAAGAATTTTGTATGTTTCAATGAGATCACCTCTCATTCTTTTAAACTCTAGAGAATATAGGCCTAATCTCCTCATAGGACAATCCCCCCATCCAGGAATCCGTCTGGTGAACTTTTGTTGCACTCCCTCTATGGCAAGTATATCCTCCCTTAGGTAAGGAGACCAAAACTGTACACAATACTCCAGGTGTGGTCTCACCAGGGCCCTATATAATTGCAGTAAGACATCTTTACTCTTATACTCCAATCCTCTTGTAATAAAGGCCAACATACCATTTGCTTTCCTAATTGCTTGCTGTACCTGCATGTTAACATTCAGTGATTCGTGTACAACGACACCCAGGTCCCTCTGAACACCAACATTTCCCAATCTCTCACCATTTAAAAAATACTCTGCATTTCTGTTTTCCTAACAGAGTGGATAACCACATTTCTCCACATTATATTCCATTTGCCATGTTCTTGCCCACTCACTTAGCCTGTCTATATCCCCTTGAAGCCTCTCTGCATCCTCCTCACAACTTACATTCCCATCTAGCTTTGTATCATCAGCAAACTTGAATATATTACATTTGGTTCCCTCATCCAAATCATTGATATAGATTGTGAATAGCTGAGGCCCAAGACTGATCCTTGCGGTACCCCACTAGTTACAGCCTGCCAACCCGAAAATGACCAGCTTATTCCTACTCTCTGTTTTCTGTCCATTAACCAATCCTCAATCCATGCTAGTATATTACCCCCAATCGCATAAGCTCTAATTTTGTTTAATAACCTCTTGTGTGGCACCTTATCGAATGCCTTCTGAAAATCCAAATACACCACATCCACTGGTTCCCCCTTATCTAATCTGCTAATTACAACCTTAGAAACAGATTTGTCAAACAGGATTTCCCTTTCATAAATCCGTGTTGACTCTGCCCAATCCTATTATTATTTTCTAAGTGCCCTGTTACCACATCCTTAATAATAGATTCTAGCATTTTCGCTACTACTGATGTCAGGCTAACTGGTCTGTAGTTCCCCGTTATCGCTCTCCCTCCTTTCTTAAATAGTGGGGTTACATTTGCTACCTTCCAATCCACGGGGACCGTTCTAGAACCTATGGAATTTTGGAAGATGACAACCAATGCATCCACTATCTCTATAGCCACCTCTTTTAAAACCCTAGGATGTAGGCCATCAGGTCCAGGGGATTTATCGGCTTTCAGTCCCATTAATTTCTCCAGTACTATTTTTTTTACTAATACTAATTTCTTTCAGTTCCTCATCCTCGCTAGACCCTTGGTTCGCCACTATTTCCGGGAGGTTTTTTGCGTCTTCTTCTGTGAAGACAGACACAAAGGGCTGAATTTTGCCGGCGCTCAGAGGGTGGGTTCGGAGGCGGGTCAGCTGTCAAAATAGCAAAGATTGACGGTCGGTAGGGAACCCGCTGTCAACCCGCCTCCACGCGAATCTCCTAGGTGTCAGGTCTGTCGGCGCTGAACAGACCTGACACCAAGCGGCGGGGGAGGCAATTCACATCATTAAATGGGTTGTTAACATCCAATTAACTGTTATTTTAAGCCTACGTTTCAATTTTACATGCTCCCCCACGGGTTACCTGCTGCTCGGGGAACGCGTCAGCTCAGCATGTCATGAGTGGATTCAGCATTGAATTATCTCATGACCTGACAGCTGCCAAAGTTGTATAAAAAAATCCCATGTTACAGCTGTTCACTTTCAAAGCTCAGAAATTGTTGGTTACTGCATTTGGAAGACATATTGAGCTTTCTGCAGCTTGTAAATGTTTGGAGCCAACTCTCTATCCAGTGCCACCTTTTGGAATAACCTCTCTCACCATTGACAGATCACTTCTTTCATCTCAACCTCACCTGCCATCTATTCCATCAGCATCGATGACCTTGAAAATATCTCACCTTTGTACTCAGAATCCCACCAAGATCAGCCCCAACAACAACAGCAACAACACTAGCCTTCTCCACAATCAACTGTTGCTGCACAGGGCATCAGCACCCGACCACATTGCTACCCAGGATGCCAGGGATGGCCTCACCATGGCCAGATTTACTTCACTTGACGCTGTACACTATGGATGCCACATGATGCGCCAGATTGGCACCACCCCACACCAACACCATAAAGCACCCCTACAATGCCTAAGCCATTCCTTTCACACTCATCACCATTGCGGGGGTACCCTTATGTCTCACCATTCACTACAACTCACTAAGCCACTTCCAAAGGTGCACACAAATCTGTCCAAGAACACACAATGCTGAAAATAAAGGTTTCAGTGTTTGACAGCACATTGCTAGAAACTTCACATGAACATTGGCTAAACCACCTAAGTGCCTACCCTTGTGTACTGTTAGTTGGTATGCTTGCAGTAGGATGAAGGTGAGGGGTGGCTAGTGAGATGGGGAAGTGATAATGTAGATATAGAGGGATGAGTGGAGGTGCAAGGTAAGTTGGTGTGAGTAGAGATGTGCAGGAGTAGGGTAAGGAAGGCAGAGTGAGGTTGAGTATGGCTTGGCAGTAACGTTTCTTGATCTACTGAGATGATTGAAAGGCTTGCGCCACTGCAGCCTGGTCCTCATGACGACATCCCTGCTTGTACCCTCCTGTGCAATGTACAACCAGACTGCATTGATCTCCTGGGGAGGTCTCTTCCGCCCATGGGAAGGGAAGAGAACCTCCCTGCATGTTGTGACTCCCTACATAAGCATATGGAGGGAGTCGTGGGAGAGCCTGGGTGCAGCCGTGCACCTTTGTGTAGTACTTGTCAGTGTTTGCAGCACCTCAGTGCTGTAAAACACTGACAGCAGAACTGTCAAGATCAATTGGACATAGCCCCTTTAAGGAAACGAGCTGATGATGTCATCAAATGACATCATCAGACCCGCTTCCTTTTAATTGGCCAGGAACCTCACAGGGTGGGTTTAACAAGCCCTATTAACGTAAAATAACTTGGAGATTGCGGGTTGCAGTAGGCAGCAGGCTGGGACCGCAACACCACCCCGGACCCGCCTCGGTCGGTGAAATCGCGGCCCAAGTATTTCTTTAATTTCTTTGCCATTTCCTTATTCCCCATTATAATTTCTCCTGTCTCAGCCTGTAAGTGACTCATGTTTATTTTTGCTCATCTTTTCCTTTTTACATACCTATAGAAGCTTTTACAGTCTTTCTTTGTCTTTTGCTAGTTTACTCTCATTCAATTTCCTCTTTCTTTATCAATTCCTTGGTCTTCCTTTGCTGAATTCTAAAGTCCTTCCAATCCTCAGGCTTACTATTTTTGGCAAGATTATAAGCCTCTTCCTTTTAATCTAATACTATCTTTAATTTCTCTTGTTTGCCACGGTTGGACCATTTTTCCCGTGGTGTTTTTATTCCTTAAGAGAATGTATATTCGTTGCGAATTATGAATTGTTTCTTTATATATTTGCCACTGCTTTTCTACTGTCATATCTTTTAGTCTAGTTTCCCAACCTACCTTAGCCAACTCGCCTCTCATACCTACGTAGTTTGCTTTGTTCAGGTTTAGGACCCTAGTTTCGGAATAATCTAAATCACTCTCAAACTCGACATAACATTTTTATCATACAGGAAACTTTGTGCTATCCAGAGGTGAGCTATCCGGCAATCTGGAGCCACCGGCAAAAATCAGCAGCTGTTTTTTATTCTTTTTTTTTTTTTTTTTTTGCTTTGTTTGAACAGTCAAGCTGTGCAAGGTCTGTAGCTATAGCAACAGCTTCAGCTACAGAGGTTTAGGGCCACACCCGAGTGTTTAGAAGCTGTTGCTAAGCAACAGTGTTTGTTGTCAAATACGGAGATAAGAATCTCCGTATCTCTCAACATTAACTCTGGAGAGTACGGCAGTTTTGAGGCAACGGCAGCAGCTCAGTCCCGTGGGTGCCGGATAGCACAAAGTTTCCTGTATTATGATCACTGCTCCCCAGAGGCTCCTTTACTACAAGGTTATTAATTAACGCTGTCTCATTGCACAGTACTAGATCTAAATAGCCAATTCCCTCGTAGGTTTTCTGTTCCCTTCTGAGACCGATTTGTTACATAATCATTTTATGCTTTTGCCTTCAAATTCATATGTTTGCACAATGTGTGTTTTCCTAATTGCCACTTGCATGTGCACGGTGGGCTACCACAAATTTCAGTGTCCTAGATTCTCTTTAATAGAGGGCTTATCTAAATGAGCAATTGATCATGTGAAACTCTCATTGAGTTATTGTGGACACTGGTTTTGACCTGCTCAAAGAATTGTTATGTTTTGGACTTGCTCCCATTTTATTTTCTTGTGCTCACTGCAAAAAATTCATTTTTTTCTTGACTTCTGCTGCCACAATGGATTTTTCCGTGGGAATTCCCATATTTGAGGAGCAGTGCCTCTCTAACTTGGAACATCTGCTGTTAGTTATACTGAATGCTCCAATTAGACCTGCAGCCCAGATTCACCAGATGCATTGCATCAGTGGTTGTCAAGATCACAACCGGCCTGAACACTTGTCCCCGTAAGGATCCCAATTTATAACAGCAACAAATTCTGTCCTTAGATTTATCAAGTGAGTGACTTGATGCCTTGTTTCCTTGAACAAGAAATTTCAGCCGAGATTTTCATCCTGCTTAGCCCCCCCCCCCCCCCCCGCCCCAAAACCCCATTTTGGGGTGAATGGTAGAGGAAAAGGAAACAGAGAGGCCTTGTGCCACTTCCCTGCTAGTTTCAAACTCCAATGCTGTTTGGGTATTTGTCTTTGCACTCTCCCCAGCAATGTGGGCATTGCACAGCGCCAGCTGCAAACCCAACACAAATCTCTGAGGTGTAACACTGTACTTCCCTCCATTATCACCAGAAAAGGGCAGGGAAGCTGATCACAGGCCTCTGTGCATTTAAAACCGTAGTTCAGAAGTGTATAAGTAATATACTTACAATTTTGCTTCTCCCTAATTTGTGCATATATCTGCTATCTGCTCGTGCCTAGGATTGGGAAGTCAGCAGTGTGGGAAATCATAGATTTGCTTTTTTTTCCCGTTCTCGGAATGTGGGCGACACTGGCCAGGCCACATTTATTGCCCATCCCTAGTTACCCTGAGAAGTTGGTAGGCCGCCTTATACCATCATGCTCCCATTACACCTGACCTATAAAAGTATTAGTAGTAAATTGTTTTTTTTAATGAAAGTTTGTTGAATTTTATCTTTTGCATCCAACCCTCTTCCCAATCAGCATTAACAGATGTTCATGCTTTCAATTTCCTACTTGTCAAGTTCCCAATGTCTGTATAGCCTGCATGAGAGGGTGCTGAGGGGAGACAAGGGAGGAAGTTAAGATAGGAGCTGAGTTAGCCTGTGTCTGATTGCTCACCTGCAGGCTTACAGAACATTATTCACATAGGACTGGGAGTGGATATCTGTGTGCACTCCCAATTGAGGAGTCTTCCATGGGACTTTAAGGAATTCCTTCAAGACTCCACAATGTGTTTGGAACTTGAATTCAGAAGCACCTCTGAGAAAATACATTTCCCTACACTTCCGTATCTTTTTACAACCAAATGTGCTGCTCTCAGTTGCTTCAGAAGTGAATTAGGAGGTACTAGATTGTAGGACAGTACAAGAACTCTCAAAACCTTTTGCTTTCTATCAAGTGCAGGTTAGCGTTTTGCAGATAGAAATGCCAGTGATGAAAATTAAGTGGTGTTTGTGAGAGTTTATTCAGTTACTGGACTCCCAGCAATATTACAGATCTGACAATTATGCTAACCTCCTAAAACCTCAAGCTTACCAACTAATGTTTCCTTATTTTACACTGTTTCTTTCTGCAGTGAATGTGTTGTGGGGAGGAGAGACCAAACCTCATGCAGATGCTCAGGAGGACTCCTGGAAAAAGATTCTAGCATTTCTAGAAAAGCACCTTGTGCTACAACACCCAGCTCCTAAGCTCCTATTGCCCAATCCAAACTGTTGAGAGAGAGGCAATATCCTGGGGGGTTTTCTGTGCTTTGATCAATACTGAAATAATTTACCAATTGTGCCTTCTGGATCAAAAGAAGCAATCCTGTTCATTTCTGATTGTTGTGTGCCCTTCCTCTGATTTACATTTTGCCTTTTTGGCACCAATGTATTTCCAGGGTTGACCAGCTGGAACCTGTGCTTGATGCTTCAGATTCGAATCATAGACTGATGCAGCACAGAAGGAGGCCATTCAGCCCATCGTGCCTGTGCTGGCTCTTTGCAAGATCTATCCAATTAGTCCCACTCCTCTGCTCTTTCCCCACAGCCCAGCAAATTTGTCCTTTTCAAGTATTTATCCAATTCCCTTTTGAAAGTTATTATTGAATCTGCTTCCACCACCCTTTCAGGCAGCGCATTTCATATCATAACAACTCGCTGCATAAAAAGTTTCTTCCTCATGTTGTCTCTGGTTCTTTTGCCAATTACCGTAAATCTGTGTCCTCTGGTTACTGGCCCTTCTACCACTGGAAACAATTTGTCTTTATTTACTTGAGCAAAAAACTTCATGATTTTGAACACCTCTATCAAATCTCCCCTTAACCTTATCTGTTGTAAGGAGAACAACCTCAGTTTCTCTAGTCTCCACATAACTGAAGCCTTTCGTCCCTGGTACCATTCCAATACATCTCCTCAGCACCCTCTCTAAGGCCTTGACATCCATCCTAGAGTGTGGTGCCCAGAATTGGCCACAATACTCTAGCTGGGGCATAAACAGTGTTTTATAAAGGTTTAGCATAACTTGCTTACTTTTGTACTTTACGCCTCTATTTATAAAGCCAAGGATCCCGTATGCCTTTTTAACAGCCTTCTCAACTTGTCCGAACACCTTCAAAGTCATGTGTACATACACCCTCAGGTCTCTGTTCCTGCATCCCCTTTAAAATTAACTGAGATCAAGACACAAGTGAACAAACATTTTATATTGAGGGGTTCAAATGATGTCGTTTGCTGCTCTTTTTTAACTAAAATGGTACAGGTCATTCGTCGTGATACTGTGGTATGGTGTATTTTTGTACAGTACTAGTTAAAATAGGCATCAGTGCTGAACCAGTGTGGGGGAGGCCCCATAAATTCAGGCAGCATGTGCACTGTCTTGGCACAAAATGCACTTCTTTCCTACTCATGATAACCACCTGGGTCAGTTGTTTAAATCTTATTTCCTGGGGAATTACTGAATAAGTTGCTCGCTGAAATTACATTCCTAAGAATGCCATAACAATATTTTGAAGGTAGTCAGTTAACAATTATCATTAGTGTAAAATCACTCCAGTAATGCTGTGCTGCTTCAATTGTGATTATGAACATCTTTAAAAATAACTGCTAAAAATTCGATGACTAGTGCAGTTTTCTCTGAAAGATATATTTCATTTTAGAAATCTGTTCTCCAGCATGTGACCAGTTATTATTAAACTGATGTGTTTCTAAATGGGAAGGTATGATCCACTGAAGTATCATGTAATTATAACTGCCACTGAAAGACTCCTGTGCACTATTTTAATTGTATTATGACTTGAAGGAAGAAAATGTTTTTAATGTATATTACGTTGACACTAAATGGAATTTTGGATCTAACAGTGCAATATAAGAATGAATTCAACATTGAGCAACTTGATTGTGAAAGATCAGAAGCCTGTCACATATGTAAGAATCTGTATTTATTTTTTATGTTGGGGATTTGTCACTATGCCAATTTTTTGTGGCCACTTAGAATTGGTTACTGCTGGCCAGGAGTAGACTGTCTAGATGGTACACTACATCAGCTTCCCATATTTATAGTCTTCTTGCATTTTCTACTGTACCCGGCTTTTGAAGAGACTTGGTGTAGTGATGCTGATGACAACATGTCTCACTGCTCCACTTCATCCTGCAAGTGGATGGATGGCTGGAGACAGCTGCTTGGGTGGGGTTGCTGAATTGAGTTGCTGCCCATGTACATTTTGCTCCCATCCACAATGAGAAGTTTGAGTACTAGGTATGGGATTCCCAAAGGGAATTTGCAACTTTAATGGAGGAGGAAGGGGATCAGGCTGGAGGAAAGGAGAGCGAGACAGAATATCACAAATGATTAAAAGTAGCAACGCAGGATACAAGGCCATAAAAATGCAAACAAAGCACTGGGTTTCATTTCTAGAGGTATAGAATTGAAAAGCAGAGAGGTTATGTTAAACTTGTATAGAACCTTGGTTAGACCACACTTGGAGTACTATGCACAGTTCTCCTCTCCATATTACAAAAAGGATATAGAGGCATTGGAGAAGGTGCATAAAGAATTTACAAGAATGATACCAGAACTGAGAGGTTATAACTACAGGAAACTTTCGATTAACCGGCCACTAAATAACCAGAACGCTCTATCCACCAGCAAAATTCAGGAGTCGGTTCAGATAACTTTTTTTACTTTTAGTTACTTTTTTTACTCCATTTGTGGCTGTGCAAGCGTGTAGCTGAAGCTGTTGCTAAGCTACAGAGACGCTTGCAACTTGTGCCGATTGTTTTGAAGCTGTAAGCAACAGGGTTTGTTGCTTTAGACGGAGCTCTGAGCTCCGTATTTTTTAGTATAGCGTTCGGTTATCCGGCATTGTTGATGGACCGGCACCAGGTCAGTCCCATCCGTGCCGGATACCAGAAAGTTTCCTGTATCAGGATAGACTGAACCAGCTGAGGCACTTTTGTCTAAAATAAAGAAGGCTGAGGGGTGACCAAATAGAGATCTTTAAAATTATGAAGGGGTTTGATAGGGTAAACGTAGAACAAATGGTTTCATTTGTGGGGGAGTTCAAAACTAGGGGCCTTAAATATAAGATAGTCACTAATAAATCCAATAAGGAATTCAGGGAAAACTTCTTTACCCAGAGAGTGGTTGGAAACATAGAAATTTACAGCACAGAAGGAGGCCATTTGGCCCATTGTGTCTGTGCCAGCCAAAAAAAAGCTATCCAGCCTAATCTCACTTTCCAGCTCTTGGTCTGTAACCTGCAATTTACGGCACCTTAAGTGCATATCCAAGTACTTCTTAACTGTGATGAGGGTTTCTGCCTCTACCACCCTTTCAGGCAGTGAGTTCCAGACCCCCACCACTCTCTGGGTGAATAAAGTTCCCCTCAACACCCCTCACCCCTCTAGTCCTTCTACCAATTACTTTAAATCTATGCCCCCTGGTTATTGACCGCTCTCCTAAGGGAAAAAGTTCCTTCCTATCCACTCGATCTAGGCCCCTCATAATTTTATACACCTCAATTAAGTCTCCCCTCAGCCTCCTCTGTTCCAAAGAAAACAACCCCAGCCTATCCAATCTTTCCTCATTGCCAAAATTCTCCAGTCCTGGCAACATCCTTGTAAATTTCCTCTGTACCCTCTCGAGTGCAATCACATCTTTCCTGTAAATGCGAAACTTGCTACCACATGGAATAGTTGTGTCGAATAGCATGGATACATTTAAGGATAGGCTAGATAATTACATAAGGGAGAAAGGAATAGAAGGATACGTTGATAGGGTTAGATGAAGTAGGGTGGGAGGAGCCTTGTGTAGAGCAATAACCACTTGGGCTGAATGGCCTGTTCCTGTGCTGTAAATGCTATATAATATTTTTAAGCCAGGAGCTGCTTGAAATTGGGTGTAAGTATCTCATGTCTTTACTAGATCACCAGTTCTCCTCTTGCTTTACCACTGTATAGGGAGAGGTTATTGAGAGTTGTCTTTCTCACGTAAAAGCACTTTATCAGGACACTAGGGCCTAGAAATTGGGTTGGGGCGCAAAAGTCGCCTGAGCGCAGGATTTAGTGCAGCGATCGGAGTAATACCGATCGCCAGAAATTCAGTTTCGGTGCCCCTCGAGGGACACGGGGCGAGGCTCGAGGCGCTCCGCGTCCCTCTTAGGGCGCTGAAACTAATTATCGCAGCGCAACGTGCCGCAGCGGTACTGCAGGCCTTCCTCCCACTGTTAAGGGGGAGGTGCCTGCAACAGCGCGATCCCCGCTCGCGAGTGCCGGCAAATGAGCCCGGCACCAAGGAGAAGTGCCGGGCTCTCCGGAAACAGCCGCCAATGCCGCGGGGGGGGGGGGGGGGGTGGTGGAGGCCGGGGACTGAGGTGCTGGCAGGCGGCCGCCCCGCACCTCCACCTTAACTTGTGCCGCTGCCGGCACAATAAGGCCCCGTGAACCGGGCGCGGGTAGCGAACGGCGCAACTGCAAATATCACGAATGGGGCGCTGCGCACACCAATAACGTCATCGGTGGCGGCGCAGCGCAACAGGCTAACGCCACCATTAGCGCCCCTCCTGAATATCGCGGGAGGCGCAGCCAGTGGCGCTACAGCCACTGCCTGCCTCTTTAGGCGCTAACAGGTGACGCTACTCACCCAATTTCTCCCCCTAGTTGTTTAAAACACTGGAACTGCCGAAGGTGTTTGACTTTATTATTTGAAAGTAGGTACTGAGTTAGAATCATAGAATAGTACAGCACAGAAGGAGGCTATTTGGCCCATCGAGTCTGCGCCACTCCCCCGCTCTTTTCCCATTTCCCTGCAATTTTTCTCCTTCAAGTATTTATCCAATTCCCTTTTGAAAGCTACTATTGAATCTGTATCCACCACCCTATTAGGCAGTGCATTCCAAATCCCAACCACTCGTTGCATAAAGTTTTTCCTCATTTCGCCTCTGGTTCTTTTGCCAATCACCTTAAATCTATGCCTTCTGGTTATCGACCCTTCAACCATTGGAAACAGGTTCCCTTTGTTTACTCTATCTACACCCTTCATGATTTTAAACACATCTATCAAATCTCCTCTTAGCCTTCTCTACTCTAAGGAGAATAAACCCAGCTACTCCAGTCTCTCCACGTAACTGTAATCCCTTATCCCTGGAACCATTCTAGCAAATCTCTTCTCTACCCCCTCAAGCCTTCCCGTATTGCCTTCCCGTATTTCCTAACGTGTGGTGCCCAGAATTGGACACACTACTCCAGCTGGGGCCAAACTAGTGTTTTATATAAGTTTGTCACAACTTCCTGGCTTTTATACTCATATACCTCTATAAAACCTGGGATCCCATCTGCTTTATTAACCGCTTTGTTAATCTGTCCTGCCACCTTCAAAGATTTGTGCACAAGCACCCCCAGGTCTCTCTATTTGCATCCCCTTTAAAATTGTACCATCTATATATATAAAAGGATACTTCTGTCTGTCATTCCGTCTGTCTTTCTGTCTGTCTGTCTGTCTTGAATTAACTCGAAAGTTATAAAGCGTACCTACACGTGCGTTACGTCGAAAGAAAGCTGACGATTCCAGAACCGTCCTAAGCGTATTTACGTTTCGGCCGGACAAAAATTGTTCGCGCGTTATGCAAAAAACCTTCAAAATTAAACTCATTATCTGCTAAGTAGCATTGATTGACTGACGTCAAGGTCGACCAATCCTGTGCCGGCACGATTGACCAATCCTACAGTTCAGTCGCCTGATGGTTGGCCAATCGCTGCGTCTGTGGGCGGGACTAATGCTTTTCAACTCGGGCATCGGGCAGCCATTGCTTCACTACTTCCAGCTCAAACTACTCTGCTCCTCCAGCTTTGAAAAAGTTAGTATCTCTTTTAAAAATAACATAAGATTTACCAAAAACGTTTTATAAATACTTTCACTTTCATCTTTCAAGGTATTAAAAGGTAGATATGTTGCCCGGCAGCAGATTGAGAGAGGGACACAGAGAGGCCCCAAAACCAGGGACACAGAGAGGCCCCAAAGCCTGGGACTCGATTTAAACCGCCCGGCCCAAAACAGCCCTGGCAAAGCCGGGCTCCCCCAGCTAGTTTAGCATGTATTTGTCTCTCCTCATTCTTCCTACCAAAATGTATCACCTGACACTTTTCGGTATTGAATTTCATCTGCCATGTGTCCGCCATTCCACCAGCCTGTCTGTGTCTTCCTGAAATCTATTACTATCTTCCTCACTGTTTACTACACTTCCACATTTTATGTCATCTGCAAATTTTGAAATTGTGCACTGTACACCGAAGTCTAACTCATCGATGTATATCAAAAACAGCAGTGGTCCTAGTACTGAACCTTGAGGAACTCCACTGTATACTTCCCTCCAGTCTGAAAAACAGCCATTCACCACAACTCTCTGTTTTCTATTCCTTAGCCAATTTTGCATCCATGGTGCTACTGCCCCTTTTATCCAATGGGCTTCAATTTTGTGAACAAGCCTAATATTACATAGGATACTAGCTGGGGAGCCCCGCGTTGCGAGGGCAATTTTGGGGCGTTTGGTCTCCCTGCCCCTGTGTGTCCCCCCTCTCCCTGTCATGTCCTCTCCCTGTCCTATCCCTCCCTCCCCTCTCTCCCTGCCTCCCCTCCCCTCCCCTCCCTGTCTCCCTCCCCTCCCTGTCTCCCTCCCTCCCCTCCCTGTCTCCCTCTCCCCCCCCCACCCCTCCCCCACTCCCCTCTGTCCCTCTCTCCGGCCCCTGCCTAGCGCCTGAGGTCCGGTGCCATTGCTGAGGTCCCCCGCGTATCGCGCGGCTGATGGACGGCCGCTGCGGGCGGGCAGCGCATGCGCGGTGAGTGCGGGCGGCGCATGCGCGGTCAGTGCGAGCGGCCCGCGGGAGCCGGCAAGGCCGTTAGCGAGCGGGAAACTTCGGGCGGCGCACCCGCGCTCCATCCGCGACACCTGAGAGGGGGAAGTAGAGAGAGACAGAGAGACAGAGAGGGAAGAGGAGAAGGAGAGAGAGGGAAGAGGAGAAGGAGAGAGAGAGAGGGAAGAAAGAGAGAGAGAGAGAGAAATTTTTTCAGCTTCAGGCCCCGAGTCCCCCCTGCGCGAGGGTGAGGAGGAGGGGGGGGGGTTGCTAAACACAATATAAAACTCAAATAAATTGTTAATTAATTGCCTAACACATAATTGAAATATTTACCTTAGTTCCCTAAGCTCCACTCGAGCCTCTTCCCGTCTTTCCTCGTCTAACCCTATCAGCATAACCCTCTATTCCCTTTTCCCTCATATGCTGTCTAGCCTCCCCTTAAATGTATCTATACTATTTGCTTCAACCATTCCCTGTGGTAGCGAGTTCCATATTCTCACCACTCTGGGTAAAAGTTTCTTCCGAATTCCCTATTTGATTTCTTGGTGACTATCTTATATTGAAGGCCTCTAGTTTTGTTCTTCCCCACAAGTTGAAACACTCTGGGCTCGATTTTGCCAGGCCCTTGGAGGCGTGTGAGGTGTTAAAATCGCAAGAAATGGCGGGCGGATCCGATTCCGCCTCTGGGCAATTTTCCCACATTTGTGGTTTCAGACCCCGTTTCCATCCCACCTCCAATAGGCAGGATAGGCCCTTAAGGCCCTTAACAACCAGTTAATTGCCTCTATAATCCCATTTTGAGAGGCCTTTCTGAATTTAACACATTTCCCCCATGCTGCATGTCTCCTCTGGAACACGCCAGTTAATCCTGGCGACCTCACAAGTGGACTGCTTACTAACAGCTGCAGCTCCACCATTAAAAAGGAGTTTTCACCAATGATCATTTGCAGGTGGCAGAACTTTGTTGTCTCAGGTCTGGGGGAACTTTTAGCAGGCCTACTCATTGTTGTGGAAGTTTGGAGCCTGACACCCATCTCCAGTGTGACCTCCTGGGAAACCCCTCTCCCCACCTTGACTGAGCGCTTCCTCAACCCATCCTTTCCACGGAGGTTGCCATCCTTTCTGTGTGGTGATGCGTTCATGCACCAATGCCTCCACAAAGGCCCTGCTCATGTTCGCGATGGACTCCTCCATTTGCTCCACACCGCAGTGACCCTGGAGACAAAACCTGCCAGAGACTCCTGCACCTGTTCCTGGAGTTCCAGCACCACTCTCCTTCTGGATGGACCCGGAGGCACAGGGTCGACATGCAGCTGAGCCGAGCTGGCAGAGTCCCGCGCCCTCCGACGAGGATGCTCCACTGCTGTCCCTGTCTCCACCATCTGCTGATGCTCACTTGTGATCTGATACACCAGGTGACAACACTATATCTCGTGAAGGTCCCACCGAGGTGAGTGTCTGCGCTGGTGCTGGGTCCGCTGAATTCTGCTGATGCTGCACCCTCAGAGGTTGCAGATTCCTCTGAGAAGTCTTCAGGCTCAGGCTGTTCCTCCTGGACAGTGGGGACAGGGCCTCTCAATGGTCCTGTGGGGGAGTAAAGGAAAGAGTCAGAGATATGAGATAAAGGTTGCATGCACATTGAATTGTGCAGATGATCATAAGTCAATCTGTTAGAGCAACAGAATCATTATCAGTTGCTCATGCAATGTCAATGAGAGAGATGCAAAACTATTCTGTCACCAGCTTGCTGTGATGCGCCCGTCTGTCCGTCCCCCACTTACGCATCCTCCTCCACTCCCACGATTTCCAGGACCGCCTCCTCTGCATTGGTGAGCTGGGCTATTGAGGGTGGCCCTCCTCCTGTCCTTGCCCTTTCCCTCTTATTGTGGGCTCTCTTTTCCTGCAATGAGGGAGACAAGTGGAGTTTGAGTGAGAATGAAGGAGTGAGTGTAGAGAATCCATATCATTGATGCTTAGAAGGAGACAATGATGGAGTGAGGTGTCAAGAGCAAGGGCCCTCCCTGTGTGTTGTAAGTTGTCATTGCATCACAGTGATAGGGAGTGTGAGGGCTGCATAGTCGAATAGTTAAGTGAATGTGAACATAGAGAGAGGGGGAATGGGTAAGGGTGCAGGGATGTAAAGGGGGATGTGGAGGAGGAGGTTGACAAAGCAGAGTCCTGGTGATGGGAATGTAATATTCACTTTTCCTGTGCAGAGAAGGTCATGAAACCTCTTTTTGCACTGCAGCCAGAAATAGCTGCACATAGAAATAGCATTGACCTCCTGTGCCACTTGCAGCCACACTGCTTTAGTCTGTTGTGGAGGCTTTTTCCTCCCTGAGGAAGGAAAGAGCACCTCCTTATTTACTCTTGCTCCCTCCACCAGAGCTTGGAGGGAGGCCTCATCGAATCTGGGTGCACACTTTGGTCTAGTGCTGGACATACTTGCAGAAGGAATCCCTCAGAAAAATGGTCATAAAGTTGTAAGGCTGAAAAAGAAGCAAGGCTGCTTGCAGGCCTTAAATCCAGCTGCATAGATGACGTCATCGGAGGTGAGTGTCTGTATGAAAAGACTCATTGGGCCAGGGGTTTCCACACCCTGGAAATCAAGTGCCCAATTAGGGGAAAATCGGCCAATTGTCACGAATCACATCGGAAGCGGGGTCGGGAACTGCCGACCACCTGACATGCACCCAGCCCGCCCCTATTGGCAAAATCCAGCCCTCTGTGTCTATATCAAAACCATTCATAATTTTAAAGACCTCTATTAGGTCACCCCTCCGCTTTCTCTTTTCAAGAGAAAACAGATCCAGCCTGTTCATCCTTTCCTGATGGGTATGACCTCGCATTCTGGTATCCGTACAAATCTTTATTGCACCCTCTCCAGTGCCAGTGCTTCTGTATCATTTCTAAAATGTGGCGAACCAGAATTGTATACAGTACTTCAAGTGTGGTCTAACCAAGGCTCGATACAGGTTTAGCATAACCTGCGTTGCTACTTTTAGTGATTTTTGTATCTGTACTCTGAGATCCCTTTGCTCTTTTACCCCATTTAGATTCGTATTTTCCAAATAATATGTGACCTCCTTATTTTTCTTACCAAAATGTAGTATCTCACATTTATTTGTGTTGAAATTCTATGCCAATTATATGCCCATTCTGCAAGTTTATTAATGTCGTCTTGTTTTTCTTGCAGTCGTCCTCGGTATTGACTATCCCCCACAATTTGGTGTCATCCACAAATTTTGAAATTGTGTTTTTGATTCCAAAGTCTAAATCGTTAATATAAATTGTGAGCAACATTGGTCCCAGCACTGATCCTTGTGGGACCCCACTTTCCACCTTCTGCCACTAAATAGCTACCCTTAACCCCTATTCTCTGCTTTCTGTCATGAAGCCAGTTGACTATCCATTCTGCTACTTGGCCCCTGACTCCACATCTCTGACCTTATTCATTAGTCTATTATGTGGTACCTTATCGAAGGCCTTTTGGAAATCTAGCTAAATTACATAAATACTGTGGCAAGTGTCTCACCTCCTGACTCCCCAAAGCCTTTCTACCATCTACAAGGCACAAGTAAGGAGTGTGATGGAATACTCTCCACTTGCTTGGATAAGTGCTGTTCCAACAACACTCAAGAAGCTCAACACCATCCAGGACAAAGCAGCCCGCTTGATTGGCACCAAAACTACCACCTTAAACATACACTCCCTCCACCACCGGCATACCGTGGCTGCAGTGTGTACCATCTACAAGATGCACTGCAGCAACTTACCAAGGTTTCTTCAGCAGCACCTCCCAAACCCGTGACTTCTACCACCTAGAAGGACAAGGGCAGCAGCAGGCGCATGGGAACACCACCACCTCCAAGTTCCCCTCCAAGTCACACACCATTCTAAATTATAGAAGTATATTTTGGCCGTAATTTCCCCAACCTCAGCGGGTCCGGGGTGGGCGACGTCGGTGGCGGGTCCCGGCCTCGCTGCTGGCTCCAGCCCGCTGTCCAAAATGATTTTCCCCGATTGGGTTTGTTAAGCCCGCCCAGCGCGTTTGCCAGCCAATTGAAGGAAGCGGGTCTGATGACGTCATATGATGACGCATCATCAACCAGTTTCCTTAAAGGGACCATGCGCAAATTTACTTTGACATTTGTGCTGTCTGTTCGACAGAATTGAGGTGCTGCAAACACTTACAATCACTGCACAGAGGCGCAGGGCTGCACCCAGGCTCTCCCATGACTCCCTCCATATGCTTTTGGAGGGAGTCACAGTACGCAGAGAGGTTCTCTTCCCTCCCCAGGAGTCAACGCAACCTGGTTGCACATTGCACAGGAGATCACAAGAGGATCAGGCTGCAGTGGCGCAAATCTTTCAACAATCTCAGTAGATCACGAAACGTTACTGCAAAGCCACACTCAACCTCATCCTGCTGTGCCTCTCATCACATCCCCATCACTCTGCCTTCCCTACCCTACTCCTGCACATCCTTACTTACACCAACTTACCTTGCACCTCCACCCATCCCTCTCTATCTACATTATTACTTCCCCATCTCACTGGCTACCCCTCACACTCACCCTCATCCTAGTTCAATCATACCAACTAACAAAACACTTGGGTGTTTTATCCAATGTTCATGTAAAGTTTCGGTTAATATGGTGTCAAACAGTGAAACCTTTATTTTGAACACTTAGCGTTCTTGGACAGATTTGTGTGCACCTTTGGAAATGGCTTAGTGAGTTGCAATAAATGGTGAGACATAACGGTACCCCCCGCAACGGTGATGAGTGTGAAAGGAATGGCTTGGGCATTGTAGGGATGCTTTATGGTGTTGGTGTGGGGTGGTGCCAACCTGGCACATCATGTGTCAGCCAGTGTGTACAGCATTAAGTGAAGTAAATCTGGCCATGGTAAGGCCATCCTTGGCCTCCCGGGCAGCAATGTGCTCGGGTGCTGATGGCCTCTGTCCTGTGCAGCATCAGTTGATTGCGAAGAGGTTAGTATTGTTGGTGCTGCTGGTATGCCTGGTGCTGCTGGTGTTGGGGCTGATCGTGGTGGGATTCTGAGGACTAAGGTGAGATAGTTTCAAGGGCACCGATGCTGATGTAATAAATGGCAGGTGAAGTAGAGATGACAGAAGCGAGCTGTCAATGGTGAGAGAGGTAGTTCCAATGAGATGGCACTGGTTAGAGAGTTTACTCCAAACACTTGCAACCTGCATAAAGCTCAACCTGTCTTCCAAATGCAGTAAGCAACAGCATCTGAGCTTGGAAAGTGAATAGCTGTGAGATGGGAGCTTTTGTAGCACATTTGCAGCTGTCAAATAATGAGATGATTCCCCGGTCATACAACTTCTGCCCTGCTTACCTGATGTGTTCCCTGAGCAGCGTGGACCCCATGGGTGACCTCGTAAAATGTAAAGGTGAGCTCAAAATACTTAAGGGGCTGTCAATAAGGTTATAATGACCTGAATTGCCTACCCCGCCACTGCGTGTCGGGTCGGTTCAGCATTGATAGACCTAACATTTGGGAAAGGCGTGTGGCAGCAGGTTGACAGTGGGGTCCTCACCCTCTCCAAAAAAAAAAAAACATTTTTCCACCCAACCCGCCACCGAACGCACCCGCTGACCCCACAAAAAATTCCCCCCTTTGTGTCCTCCTTACAGCTTACTTTCCCACCTACCTTTGTATCATCAGCAAACTTGGATATGTTACATTCAGTGCCTTGATCTAAGTCATTGATATAGATTGTAAATAGCTGAGGCCCAAGCACTGATCCTTGTGGCACCCCACTAGTTACAGCCTGCCAACCAGAAAGCAGGCAACTATCAACCAGTTAGCCTAACATCTGTCATATGCTGGAGTCCCTCATTAAGGAAGTGGTAGCAGGACATTTAGAAAATCATAATATAGTCAAGCAGAGTCAGCGTGGTTTTATGAAAGGGATATCGTGTTTGACAAATTTGCTGGAATTCTTTGAGGATGTAACGAGCAGGGTGGATAAAGGGGAACCAGTAGATGTGTATTTGGATTTCCAGATGGCATTCGATAAGGTGCCACATAAAAGGTTACTGCTCAAGATAAGAGTTCACGGGGTTGGGGGTAATATATTAGCATGGATAGAGGATTGGCTAACTAACAGAAAACAGAGAGTCAGGATAAATGGGTCATTTTCAGATTGGCAAACTGTAACTAGTGGGGTGCCGCAGGGATCAGTGCTGGGGCCTCAACTATTTACAATGGCCTAGAAATTCATTGTAGCCACTTTTGGGGCGGTAAAGTCGGGCGGCTGCTAAAGTTTGCACCCGGCGCAAAATCGAGGCCACTTCTCCGATATTCATTAGCTTCACCCTAAGAGTTTGCTCGAGCGCTAAAACTGGCGCTGCACGCCTCTCTTTAGGCGCTAAGCCGGAGGTGCTGAGCGAGAGCGCCGAGGCCGGGCGCAGCGCAGGTGCGGCCATCTCGTGATTGACAGCAGACACCCTGGCGCCGGCCAGCTCTTAAGGGGGAAGGGTCGACTTGGTCTGCTGCCACGCCCTGGATAGTGGCGCCCTTCAGCTAGGCCTGAACACTGCTGCTGGACCCAAATAGCGCCTGAAGCCATGCAGAAGGCCCGCGAACGAGCGCAGCGCTTCTCAGAGCTTGATCTGAGTGTGCTGGTTGGTGGTGTGGAGAAGAGGCGCCATATTTTGTACCCGGACAATGGCAGGAAGGCGCCGGTCCGCGTCTACCGAGAGCCTGGAGGCATGTCGCCAGCAAGGTGTCAGCCAACAGCGAGGTCCCCAGGACCGGTGTCCAATGCCACAAAAAGTTTAATGACCTCACTCGGATTGTCAGGGTGAGTACCCTTTCCAGTGTCCTCCTCATCCTTGCATGTGCACCTCACATTATGGGCAAAGGGACCTGAAAGCCCTAATGGCCAGCCCTCATCCAGCAGCTATGGGACAGGCATGAACATCAATTGCACATTCTGCACTTAACACACTGGCCAAGCTATTCCACCATGGGAGGCAGTGCACACAAGATCAGGGCGACACACTGGCCAGGCTATTCCACCATGGGAGGCAGTGCACACAAGATCAGGGCTACACACTGTACTTAGAGGCCGTCCTTTCTCTTGCAGGCCAAGCTGGCCAATAATAAGAAGAGGCGGACTGCGGCCGGGGGAGGCCGACCCCAGATCCAGCCGCTCACCGAGCTGCAACATCGCATGGAGCGCATCATGGGTGGCCGGGTGATTGGCCCCGTTGCATGTGGAGATGCCGACCCTGTTCTGGGCACCAATGGTAAGGACATCACCTTTTGGACCCCTCTCGTCCCACTTGCGCATCAGATCTACATCCTTTGCCACTGTCCGACCAATGCGCTGAATGCCACCACTCATGCATCCCTCGCTGACGCCCTCTCCTCACTCTAAAGCTACTCTTGTGCCTTCCTGCTTTCAGATGGTGAGGAGGAGGTCCCTGAACTTGCCAGTGACAGCCCCTCAGAAGAGGAGGAGGAGGAGGAGCAAGAGGAAGGCGGCCCATCAGGGGAACCCTCAGCCGCGGCAACCCATGCGAATGTAGGGGACACGTCTTCCCTGGAGGGGAGCGTGGCGGAAGTGTCGGAGGGGAGGGGAGCTCATGGGACCTGCGGCCTGCAGAAACGCGGGAAGGGGGTGGAAGCTCAGCGGCCTTCTCCCCAGAGGGGGGAAGGGTCGGAGGGGAGTCCAATTGCTGGGCCCAGCGGCGTCCAGCAACGCAGGAAGGGTCGGCCAGCTCGGCGGCCTTCTCCCCAGAGGGGGGAAGGGTCGGAGGGGAGTCCAATTGCTGGGCCCAGCGGCGTCCAGCAATGCAGGAAGGGTCGGCCAGCTCAGCGGCCTTCTCCCCAGAGGGAGAGTCCGGCCTCCAGTCCGGAGATGGTCTTCGCCGAGGAGATGGAACGCCTCGAGGACTTGTCCGCGGACTCGGAGCGCCGGCACACGGAGCTCATGGGGGTAGTGGCATGGTTGCCTGAGGCCATCGAGTCCCTCTCTCGGAGTGTGACCGACGTCGGGGCCTCACAGGCCATCAGTTTGGCGGAATTCAGGGCAGAGCAGGCAGCGAGTCGGGCGGCATTCGGGGCAGCTCAGGCAGCGAGTGGGCAGCTGATCAGTGGTGCCATGCAGTCACTGGGTGCTCTGATGAGGTCACTGAACAGGTCAACACGGGCACTCACTGCTGCCACACTCGCTGTGTCAGCCAGGCATCGCCAGGGCACCCGGCGCGCTGCAGCAGCACAGCGGTCTGTCCCTCGGCAGATTGGTGCGCATGCTGCAGTGCTGGCCCAGGCGAGTGCCAGTGTCTCAGGCGACCAGCGAGCGCCTGCCATCCGCCAGCTTGCCCCCATTCCTCCAGCCGCCACTGCCACTCCCCCAGTGGAGCTGCCAGGAGCTGCTGCAGCGACTGATGCTGGCCAGCCACAGCTGCAGCATTCAACAGCCGCCCGCTCGACGGCCAGACCTCGACTAGGCCGACCCCCAAGGGCATCTGCCGTCACGACATGTGCCCCTCTGGAGCCTGCCCCCAGCCTTGCAGCAGCCAATGGTCTTACTTTGAGGAGCAGCAGCAGGGCGGGCAGGGGCCACACAAAGATGGCCAAGGCATCGCCCTAGCGGGCCAAAAAGTCGAATGTGTGGCCAGTTGTGTTTGTTTTTTGAGGCCGAGAATTGGATGTTTGTTTTTTGAAGGCCGAGAATTGGATGTTTGTTTTTTGAAGGCCGAGGATGTGATGTTTGTTTTTTATGAAGGCCGAGGATGACGGCCATTTTAGTTGCACTGTTTTGTTAATCCTCTCCAGGTTGTGGGAGCGAGTAATGTGTTTGAGTGTTTTTTGGGGGTTTCGTCTGTTTTTGGTTTTCATGTGGGAGGGGCCCTGAGTTTGTACAATAAAGCATTTTATTTATTAACATTGTCCATGTTTGATCTTTGAAGTGTTTGTTGCCTTAACCGGCTGAGGGCTTGCGGAGCAGCTGCAATCATGTTCTTTCATTGGCACAAGCCATTCCCTGACAGGGGCCTAGAAGTGACGTTCAATAAGCCGCCGACGGGCGGCCCTTGGACCTTGTGCCTCCCTCCTGGGCTGGTACTCCTCGTCCTCCTCCTGCTCCTCCTCCTGAGGTGGTGGTCCAACGTGAGGTGGCAGTGCCTGAGTCCTGCGGATAGCCAGGTTGTGCAGCATGCAGCAAACGACGACGAATTGGGAGACTCGCTCCTGCGAATACTGGAAGGCTCCCCCGGAGCGATTGAGACAGCGGAACCGTTGCTTGAGGACGCCGATTGTTTGTTCTATGATGTTCCTAGTCGCTTGATGGCTCTCGTTGTATGCCTCTTCAGCAGGGGTCGTGGGCGCGCGGAGCGAGGTCATGAGCCAGGTACACAAAGGATAGCCTTTGTCTCCGATAAGCCATCCTCTTGGGTGAGGCTGTGCCTGGAACATATCAGCCACAGTTGTCTGTCGCAGGATAAAGGCATCGTGGCTGCTGCCTGGAAAGCGGGCATTGACAGCTAGGATGCGCTGCCTGTGGTCACACACCAGCTGTACATTGAGGGAATGGTAGCCCTTCCGGTTGCGGTAATCCTCGGCATGCTCCAGAGGTGCCCGCAAAGCCACATGCGTGCAGTCAATGGCGCCCTGCACCATGGGGAAGCCCGCTATTCTTGCAAATCCCACTGCACACTGCTGCTGCTTGTCCAGGGTCATGGGGAAGGAGATGAATTGATGTCTCCTTCTGAAAAGGGCTTCGGTCACCTGGCGGATGCAGCAATGCATGGCGAACTGGGAGATGTTAGCGATGTCCCTGGCAGCGGATTGGAAGGAGCCGGTGGCATAGAAGTTGAGAGCCACCGTCACCTTCACTGCCACCGACAGAGACGTCCTGCGCATCAGCTGTGGCTGCAGATCTCTGTGAAGCAGCTGGCAGATGTCTGCAACCACCTCCCTTCTGAATCGCAGCCTCCTAACACACATCGCGGCAGACATGGTCAGATAGGAGGACTGCTGGCGGTATACCCTGGGTAGGTAAGGCCTCAGTTGGCGACGCCTGTTGCCCCCTCTGCGTCTAGCCAGGGCTGCCACTCTCTCACGGCGTCTGTAAGCCCTTCTGGCATAAGGCTGAAAGTCAGCGTTGGCACCCAATGCAGCCCCCATTATATGCTGGCAAACACTGAGCTCTCAATGAAGGCAAAGATAATTGCTAAGCTCTGGCCTGAGCCAAAAATACCTGTCCTAGTGTTGGTCCAAACCAGTAAGCTCTCCTCCTTGGTCTCTCTCCAAAAAACCATTGCACAAGAGTGAATGCTGCAAAATGGCTGGCCTTTATAGTGCAGGGTAAGTGCCCTTTAATTAGCGCTCCCCGCAGCCCGCCTCGGCTGTGTACCGTTCCACTTCACAGTCGTTAGGGCCGCCCGGCGCACAATGGGCCGGTGCGAGTGAAGTTCCGGGTCGGGGCGCACAAAGGGCGTTGCACGACGAAATGACGTCATGATCTGCGCGCGCAGCTAAGACTTTGCGCCGGCGCTAAATGTGTACTGAAGTTGGGGCGAGGCGCTAAGCGCCTAGCGCTCGAGATCATCTACTCCTAAGGCGCTAACGGCTGGCGCGCCCAACTGAATTTCTAGGCCAATCTGTATTAATGACTTGGATGAAGGGACTGAGTGTAATATAGTCAAATTTGCTGATGATACAAAGATAGGTGGGAAAGCAAATTGTATGGAGGATGCAAAGTGTGATAATAATAATAACTTCCGGGAAGTTATGTCATCACTTCCTGTGAACTATGAACTATGAACTGTGTACATACCTCACTTCCTGTCATATGTCACTTCCTGTTGGACTGGTATAAATACTGGTCTGTTCAGTATTGTAAGAGGCTTCTACCAGAGGCATGGTAAAGACCTCTCTTGTATATAGTGTGTTTATAAGTTACTTAAAGCTTACTTTAAAGTTACTTGATGGTAAGACTCCTTTTTCTTACATCAATTTAAGTAACTTAGTATTTACACTCACAAATACTAGACCTTCAGACAAACTTGGAGTTAAGGATCCAGGGAACCACCCATCATGGAGAGAATCCTTAGACCTATCCATCTGGACTTGGACCCGAATACACCAGCAGCTGGCAGGGTATGGAAGCATTGGTACCGTACTTTTGAGAATTTTCTGGATGAATGTAAAGCGGATGCCCCTACTAGATTGAGGATACTTATCAACTATGTGACCCCAAAAGTGTTCGAATATGTTGATGAATGGGATAATTACGATGAGGTGATTCGGGCACTTAAGAAACTGTATGCCAAGACCCCAAATGAGGTCTATGCTAGACATCTACTGGCCACAGCCCAACAAGGGCCAGGGGAATCAATTGACGAATTCCTGCAAGAACTTCGCAGGCTCAGCATAGATTGTAACTTTCAGGCAGCCTCAGCTGAGCTGTACCGCAAAGAAATGATTCGTGATGCTTTCATCTGCGGGATTGCCTCTCCATTTATACGCCAGCGTCTACTAGAAAGTAAAACACTTGAGCTACAAAAAGCTTTTGACCTAGCTTGTTCTCTGGATTTGGCAAAGAGAAATGCAGACCTCTATCAGCTGCCCAGATCTCGATCTGCTGCTGTAGCTGCAACCAGACAATTCAAGCGGTCTCAGGTGAACCCTATCATGGGGGAATCTAATTCTGATGAAGAAGAGGAGGATGACCCCACTTTAGCAGCCTCTTGGCAATCTAGGAAGGAGTGTTTCTTTTGTGGAGATGCTTTTCACCCTAGGAAAACCTGCCCTGCTCGCAATGCAATCTGCAGTTATTGCAAAAAAAAAGGACACTTTGCTAAAGTTTGCCTATCAAGGGCCTCTACGAGGGCCAATCCAGCTAAGGCCTACCGAACTGCCCCAATTAGGGCCTATCAAGCTTCCTCTCGAGCTCTCTCCCGAAGAAGCACACCGAGAGTTTTAGCCACTCTCTGTGCAACGACACCAATTACAGCTGCTTGCCCACAGAACCTGTCTCATGCAGCCACAAAAATTTCAATTAAAGGGCATACCTTAGATGCCTTAATTGACTCAGGAAGTACTGATAGTTTCATTAAGGAACAGATTGTTGCGAAATTGAAACTACATGTCTTCCCATCGGACCAGGCAATTGCGATGGCTCAGTCATCACTTAATACCAGAATCTCCGGCTTTTGTGTTGTTGATATGACACTTCATGGTCGTATGTATCCCTCCACCCAACTTTCGGTGCTCAAGGACTTATGTAGTGATCTCCTCTTAGGGTTGGACTTCCAAAAACAGCATAAGAAACTCACCATTGAGTTTGGTGGATCCAAACCCGGACTTACTATTTCTAATATACCGTCTAAATTACCGTTTTGTGCATTGTCAGCAGCTTCACTTGATGAACCCTCATTATTTGCCAGTATTCCGCCTCGATGCAAACCAATAATAACGAAATCGCGGCGCTTTAATCAGGAAGACCAATCTTTTATTGCGGCTGAAATCTCTCGACTTCTAGCAGAGGATATCATCGAACCATGTTCGTCGCCCTGGCGGGCTCAAGTCGTCATTGTCAAGAACCCTCTAAAACCTCACAAACAGCGACTATGCATCGATTATTCGCAAACCATCAATCAATATACCGACTTGGACGCCTACCCATTGCCACGCATTGATGATATGGTTAATAAACTGGCCGAATACAAAGTGTTCTCAACTTACGATTTAAAAAGTGCCTATCATCAGGTACCCTTGAAGGTCTCAGATAAGCAGTACACGGCCTTTGAGGCTAATGGACGGCTGTACCAATTTCGTCGCCTCCCATTCGGGGTTACTAATGGAGTGGCTGTCTTCCAACGGGCAATGGATGGCCTGGTTAAGCAGGAAAACCTAAGGGACACTTTTCCCTATCTTGATAACATTACCATTGCAGGTCACGATCAACAGGAACACGACGCCAACCTCCAAAAATTTCGGGATGCCCTCCATCGCCATAATTTGACCCTGAATGAATCCAAATCTGTTGAGTCGCAACCGACCATCAACATCCTTGGCTACTGCGTAGGCAATGGTATCATTAAGCCAGACCCAGAAAGACTTCGCCCGCTCCAAGAGCTCCCGTCACCTAAGAATCCGGCTTCTTTACGTCGGGCTCTCGGTCTGTTTGCATACTACGCTAAATGGATTCCTCATTTTTCGGACAAAATCCAACCCTTGCTGCATGCTGGATCATTTCCACTGGGAACAGCGGCTGTTGCAGCCTTTAACCTTCTCAAAAAACAGTTGGAGAAAGCGGCTCTTCACTCCATCGATGAGAATCTCCCTTTCGTGGTTGAATGTGATGCCTCGGAGGTGGCGATCTCGGCTACTCTGAATCAGGAAGGTCGTCCTGTAGCATTTATGTCCAGGACCTTACAAGGTGCCGAGCTACATTATCCTCCGGTTGAGAAAGAAGCCACAGCCATCATAGAGGCAGTACGGAAGTGGAACCATTTTCTAGCTCGCCAGCACTTTACATTGATCACGGACCAACGATCAGTCGCCTTCATGCTCGATAATCGAAAACGAACCAAAATTAAGAATAATAAAATACAACTTTGGAGGATGGAACTGGCCTCTTTTGGTTATACCATTCTCTATCGGCCTGGCAAGGAGAATGTGGCCCCGGACACCCTCACACGGGCATTCTGCTCCACTATGTCATCCTCTACTCTCATGGATGTCCACAATGGATTGTGTCATCCTGGCGTTACGCGCATGCTACATTTCGTACGATCACGGAATCTCCCTTTTTCCACTGGAGATGTAAAGAAAATATGCTCAGAATGCCGGCTTTGTGCGGAATTAAAACCTCAGTTCTTCCGCCCCTCAGATGGTATACTCATACATGCAACCCAACCGATGCAACGACTTAGCATCGATTTTAAGGGCCCAGTGCCCTCTTCAACTCGGAACACATATTTGCTCACCATGATCGACGAATATTCACGTTTTCCGTTTGCCTTCCCCTGCTCCAATATGCTGGCGTCCACAGTAATCTGCTGCCTTGAGCAGGTATTTTCTCTCTGTGGCATGCCGGCTTATATTCACTCAGATCGGGGTCCATCCTTTGTCAAGGGAACTCAAGGACTACCTCTCAGAACGGGGAATTGCTTCAAGCAAAACAACACCATACCATCCCATCGGAAATGGGCAGGTAGAGAGGTATAACGGTATCATCTGGAATTCCGTACGTCTCGCTTTAAGATCTCGGGGGCTACCAGACCAGCAATGGGAAACAGTGCTTCCAGATGCATTGCACTCTATACGGTCCCTGCTTTCTACAGCCACAAATACTACACCTCATGAGCGGTTCTTTGGATTCCAGCGTCGCTCATCTCATGGGACATCACTCCCGTCATGGCTAAGTACTCCTGGACCTGTATTACTCCGAAGATACGTTCGGACGTCTAAAAATGACCCTCTCGTAGACGAGGTCGAACTAACCGATGCCAACCCCACCTATGCAAACATACGATATTCCGACGGCCGAGAATCTACCGTATCATTACGGGATTTGGCTCCCTGCCCACCAGGACCTAGTGGGACATCGGGTGATGGCATTTCACCAGGAAACTCTTGGGACCTATCGGGTACCCCTCTCCAGGATCCTGATCGGACACCAACTAGCTTGGTGCCGGTAGAACCCCGTACTCAAGGTTGTGACCCTCCCAGTACCGCGCATGAAAGTACTGATCCGCCACAGACCAGCTCTGCACCTCCCTCTGAACAGAGGCAGTCCGACTTTGAACCTATTGGGGCTCGTACTCGAAGCCATGATCTCCCCGACCCTTCACAGGGCAATCCAGGCCACACAGACTCTGACCAATGGCCAACCGCATGTAAGCGGACCAGCGACCCTCTACGACGGGAATCCAAACGGGTGCGACTCTTCCTTGTTCGGCGGCTGTGGACCAAAAGGTAGACCACAGCCTCCTAATCCTGCAGGAGGGAAGAATGTGATAATAATAATAACTTCCGGGAAGTTATGTCATCACTTCCTGTGAACTGTGAACTATGAACTATGAACTGTGTACATACCTCACTTCCTGTCATATGTCACTTCCTGTTGGACTGGTATAAATACTGGTCTGTTCAGTATTGTAAGAGGCTTCTACCAGAGGCATGGTAAAGACCTCTCTTGTATATAGTGTGTTTATAAGTTACTTAAAGCTTACTTTAAAGTTACTTGATGGTAAGACTCCTTTTTCTTACATCACAAAGAATCTCCAAAGAGATATAGATAGGCTAAGTGAGTGGGCAAAAATCTGGCCGATGGAGTTTAATGTGGGAAAATGCGAGATTATCCACTTTGGTAGGAAAAATAAAATAGCAAATTATTATTTAAATGGGGAGAGATTACAAAATGCTGAGGTACAGAGGGATCTGGGGGTCCTTGTACATGAATCACAAGAAGTTAGCATGCAGGTACAGCAAGTAATTAGGAAGGGAAATGGAATGTTGGCCTTTATTGCAAAGGGAATGGAGTATAAAAGTAGGGAAGTCCTGTTACAACTGTACAGGGCGTTGGTGAGACCACACCTGGAGTACTGCGTACAGTTTTGGTCTCCTTATTTAAGGAAGGATATACTTGCATTGGAGGCAGTTCAGAGAAAGTTCATAAGGTTGATTCTGGAGATGAAGCGGTTGTCTTATGAAGAAAGGTTGAGCAAGTTTGGCCTATAATCATTGGAGTTTAGAAGAATGAGAGGTGATCTTATTGAAACATATAAGATTCTGAAGGGGCTTGACAGGGTAGATGCAGAGAGGATGTTTTCCCTCGTGGGGGAATTTAGAATTAGGGGGCACAATTTCAGAATAAGAAGTGAGGAAGAAGTAATCAGAAATGAGGAGGAATTTCTTCTCTGAGGGTCATGAATCTTTGGAATTCACTTCCTCAGAGAGCTGTGGAGGCTGGGTCATTAAAATTATTTAAGGTGGAGATAGACAGATTTTTGAAAGGTAAGGGAGTCAAGGGTTATGGGGAGTAGGCAGGGAAGTGGAGTTGAGGCCAAGATCAGATCAGCCAGGATCTTATTGAATGACGGAGCAGCCTCGTGGAGCCAAATGACCTACTCCTGCTCCTACGTCTTATGTTCTTATACCTACTCTCTGTTTTCTGTCTGTTAACCAATCCTCTATCCATGCTATTACCCCCAACCCCATGAGCCCTTGTTTCTAAAAGATATTTTGGTTCCCTTTTATGTTACCTGCTAATCTTTTCTCATTCTCTCTTTGTCCTTCTTATAGACTTTTTCAATACCCCCCTGCACACTCTGTATTCTGCCTGTTTTTTGACTATATTCTGTACCTGACATTTGTCATAAACCTCCTTTTTCTGTTTTATTTTAATCTCTATTCCCTTTGTCATCCAGGGAGCTCTAGCTTTGGATGCCCTATCTTTCCTCCATATGGTAATATGCTTGCTTTGTACCCAAACTATCTCCACCTTGAAAGGCTGCCATTGCTTATTTATTGTTTTCCTGGCCAATCTTTGTTTCCAGTCCACCTGTGCTAGATCCCTTCTGAAATCACTGAAATTGGCCCTCTTCCAGTTGGGTATTTTCACCGTTGATTTTTCTTTGTCCCTTTCCATAACTACTTTAAACCTAATTCTATCATGATCACTATTACCCAGATGCTCTCCCACTGCAACACACGCCACTTGTCCTGCTTCATTTCCCAGAACTAGATCCAGCACCGCTTCCTTCCTCGTTGGGCTAGAAACACACTGATTAAGAAAGTTTCCCTGTACACATTTTAGGAATTCTTCACCCTTCTTGCCCTTTACTCTGTTTTCCCCCAGTCTATATTAGAGTAATTGAAGTCCCCTACTATTACAGCTCCATTATTTTTACGTTTCTCTGTGTGACAGGCTCCCTAGAGAAACACAGCCTTCTGCACTAGTCCTCAGGGAAGTGTAGATATGTTATCATGGGCCTATACCCTCTGTTGGGAGGCTAATGATTCCTGCCAGCTCACCACCTTATCTTTTCCCTCCCTGCAGCTGCAGCTCTGTCTGCTCCTTATGCCCGATCCTACTCTTGTTACCAGAATGGAATTACCCCCTCATGGTAAAAAACTGCATTTCCAGAAGCCCTATGATTTCAGAACAATGTAGAGCCACTACAAGCAATTTGAAATGGTCTCATTAGCCTAAAAGCACAATGTAATTGAAGAGAAATCTCTCAGACATTTCCATCATTTAACCTGATCAGCAGATGATCCCTTTAAATAGCGTGGGAAATGGACGCCTCCTGACCAAACCACTACAAAAAACAATAATAAGAATAAAATCGGACGGACCACCCGGCATCGACATCAGCACCGGATTTGAACACAATAAGGCACACCCAGCCCAGTCGAACCTGCAAAGTCCTCCTCACTAACATTTGGAGACTTGTGCCAAAATGGGAGAGTTGTCCCACAGACTAGTCAAGCAACAGCCTTCAGCAACAGAATCAAACCTTTCAGCCAATGTCCCAGAATCCAACCAGCAAGACAGACCCACCAGAGGTGGTGGCAGCAGTGGTATACAGCCGGGAGGGAGTGGCCTTGGGAGTCCTCAACATTGACTACAGACCCCATGAAGTCTTATGGCATCAGGTCAAATATGGGCAAGGAAACCTCCTGCTGATTACCGCCCTCCCTCAACTGATGAATATGCACTCCTCCATGTTGAATACCACTTGGAAGAAGCTCTGAGGGCAGCAAGGGCACAGAGGTGGGAGACTTCAATGCCCATCACCAAGACTGGCTCAGTAGCACCACTACTGACCGAGCTGGCCGAGTCCTGAAGGATACAGCTGCCTGACTGGGCCTGCAGCAGGTGATGAGAGAACCAACACCAGGGAAAATCTTACTTGACCTTGTCCTTGCCAATCTACCTGTCGCAGATGCATCTGTCCATGACAGTATTGATAGGAGTGACCGCCGCACAGTCATTGTGGAGAAAAGGTCCCGTCTTCACACTGAGGACACCCTCCATCATGTGTGTGTGGCACTACCACCGTGCTAAATGGGATAGATTCAGAACAGATCTAGCAGCTCAAAACTGGGCATCCATGAGGCGCTGTGGGCCATCAGCAGCAGCAGAATTGTATTCCACCACATCCTGTAACCTCATGACCTGGCATATCCCTCACTCTACCATTAACATCAAGCCAGGGGACCAACCCTGGTTCAATGAGGAGTGTAGAAGAGCATGCCAGGAGCAGCACCAGGCGTACCTAAAAATGAGGTGCCAACCTGGTGAAGTTACAGCACAGGACTACATGTATGCTAAACAGCGGAAGCAGCATGCTCTAGACAGAACTAAGCGATCCCACAATCAACGGATCAGATCAAAGCTCTGCAGTCCTACCACATCCAGTCGTGAATGTTAGTGGACCATTAAACAACTAAGGAGAGGAGGAGGCTCCACGAACATCCCCATCCCCAATGATGGCGGAGCCCAGCACGTGAATGCAAAAGACACGGCTAAAGCGTTTACAACCCTCTTCAGCCAGAAATGCCGAGTGGATGATCCATCTCGGCCTCCTTCTGAGGTCCCCACCATCACAGAAGCCAGTCTTCAGCCAATCCGATTCACTCCACATTATATCAGGAAACGGCTGAGCACACTGAATACAGTAAAGGCTATGGGCCCTGACAATATCCCAGCTGTAATGCTGAAGATTTGTGCTGCAGAACTAGCCATGCCTCTAGCTAAGCTGTTCCAGTAAAGCTACAACACTGGCATCTATCCGACAAAGTAGAAAATTGCCAATGTATGCCCTGTCCACAGAAAGCAGGACAAATCCAACCCAGCCAATATTGCCCCAACAGCCTACTCTCAATCATCAGCAAAGTGATGGAAGGTGTCGGCAATAGTGCTATCAAGCGGCACTTACTCACCAATAACCTGCTCACCGATGCTCAGTTTGAGTTCCACCTGGACCACTCATCTCCAGACCTCATTACAGCCTTGGTCCAAACATGGACAAAGGAGCTGAATTCCAGAGGTGAGGGGAGAGTGACTGCCCTTGACATCAAGGCAGCATTTGACTGAGTGTGGCATTAAGGAGCCCTAGTAAAATTGAAGTCAATGGGAATCGGGGGGGAAAACTCTCCACTGGCTAGGGTCATACCTAGCACAAAGGAAGATGGCTGTGGTGGTTGAAAGTCACTCATCACAGCCCCAGGACATCGCTGCAGGAGTTCCTCAGGGCAGTGTCCTAGGCCCAACTATCCTCAGCTGCTTCATCAAATACCTTCCCTCCATCATAAGGTCAGAAGTGGGGATGTTCACTGATGATTGCAGTGTTCAGCGACATTTGCATCTCCACAGATTGTAATGTATTATCACATAGTTTGTCACACGGCATGCTCAGATCGCTCTGGCCTAATAAAGCAAGCATATTGACTCGCAACTCATCGTGTTTCTGACCTTCATTTGTTCTACCCACGTGTATTACATTTTGGTGACGAGAATGGGATTCCAAAGCCACTTTTAGGGAACACACAGTGTTTAACCTTCTAGTGGAAAAGTTTAAGGTGAATTTGTGCCACCTAAACTGAATTTTTGCAATGTTTTATTGTTAATGCTGATGCAGAATCATCTGTGCTTCGCCTTCGCATGTGTGTATACACAGCAACAGTGGCGTTGATTCTCACAGGTACACAGGTGGCGTTCTGAGTCACTGTTTGACGGGATCGGGACAATCATGGCCGCACCTACAGGATTCATCGGCAGCCTCGGCATGTATGACCGAGCTCGTGAACCATTCAGTTCTTACATTGAGTGGATAGAGATATTTTTTAAGGCCAATAACATTATTGAGACCGAAGGTGCAGATGAGAATGTTCAAGCTCAAAATAAAGTAATTCGTGAATGGAAGAAAGCAATTTTTCTAACGGAGATTGGGCCAAATGTCCACAGAACGTTGACAAACCTACTTGTGCCAGGGAAAGAGAAGGATGTGTCGTTTGAAGACATTGTCGAGAAACTTGACGACCATTTCGACCCACAGCCGTTAGAAATAGCAGAGAGCTATAAGTTTGGTACCAGAAACCAAAACCAAAGTGAAACCATCAGTGAGTACATTGTAGGTCTTAAAAACCTGACTTTGCATTGCAACTTTGGCACATTTTTGAATCGTGCATTGCGAGATAAGTTTGTGTGTGAACTGGTGGATGAGCGCCACAGTCCAAGTTACTGAACACTATAAACCTAACGTTTGACATAGCATGCAAAATTGCCCCATCTTATAGCGATGGCGTCTAAGAATGCTAGGGTGACTAGTGCAGTGACTAGTGCAGCTGAGGCCTACAGTCACAAAGCCACCGCCAAACCTAACGTTGTGAGACCAAGTCAAAAGCATGTCGGTGAAAGCAGTTCAGTGAACTGTTATTGCTGCAATGGAAATCACTCACCACAGTCCTGCCAATACAGAAATGCAAATTATTTTCACTGCCAGAAGCAAGGCCATATTTCAACAGCTTGCAAGCTAGATCTAAAGCAGGAAGTAAGAACCACTCTCGTGGCAATGCAAAGCAGTTGTGAGAAAGACTTCCGTACAAAACTTTTGATCAACAAGCAATATATTGATATGTGTACTGACACGGCGGCGGACTGCTCTATCATGAATAAGGACACATATGAGAGTAAGTTTAATCAAGTACCACTTACAAAGAGTACCGTAGAGTTAAAAACCTACTCTGGAGAAGTCCTAGAGTCATGTGGACAAATGGAATGTACATTTCAACACAACGGCCAGTCAGTAAAGCTGCCCATTATTGTAGTGAGCTACAACAACAGGCCAACCCTCATGGGCAAAGACTGGTTGAGAAAGTTAAAGCTAGACTGGAAAAACATCTTCAGTGTAGGTGCTTCAAAGAAGCAACTCAACACAATGCTGAACAAGTATGAAAGCATGTTCACATACAGTTATGAGGGCATCACTGGGTATGACGAGCATATCCGCATCAAGTCCAACGTGAAGCCTGTCTATTGTAAGGCAAGGCCGGTCCCCTAGGTGTTGAAAAGTTAGGTGGAGGAAGAGTTAGTGAAGCTCAGAGAGCGGAGTGCTAGTAACATCTGTCAAAAGTGAATGGGCTACCCCAATTGTGGTCGTGTCCAAAGCAGACAAAACTGTACGCTTGTGCGGTGACTACAAAGTTACTATCAACCAAGCAGTTGACTATGAGCAGTACCTGTTACCTACATCACAAGATTTGTACGCAGCACTCTGGGTCAAAGGTTTTCTCCAAGCTTGACCTGTCCCACGCTTACGCTCAGCTGAATTTTGAATTCTGGGAAAGGTGAGACCATAGTTTTGTTGTAATTGGGAGGGGAATACACATTTTTTTTAAGGAGAAAGCAGTGTAATGTATTATCACATGCTTTGTCACATGGTTTTTCACATGGCTTAGTATGAGCATGCTCAGTTTGCTCTGGCCTAATAAAGCAAGCACACGGACTAGCAGCTCTTCGTGTCTCTGTCCTTCATTTGTTCTACCCAGTTATATTACACAGATAATGAAGCTGTCTGCAGCAAGACCTGGACAACATTCAGGCTTGGGCTGATAAATGGCAAGTAAAATTTGCGCTACACAAATGGCAGGCAATGACCATCTCCAACAAGAGAGAGTCTAACCACCTCCCCTTGACATTAAATGGCATTACCATTGTTGAATCCCCCACCATCAACATCCTGGAGGTCACCATTGACCAGAAAGTTAACTGGACCACCCACATAAATACTGTAGCCACAAGAGCAGGTCAGAGGCTGGGTATTCTGTGGCAAGTGATTCACCTCCTGATTCCCCAAAGCCTTTCAACCATCTGCAAGGCACAAGTCAGGAGTGTGATGCAATACTCTCCACTTGCCTGGACGAGTGCAACATCACTCCAACAACATTCAGGAACCCCGACACCATCCAGGACAAAGCAGCCCGTTTGATTGGCACCCCATCCACCACCTTAAACATTCACTCCCTCCGCCACCGGCGTACCGCGGCTGCAGTTCGTACCATCTATAAGATGACTGCAGCAACTCGTCAAGGCTTCTTCAACAGCACTTCCCAAACCCGTGACCGCTACCACCTAGAAGGACAAGGGCAGCAAGAGCATGGGAGGACCACCACCTCCAAGTTCCCCTCCAAGTCACATATGATCCTGACTTGGAAATATATCGATGTTCCTTCATCGTCGATGGGTCAAAATCCTGGAACATCCTACCTAACAGCATTGTGGGAGTACATTCACCACACGGACTGCAGTGGTTCAAGAAGGTGGCTCACCACCACCTTCTCGAGGGCAGTTAGGGATGAGCAATAAATGCTGGCCTTGCCAATGACGCCCACATCCTGTGAATAAATTTTAAAAATCCCACTCTCCTACTCACTTCCCACAAACTTTAATATTTCTCTTTTTCATGCAATTATCTAATTTACTTTTAAAAGAATTGAGAACTTTGCCAGTGGAATATGCACAGGAAGTTCATGTCCATTGTCAATACATGTAAACATTACTCTTGAAATGCTGTCATAAAGAAGATCATTTGACATTAGTTATGAGGTGGTTGACAGCTCATAATAATAGTTTGGTTTCCTTGTAACAAGGAACTCATGAGATGGAATGTAGCTCTATGTAGGAGCCAACATAAACAACAGTACAGCAACCACATAACAAGGAAGCTCAAGAGAGATGAGCGAGCCTGCTGGGGATGGGAGACAGCCAGGATCCAGGGCACAGGTAAGTGAGGTTCATTTTTAAAAACACAACATTAACCACCTACTATTCATCTGTGCCCCACAGATTTAGTAATTGATGTTGCTGATGTCCCATATGGCACCCTGAAATGAGCCTGAAGCCTAAACATTAAATGCTTTAGTGATCTCGACAGCCACTGGCAGGCCACGTCTGTGGTGAAGTTTTGATAACTGTCATGTTTCAGTGTGAGGCTCAACTTTGCCACAGCCTTCCATGTGAATCATTATCTGTGAAGACAGAGTTCCTTGGAAAAACCCAGGTAACTGCGCCTCTTCCTGTAAATCCAGGTTCAGGGGCACCAACATGTGCAGGCTGTCTGCCTCTAATGTAACTGCCTGGCACCCCTCCTTTGCCCCGCCTCCTCCTCCAAATAACAAATTTAAAGGTATTCCCATAGTGCAACTGTAAGTTGCAGTAACTAAAAATGGCAGTGTCAAAACTCTTGACGCAAACAATATCGAAACAAAGTGAGAAGAAAGTAAGTACCCCAATAAGAAAAAAATCACCAATATTCTCCTACAGGCCCCAAAAATTCGAATGGAAAATTTTTAAATGCCAACTTCCTGGCAGCAGGCAACCCAACAATCGGGAAAGCTTGTGTTATATGGGCAGCTGGACACATCAGTTTTCAGGGGCTTGTCATGGGAAATTGCACATGCATTCATTTGAATGAATTTTAATCTCCTGGAGGGGGTTAATTGAGTCGCGCCCACTTTGGGGCACTAACTTCGCTGGGGCGCTACTTTTCTCCAATTCCCTTTTGAAAGCTACTATTGAATCTGTGTCCACCACCCTATCAGGCAGTGCATTTCAAATCCTAACCACTTGTTGCGTAAAAAGTTTTGCTTCATGTTGCCTCTGGCTCTTTTGCCAATCACCTTAAATCTGTGTCCTCTGGTTATCGACCCTTCAGCCATTGGAAACAGTTTCTCTATTTATTCTATCTAAACTCTTCATGATTTTAAACCTCTATCAAATCTCCTCTTAGCCTTCTCTGCTCTAAGAACAGCCCAGCTACTCCAGTCTATCCACGTAACTGAAATCCCTCATTCCTGGAATCGGGAAGGAGTAAATCTCTTCTGTACCCTCTCCAAAGCCTTCATATCCTTCCTAAAATGTGGTGCCCAGAATTGGACACAATACTCCAGCTGGGGCTAAACTAGTGTTTGATATAGGGTTAGCATAACTTCCTGGCTTTTGCACTATTTGCCTCTATTTATAAAACCTTAACTGCTTTGTCAAGCTGTCAATTATTTAATTCTTTCCTGGGATTTGGGTGTCACTGGCAAGGCCAGCATTTATTGCCCATTCCTAATTGCCCCTTACCAGTTTATTGACTGCTAAACAAATATTAAGGGCGTGGAAAACTAATTTTAATCCTGTGCAGTGTGAAATGTGTCCATTTTAATAAAAATAAACATTTTTAAGAAACTTTTCAAAAAATTTAAATTTTCTTTTTAGGTTTGTCCATCTTTATTTCAGGTTTGCCTTTTCCCCATGTGGGAACCCCAATCTTTCTTTTGCCCTCTCTAACTCCTTAAAAAAGTTAGAATTTTAAGGGCTTACTCACTTCCTTGTTCGCTGCCTGTGAGAATTCTGCCTTTTGATTGGCTGCTTAGACAGCCTGTTGACGTCACAGCAGTTCGCACAAGGGGATCCCCATTAAGTTCTGTTGAATTGAATTCAAGGATGGAAAACCCGAAGTTCTCGACACAGGGATCGCGAGATCCTTGTGCGGAGCGTGCTTCGGGGCCAGCGGCGAACGCCTTCACTTTGCTGCTGAACGCAAATTCCGGGCCATTGTCTCTCCTCATTCTTCCTACCAAAATATACAACCTCACACTTTTCTGTATTGAATTTCATTTGCCATGTGTCCACCCATTCCACCAGCCTGTCTATGTGTTCTTGAAGTCCATCACTACCTTGCTTACTGTTTACTATGGGCAAGAGCTACAGTGTCGTGACTATATGGACTGGATGTCACCTGGTGGGACCAGAAAATTACTTTTCTCTGGCAGAAAGTTAAAATGCTGTTTATTGCCAATTGTAGCATGACTGCTCGGATACAAGTGATGGGATTTACCACCGTGTAACTTTCAGGGCCCTCGATTCCCGCAATTTGGAAATTCCAATACCCAGAATTATGTGAAGAAAATTTGATTATTGAATGGAGAGTGCTGGCAAGATATTGATAGAAATAAATGGAAAGAAATATATAAATAATAGATAGAGTAATAGTAGGGATTGACTTGGGTAGATGGAGACATGGAGAGTCATAGATGGGATAGAGGAATAGATAGTCATGGTTTGATAGTGATGGACAGACTGATAGAGACAGAGATAAATGAATTGATAGGTATGGACAAGCTGACAGGTAAATTAATAATTTACCTATGAACATTTATAGTGACAAATACGGCGCAGAAATTGGTAGCCGTGCCTTCAGTTGCATGATACATGATGATGGAGCTGTTGACTAATCATAGCAATCAATCTCTATCAATGGGCTCAATTTTCAATGGGCCGTGGAGGCGTGATTGGAGACGTGTGGGGGGTTAAAATTGTGAAAACTGGCGGGCGGAACCCCCCCCCCCCCCGCCTGGTTCCCGACTCCGAGCAACTTTAACTCAGTCGTGTCTAATGGTCCCGACTCCGTCCCGTCTCCAACAGGTGGGATAGGTCGTTAAGGCCCTTAACAAGCACTAAATAGCCTCTATAATCCTATTTTGAAAGGCCCTTGCGAATTTAACCCTTTTCCCACATGAAACATGCCTGGTGGGAAACATGATGGTGAAACCTGGCGGGAGCACTATTGGATTGCTGACTATCAGCTGCAGGTCAACCATTAAAGAGGAGATTTGATCAGCCATCGTTTGCAGGTGGCAGGACTTTGTTGTCTCAGGTCTGGGGGATCTTTTAGAAGGCATAACCATAGCTGTGGAAGTTTGGAGCCTGACACCCATCTCCAGTGCGACCTCCTGGCCCGTCGGCGCAGGAGATACCTCCCAAACAGGGTCTGCAGACACAGGGTCAGCTATCTCAACATGTCTGAGCAGCAGTGCCAAAGGCGGCTCCAACTTTCGCGAGAGGTAGTGAGTGACATCTGCGCAATGCTGCAACAGTACCTGCAGCCCAGAGGACCAGGTGGACAAGCCTTACCAGTGGCCGTCAAAGTCACCACCGCACTCAACTTTTTTGCCTCAGGCTCATTCCAGGGATCAGCAGCAGACATCAGCGGCACCTCCCAGGCGGCCGCACACACTTGCATCATGCAGGTAACCGATGCCCTCTTTGCCATCGTGCACAATCACACCCATTTCACCACGGATCGAGCAAGTGTCATGGCGCGAGCGGTTGGATTAGCTCATCTGGCAGGCTTTCCAAGGGCGCAGGGCATCGTTGACTGCACACATGTGGCCCTTAAAGCACCCCATCGCAATCCCAGGTATTTTTGCCAACCGTAAGGGCTTCCACTCCCTTAAAGTTCAGCTGGTGTGTGACCACAAGAAGGAAATTTTGCATGTTTGTGCAAAGTACCCTGGCAGTTGCCATGACTCCTTCATAATGCGCCAGTCTAGTGTGCCTCCGCTATTCAGTCCACCAGACCAACTTAACGGATGGCTACTTGGAGATAAGGGCTATCCCCTGAGGACGTGGCTAATGACGCCGTTGAGGAGCCCATCCAACGAAGCTGAGGAGAGCTAAAACTCCAGCCACATGTCCACCAGAGCCATAATCGAGCAAACTATCGGTTTGCTGAAGATGCGCTTCAGATGCCTGGATAGATCAGGTGGAGCCCTGCAGTACTCAGCAGCCAGGGTCTCCAGAATCGTCGTGGTTTGCTGTGCACTTCACAACATGGCACAGCGTCGTGGCTTGCAGATTCCTGAGGACCAAGTGGCTCCTCACATATCCTCCTCAGATGAGGAGGAGAGCGAAAATTAACATCTCGCAGAGGCCCATCAACCAGCGGCAGCAGTATGCGAGAACATTGCTGCCCAGGATGCAAGGAACGCACTCATCTTGGCCAGATTTGCCTAGCCTAGCCGATCAAGCACTTTTGCCTCGCAGCTTCTTGCCTGAGCATCGACAATGGCCAAGACCCTGCTGATTCCTAGCTATTTGACCAGCATACTGACAGTTGCAAGTAAACCTAAGCCCTCAATGTGAAAGTCCCATTCGTGAAATGACACACGCCACAACTGCAACAGTTGCCATCAGAATTTTTATGTACAAGAACCAACTGATGGCATTTTTACAATAAACACAACATTTCACCCAAGTGACTACCCTTGTGACTATTTGTGCAGAATTTTTCTCTTACGCGTGCTCCTACGTGTTGCCTCCCCTGTGGCTTCAGCAGATGTGGAGGCCCCTTGCTCACTTTGCTGCTGCTCCTGTCTCGACACCTTTGGCGGGCGTCCTCTGGGGTTGCGAGCCTGTGAGGGCTCGTCAACAGTCTGCTGCTCCTGCAGCTGTGCAGGGGTTGAGATGCCTATCTCACTTGGGTGTGGACTCCGGTGGGATCTGACCAAGTGCTCTGCAGTGGTATGGAAGTGTGAGCGCTTGGAGAGGAGCCCCCACTTCCTTGATGTCTGCCACCAACTTCCATCTCATGGGTCAGGTCCCCCTCAGCGCTTGCAAGTGGCTTGAGAGCACCTTGCTGCACATCAGGGGGGCCATGGGGACCCGTATCTGCACTGGCAGTCCTACTCAGAGGGACTGCCATGAAGGTCTGGTTTCTCTGTTCAATAGCTGACCATCGCTCCTCCAAAGATGTCAGTCTATTCTGAACACTCACCATGTTTTCAACACTCTGGCGACTTAGCTCCTCCATGGCCGTAGCCATCTTCTCGTCTACTGTAGCCATCCTTTCCACGGAGGTTGCCATCCTTTCCGTGGTGATGCGTTCATGCGCCAATGACTCCACAAAGGCTCTGCTCATGTTAGCGATGGACTCCTCCATTTGCTCCACACTCACAGCGACCCTGGAGACAAAACCTGCCAGAGACTCCTGCATCTCTTCCTGGAGTGCCATCACCGCTGATACTGTGGATGGACCCAGAGGCAGAGGATCGACATGCTGCTGAGCCGAGCTGACAGAGTCCTGTGCCCTCCGACTAGGACTCTCCACTGCTGTCCCTGTCTCCACAATCTGCTGATGCTCACTTGTGAGCTGTGATACACCAGGTGACAATACTACTCTATGTCCCGAAGGTCCCACCGAGGTGTGAGTGTCTGCACTGGTGCTGGGTGCGCTGAATTCTGGTGACGCTGCGCCCTCAGAGGTTGCAGCTTCCTCTGAGGAGCCTGGCTGCTCAGCTTCTTCTTCCTGGCTAGTGGGGACGGATGCTTGTGATGGTCCTGTGGGGGAGTAAAGGAAAGAATCAGAGATGTGATGCCAAGGTTACATGCACATTGCATATTGCAGATGCTCATAAGTCCATCTGTTAGAGCTTCAAAATCATTATCAGCGACTCATGCAATGCCAATGAGAGAGGTGGGAAACTTTTCTGTCACCAGCTTGCTGTGTTTCACCCATCTGTCCGTCCCCCACTTGTGCATCGTCCTCTACTTCCACGATTTCCAGGACCGCCTCCTCCCAGGGGGTGAGGTGGGCTATTGAGGCTGTCCCTCCTCCTGTCCTCGCTCGCTCTCTTTTATTGTGAGCTCTCTTTTCCTGCAGTGAGGGAGACAAGTGGAGGTTTGAGTGAGAATGAAGGAGTAAGTGTAGAGATTCCATAGCATCGATACTTAGAAGGAGACAAAGATGGAGTGAGGTGGCACGACCAAGGGCCTTCCCTGTGTGTTGTCAGTTGTTTGCATAGCACCACAGTGATAGGGAGTGTGAGGGCTGCATTTTCGAATAGTTATGTGAATGTGAGCATAGAGAGAAAGGGAATGGCTAAGGGTGCATGGATGTCAGTGTCAAGTGGGATGTGGAGGAAGAGATTGCTGAAGCTGAGTGCTGGTGAGGAAAGGCAATGGGATTCAGATTGAGGGTGATGGAAAAATCATACTTACTTTTCCAGTGCGGAGAAGGTCATGAAATCTCTTGCGGCACTGTATCCAGGTTCTGCGGGTGACTCCGAAGGAGTTGACCTCCTCAGCCACCTGCATCCACACTGTCTTGGTCTGCTTGGGAGGCCTCTTCCTCCCTGATAAAGGGAAGAGCACCTCCCTGTTGGCTGCAGCCCCATCTACTAATGCCTGCAGGGCCACCACGTCAAAACGAGGAGCTGATCTGGGTCTCCCGCTACTCATCTTTCCTGCAGGTCTCTCACACTCCACAGGCAAGAAGCTTGGCAGTCTGCAGAAGAAGCAAGGCTTGCTGTAGACCTTAAATGCAGCAGCAATGATGACGACATCGGAGGCGACTTTCAGTCAGGAGAAACTCATTTGCCAAGGGTTCCCACACGTTGGAAATCAATTGGACAATTAAGTTAAAATTGCATCAATCTCCCACATCCATTTAGAATTGTGTGGATAACACGAAATTCAGATAACACAATGCCATCCCGCACCTGAGTTAAAATCCAGCCCAATGAGTCTACAACAGACCCAAAGGTTCTCTACCCACAGGGGTCAGGAGGCCCTCCGGAAAGAATGATGTGGGACCACATCACCGAGGTCATCACTGCCAGCAGTGTCGCCCCCAGGACCTGGCTCCAGTGCCCAAAGAAGCTTCATGACCTCAGACCAGTAGTCAAGGTCAGTGAATGCATCTTCAAAAGCCATCTCCTACCAACTACATCACTAGCCTCACAGACTTCTCACTGCACGACTCCCCTCCCCCCCCATTACTCACCTACCAACAATCTGTACCAATCACGAGGCACGCCTCCCATTCTTAGCTGCACCTCACCCCCTTGGATGAGACGGTGCTGGCCATTCTTGGCAGGGGCATTTGTTGAGTTTAACTGCAGAATGGCTCAAATCGTCCAGAAATTTGTGGAGAATCAGAGCTCGTGGCAGATCTTTCCTTTGCCACAAATTCCTGGATTTTTTTACAAACTAGTAATGGCGAGCGCTGTGAACTACCAGTAATTTCTGGGCCAATATGTGGTGTGATAATGAGCAGGCAAGTCCCAAGTTTGATTGCAGGTTCGTGCTGAGCCAGTTGATCTCGGCTAGGAACATTACAATCGGCATCATATCTCTGAGCTAGGGAGCAGAGTAATCAGCCAGAATTTCAGACCCACTATCCGTGTGTGTGTGCGTAAATGGGCATTGGGTGAGGCCAGTAAGGCACAAAAGTGGTGTCTGCCATAGTTAAATAGCTTGTTGATACCGTCCTATCTCACTAGCAGAGACTGGGCACTTCATTCTGAGGGCTGCTGGAACTAGTTGAATTCTATGTGCCAGAGGTGTTTCTCAAAGATTGCCATTCTCTCTGTATCTCTGAGATTCCTCTTTGTGGGAATGATTGAAGTTATAAGGTGAATTGTGATCCAAAACTTCAATCAGTCAGGACAGTACCACAGGTTTCTGTGTCCCTGGGCTATGGAGGGAAAAAGCAGCTGTGGTACTGATCACTAAATAGGGACTGACGTAATAAAACTCACTACGCACTTGGTTTGAGCATAAAGCAAGGCTTTAATCAACTTGTTTCAGAACATGGAAGTCTAGTTGTATTTCACTAGCTCCTTGTCTTACAAAATGTCCCTGGATAGCTGGGGCCCACGCCCGAGTATTTATACTCCTTGGACGGCGCCACCAGCTGGCTGTCCAGCATTATTTCATAAGTAGTTTCTTGATGATGAGATTTATAACAGGGAACAAAACTGCTTTTTTCTTTTGAAAAATGGGTGAATTGCCAGCTTATTATGGAAAGCAGCATAACTCCTTTGCAGCTTTGGAATCTCAGCTTGGAAATACTCAATTCTTGAGAAAGAAAGAAATCACAATGCACTTGTAGTAATGATCCTTTAATCCTTCTTACACTGAACTGGTGTGAATGTTGCAAAGTTCATTAATCCAGTTTTGGACCGCAGCGTTGGATGTGCTAGTAACTCTGTCATGGAGAAACGTAAGCAAGGGCCAGAAATTGCTGGGATATCCTGTCATTAGAATGACGCATTAACTGCGCTCACCATTATTAATTCATAAAATATCCAGGAATGTATCAAATAAACGAGAAAAGGTTCACATTATCCATAAATTGCTCCGCTCCACCATTTGCCTCCCCGAAGCCGATTAAAGTCCCTGCTCTCCGTGACGCTCCCCCTTGAAATTAATGGTGTTTGTGAAATTGCTGGATTTATGACGTTATTACGAATTATTCCCGCCGCAGCCATTTAGGGCTGGTAATTAATGATCTAAAGGACCCCGGTAACGATGTAATCTATGGTCCTGACATGACACTTAACCTTGGAGGCCCAGAAAGGGACGTATACAACTGTAGATTCTCACTCGAACAGGTGGTGAATTGTACCGAGAGGTTTCTTAATCTTTGTATCTGTCTTGGCAGTTTTTTTGTGGCAGTTTTGCCATTCACACTCCTGTTACTTTTGGAAGGCAAAAATTTTCAGCTCTATCGGTGCTCAGTAAAGGGTCACTCATTCAAATGCATAGCTGAGTAATTTGATACATGACTTGATAAGTGTAGCATACTTGGGAGGAAAAAGGCGACTTTGGACCTATGAATCCCAATGTTCTCGACCACTTTGTGTCATTTCTGGGTCTGTTGTAGACTAATTGATAGAGATTGATTGCTATGATTAGTGAATCAATTATCATTGCATCATGTGACTACCAGGATGGTAGAACTAGATGGAGCTTTTTTTAAATCTATGAAAGCAGTGTAATTAGTACCCACAGTGTGTTCCATTGTTCCTGATCACGATGGCCGGGGACGCTGGCTCTATACTTCATGGGTCAAGAATTTTGCCCACCTACCCTGTCATTCACTCATTAACTTCTCAAGGACCAATACAACAATAGCCAAACACAACTGGGTTACAATGTTCTCCTCTTCTGCTTGTTCTTCCTTTTTTCCTTTTCCTTTATCTTCCTTTTTGCTCTATATCTTAATCTACTCCTCCTTTCCCTCTTTCTGTCTATATTTTGTTTTACTCTGATTCACCCTATTTATTCTCTGTATTTCGATCTGTTTCTTTAACCTTTTCTTTCATTGGCCTGGGAGATGTCGTTGGCCATGCCATTTACGAGGTCCCACATGTGACAAATTTGCGGTGCAAACATAGTGCGGTGGCAGTGGTGAGCATAATAGTCCAATTAATGTAGCTTGTCTCCAAACCCGCCATTGTAGCAATTTATGGCCCCACATTTTTGGAGTGGCATATCTGATGGAATATCTTAATTCGATATGTCTAAACTTGAATCTGCAGAATACACTGCAGAAGATTATCAAAAGTGTTATTCTAAGAATCCAATGAAAATAACATATCCCAGCAATTATATAAAGTGAATTGCAAGAACGGCTCCTGTGAATGATATTTTGTGAGGAGCTATTCACTTCTGTCGCTGCTGCGGTGTGACTTCATTAGCTCACTAATGCCAGGTCTGTCCTTGATTACAATATGTAACTGTTGAATGCTGCACAATTGCTTGTTCCTGAACCCTAACCAGCCTTGACAAATCAAAAAAAAAGCCTTTTTTTACTGTTTTGTTACTAATGCTAATTAATCCATTTTTGGAATGAGTGTCCTCCGAAGCACTAAACATGCATGAATAATCCATTCGTGCCTCTCAAGAAATGCTCCTCCTTTTACTCACTTCTAATGTTTTACTAAAATTAGCAATGAAGAGTTTAAACCTACAGGAAACTGTTTGGTGTCCAGCACCAACGGGACCGGGATGGTGCCGGTTGATTAAAAAATTCCGGATAAGGAAGAAGGGACATGGAGTGACAATGGCCCAAGGTACGAGAGCCCCGGAACACAGCCAGAAGTGCTGGAGCCCCGGAACACAGCCAGAAGTGCTGGAGCCCCGGAACACAGCCAGAAGTGCTGGAGCCCCGGAACACAGCCAGAAGTGCTGGAGTCCCGTAACACAGCCAGAAGTGCTGGAGTCCCGTAACACAGCCAGAAGTGCTGGAGCCCCGGAACACAGCCAGAAGTGCTGGAGCCCCAGAACATAGCCAGAAGTGCTGGAGCCCCGGAACACAGCCAGAAGTGCTGGAGTCCCGTAGCACAGGTACAGGGAACCCGGTTACACAACCAGAGGTGCAGGAGCCATGGTTACATGGCAAAAGGTACAAGATCCCTGGTTACACAGCCACAATTATACAGTATACGGAAGCCTCAAAACCTACTCCTGAATTTTGCCGGTAATTAGAGAATTCCGGATAATTAGGTGCTGTTTAAACAAGAGTTTCCTGTATATAACTGACTCTTGATCCCTATCTCTGTAACCTCCTCCAGCCCTACAACCCTCTTAGGTATCTGCGCTCTTCCAGTTCTGACCTCTTGCGCATTCCAGATTTTAATCACTCCACTATTGGCGGACGTGCCTTCAGCTGCCTAGACCCTAAGCTCTGGAATTTCCCCCCTAAACCTCTCTGTGTCTCTACCTCTCTCTCCTTTTAAGAGACTTTTGGTCACCTGTCCTAATATCTCCTTATGTGACTCGGTGTAAAATTTTGTTAACGCTCCTATGGAGTACATTGGCACGTTCTACTACATTAAATGCAAGTTGTTGTTGTTGTTGTTGCATGTATGGATCCAGGGCTGGACGAGATCCAGCTGATCGCTGAAGCCCCCCAAATGGTGAATTGCTGACAGTCATTCACTGGAGGAATGGACTCGATTGAGATACTGGAGAGCTCTCTGCTCCCGTGGAACCATGCATCAGCATCAGGCACCACTTTCAGGACAGGAAGGTGGAAAATTGGGGGGAAAACATCCAACCTGTGCCTTCTCCCGGTAATTTTCTGTAGTCCATTCAACTAGAGCAAGTATTTCTCCACCTCTTCCTCACATCCTCATTTTGTCGAGTGTAAAAATTGTCAGGTTTCCCACCACGTCTACCAGTACCCACTTGCTTCAGTCTTTCATCCTTCTGTTTTTCCACAACAACTTGTATTTATATAGCGCCTTTAACGTAGTAAAACGACCCAAGGCGCTTCACAGGAGTATTATAAGACAAAAAAAAACAAGCATGGTTTAGTTATTTGGGAAGTTGTTGAGTCTCCACTTTTTTCTTTCAGCACCCAACTTGTCAGTCATGATGATGGTGGCAGCCACAGACCCATCTCCAAGGATTGGTATGCATGTGTTTGTGTTTTCCTTTTGGTTTTCTTATAAATTAAAAATGCCAAATAAAACTGAGTTTTAAAATGGAACATCAAAATATAAACATGAAAACAATACATTACTCAGCTAACATGCATCCTATGACATGGTTGATCTATCTTGTTTTTGTAAATATAAAAGTATATATAAATTGCACCATAGGGTCTCTCTTCAATCCGCTTCATTTGAAATAAACATTATGGCCTAGAAATTCGATCGGCTCTGAAAACGGGCGCGGGGATCACGCTGCGATAGCAACCCGCGCCCTTTCGGAGGACTGCAGGCAGCATGTGAAATTTGAGCTGCCTGCTAATTAATATGATAGCAGGCTGAATGCACTGCTATGTGGGTGAACGCTCAGCAGGGGGCCCAAGTTCGTGCAAGGCTAACTTCAATTAAAGCTAGCCTGCACTACTTAAAGGCAGTCTGCACTTCTTAAAGGGGAGATGTTTTCTGCCTGCAACAGGTGGTGGGAGTGATTATGAAGGCTGCTATAAGGAAAACAAGATTGAATAATCGCTCAACAAGCCAGAGAAAGGGCTCCGAGATTTTCAGATGCAGCACTGGAGGCATTGGCCCTGGAGGTCAACTCCAGCAGAGCGGTCCTCTTCCCACAGGTGTGAGGAGGCCTTCCAGGAAACCGATGAGAGTGCAGTAGGAGCAGATAACCAATGTGGTCAATGACAGCAGTATAGCCGCGAGGGCCTGGACTCAGTGCAGGAAGAAGTTTACTGACCTCACACGTGTGGTCAAGGTAAGTAAATTCATCTTCAAATGCCATATCCCATCCTCTACACCACTAGCCACATGCACTGCTCAGTGCAACACACCCCCATCACTCACCTACCAACAATCTCAACCAAGCACGATTCATACCTCGCATTCGTAGCTTCACCTCACCTCACTAATGTAAGACTCACACCCACATCTCACAGCTTGAACACACTGTCAGCTATTCAACCATGACAGGCACATCACCCAAACACATTACACCACACTTGCTGACACAACTCACTTTGTCTTCCAGGAAAAGGTGCCACATCACCGCAGACAGCAGAGCTTAACCAGCAGGGGACAGGCTCACCTGCATCATCTCACCCCCTTAGAGGAGACGGTGCTGACCATTCTTGGTAGGGGCATGGCTGAGCCCGTGGCCAGTGGCGGGGCTGAAGGAATTCAAGATGCCGGTCCGATATCCTCATATGTTATCCTCCTTCTCGCATCCTACTTCCTCTCATCCCACAATCTCTTCTGATTTACAATCTGCACATGGTCTAAGCATGCAGCTATTGCTTCCCCCCCTCCCCTCACCACAACCCTACCCTTGTATCTTTTCTCATTTCAGACACCCAAGTATTGCAGCCTGCCCAGCCAGTGGTCGAAGAACAAGAGGGAGAGGAGAGTCCAGAAGCAGAAGAAGAAATATCGTCACTCGCTTACACACTCCCAGCTACCAGCTCAGATATGACACTCCACGTACTTTAGAGGATAGGTTAGACGTGGGATCTGCACATAGTGAGACACCGGGCACGAGGGGCCTGCAGCCAGGGCAGTGGGAAAGGGTAGCTCAGGTGCCAGCTCCCCGGAGGGCGAGGTCGCACATGTGTTCTGCGGCACAGGATTCAGATGAAGACCTTGATGGAGCGGCCTACAGAAGAACACTGATGGGCAGGCACAATGAAATGCTGAGTGCAATGTCAAGGAGCATGGAGGAGTCCAGCTCCAGCCTTGCACAGGGTTTTGGACAGAGCTTGGAGCCCATCCTTTCCAGTGTAGAAGGGCTGGGCAGATCCATTAACGCACTTGTGGAGCCAACCATGATGCAGCGCCTGATGGCCAATGTCTCAGCTTCCATTGCAGCACAAGCACAAACCACCCCACATCTGAGTGCTGCAATGGAAACTCAGACTGAAGTCATGCAAGCACAGACTGCTGCCATCATGGCTGGGTTTAGCAGTGTGGAAAGGAACTTGCAGTGTGTCCAGCAGTCTGTACTCCAGCAGATTACTAGGATTGCTGAGGCGTTGCCCCGGGGGGAGTGGCAGTGGCTCCGTGGAGACCGACCCTGCTGTCCTCTCTCAGGATGACAACATTCGTCCTCCCACCACTGCCACTCTGCCAGTGCCCTTGCTGTTGCCTGTCAGCCAGCCAGCCGAGACTGCTGCTGCCCATATCAAGGTGGTGCAGTCCGAAGCCGGGCCTACTAGGCCCAAAGCTCCTCAAGGTCGTCCTGCAAGGCCATCTGCAGTTACCCTACTGAAAATCAGCAGCCTTCCGCCAACCATGTTGCAGCCACTGGGGTAGTACTGCGTAGGGGCACTAGGATAGGAAAGGGCACATGGAAGACAGTCACTAAGGGGAATGCATAAGGGTGATTAGTTACATTTTTGATATAATATTGAATGCATATATGCATAATGTTTGATTGGAAAGTTTGCTTTGTGGTGGATTTTATTTCAGCATTGTGGCCAAGATGATGTTGTGATGGTCAGTAACAGAGGGAAGGGAAGGTGTGGGACTAATGTTGAATGGGGTTGCGTTCAATTGAAACATAGCTGGATGATTCAATCCCGGATATCCCGGCCAGAAAGGGGCTGTCTGGGCTGCCTCCTCCCTTCCGCTTCCTCCTTCTTCTCCTCCTCATGCTCCTGAGCTGATGGCTGTATCCCGGGTGGTAATGGCTGTGCCCTCATGATGGCCAGGTTGTGGAGGATACAGCAGACCACCACGAACCGGGACACACACTCCGGTGACTACTGTAGGGCTCCTCCAGAGCAGTCCAGGCAGCAGAAGCATTGTTTAAGGACGCCAAATGTCTGCTCTATGATGTTTCATGTGGCAGCCTAGCTCTTGTTGTAAGCATGCTGCCCATGTGTGGTTGGGTTGCGAAGCTGAGTCATGAGCCAGGTGGTCAAGGGATAGCCCTTGTCGCCCAGTAGCCACCCTCTGGTTTGTTCTGGTGGCTCAAAGACTGAGGGAACAGAGGACTGGCACAGAATAAAAACATCATGACTGTACCAGGATACTGGGCACTCACCATCATGATGTGCTGGTCACCAACTGTACATTCAGCAAGTGGTACCCTTTGCGGTGATGGTATATACGATGCCCACAAAACCCTGCACCATGGGGAAGTCTGCAATTCTGGCGAAGTCACGTGCACACTCCGTCTGAAGACAATGATGTCCCCTCTCCTGGCATATTGAACTTCTGTCACCTCTGTTATGGAGCAGTAGATGGTGAAATAGGAGATATTGGGGCAGATTTTGCGGTGGGTATGATGGCATACTCTGAGAATACCCCGTCATACCGCCTTTGAAATTGACTGCAAGTTCGGGATTTCGAACTTGCGATCTGTCAAGGTACGCCTGTACTGGGACTCAGAGACTGAGCAAGGAGCATTGGGTGAAACAGAACTCACAAGTGAGGAGAAGTAAGTGGAGGTGACGGGTCAGGAAGAATAAAGATCTGCCCAAGTTGAGGCCACACCATTTGCCAACAGCCTGGGAAGAGCGTGATATCCAATCGGCTCTGCCCTCAGATGGGAGTTAATGCATGATATCCAATCGGCTCTGCCCTCAGTTGGGAGTTAATGCGAGAGCAAAAGGCTTTTGGCACTTTGGCCTAGAAATTCAGTATCGCCACGTTTGGGGCGCTACAGCCGGGCGTTCGCTAAATTTAGCGCCCGGCGCAACTTAGCGCCACCTTCACCGAAATTGAGTTGCTTTGCCCCAAGAGGTCGCTGCTGCGCTAAAGCAGGCGGTGCATGACTATCATAAGGCACTAAGTCGGCGAGCCGAGGCGCTACCACCGAGGGTGGGCGCAGCGCAGGTGCGGCGAGTTATCAATTGCAGGTAGACACGCTGGTGCCGGTCACCTCTTAAAGGGGGAGGGTCGATTTGGTTTGCAGCCACGCCCTGCACACTGGAGCCCTGGTTCTAGGCCTGGACAGACCTGCTTCGACAACGCTAAGGCTAGGGAGCGAGCGCAGCGCTTCAGTGAGGGTGCCCTGAAGGTTCTGGTTGGTGCAGTGGAGCACAGGCGACCTATCCTCTTCCCTGACAGTGGCAGGAGGCTGCTGCCCAGCGAATATAGAAAAGCTTGGAGGGAGGTGGCACACAGAGTGACCTCCAGCAGCATGGTCCCCAGGACACCAACGCAATGTAGAAAGAAGTTCAATGACCTCACTCAGGTTGTCAGAGTGAGTACCCTTTCCAGTATCCTCTTCATCCCTGCATGTGCACCTCACTTTATGGCCAAAGGGTCCTGAAACCCCAATGCCCAGCCCTCATCCAACACCTATGAGACTCTCAAGAAAATCACATGCACAATCACCACTTTACACACTGTCAGGGCTATTCGACCATGGGAGGCAGTGCAGGCAAGATTAGGGCTTGACACTGTCAGGGCTATTCGACCATGGGAGGCAGTGCAGGCAAGATCAGGGCTTGACACTGTCAGGGCTATTTGACCATGGGAGGCAGTGCAGGCAAGATCAGGGCTTGACACAGTCAGGGCTATTCGACCATGGGAGGCAGTGCAGGCAAGATCAGGGCTTGACACTGTACTCAGAGCCCGTCCTTTCTCTTGCAGGGCAAGCTGGCCCACAATAGGAGGCAGCAGCGACGGACCGGGGGAGGCCGTGCTGAACTTAAAGACCTCAGTGATCTGGAGCAGCAAGTGGTATGGATTATGGCAGGCGGCTGATTGGCCCCGTCGCCACTGGAGATGCCGACCCCGTTCTGGACAGCAATGGTAAGGCCATCACCTTTTTGACCTCTCTTTCCACTTGTGCCTCACACCAGCATCCTTTGCCACTCTCGAACCAATGCAGTGCATTGCAGCACTCATGCCTCCCTCACTGCCGCCCTGTCCTCACGCTAAAGCAACTCTTGTGCCTCCCTGCTTTCAGATGCTGATTCGCCAGGTGAGGAGGCGGGCCCTCAAGCTGGCACTGTGAGTGAATCGGAAGGCGGGAGGAGGAAGAGGAAGCCGGACCATCAGTGCCACCCTCAGCCGAGGCAGCCCATGGCCATGATGGGGACACGTCTTCCCTGGAGGGGAGCAGGGGGGAAGGGTCTGAGGAGGGTGAAGCTCCAGGGCCCAGCGGGCTGCAGCAACGCAGGAGGGGTGGGGAAGCTCGGCGGCCTTCTCCCCGGAGGGTGAGTGCGGCCTCCAGTCCTGCTACAGTGAGCGCAGAGGAGGTGCGGCTCCTTGGTGAAATGGGCGCCCAGGCTGAGCGCAGGCACATTGAGCTCATGGCTGCAGTGGCAAGGATGCCTGACTGCATAGAGTCACTGGCAAGGAGTGTACAGGAATTCGGGGCAGCACAGGCCAGGAGTCAGCAGGACATCGCTGCATCACATGCGGCTTCCAGCCAAGTGCTTAGTCGTGCCATGCAGTCACTGGCTGGTCTGATGCAGACACAAATCAGGGCCACACGAGCACTAACTGCTGCCACCCTCGCTGGATTGGCCAGGAATTGCCGGGGCCCTTGCCGCGCTGCAGCAGCCCACCAGTCTGTGCTTCAGCAGATTGCTGCGCATGCTTCAGTGCTGCCCCGTGCGAGTGCCAGTGTCTCGTCCGACCAGGGAGTGCCTGTGCTCTGTCAGGTTGGCAGCATTCCTGCTGCCAACACTGTCACTCCTCCACTGCAGCTGCCACCACCCATAGGACAGACTGCTGCCGCCCAAGCAGAGTTGGAGCAGTCAGCAGCCGGGCCCTCCAGGCCCAGAGCTGGTCCAGGCCATCCCCCAAGAGCATCTGCCGACTTACTCTCTGACCCTCAGCAGCCTTCCCCCAGCCTTGCTGCAGCCACTGGGGTCCCATTGCGGAGGAGCTGAAGGGCGGGAAGGGGCCAATCTTGTAAGTGAGGCAGATCACCCTTGCAGGCCGAAAAGTAGGAGGTGTGGCAAAATGTTGTGTTTATTTTTCTGAAGGCCGAGGATGTTGTTTTTGTTTTTTATGAAGGCCGAGGATCATGGTAATTTTTGTTCATTGTCTCCAGGTTGTGAGAGCCAGTTATGTGTCTGACTGTTTTTTGGGGGGTTTCTCTGTATTTGTTTGTCATGCGGGAAGGGCCCAGAGTTTGTTAAATAAAAAATTGTCTTTATTCAGATTGTGCATGTTTGCACTTTGAACTATTTGTTGCCTTGACCGCCTCAGGGTTTGCGGAGCGGCTCCATTCATGTTCTTTCAATGGCACAAGCCATTCCCTGAGAGGGGGCCTAGAACCGACTTGCAATAAGCCGCCGACGGATGGCCCTTGCACTTTGTGCTTCCCTCCCGTCTTGGTGCTCCTCCTCCTCCTCCTCCTCCTCTGGTGGTGCTCCAATGTCTGCTGGCAGTGGCTGAGTCCTGAGGATAGCCAGGTTGTGCAGCATGCAGCACACTACAACGAAATGGGAGACTCGCTCAGGCGAGTACTGTAGGGCTCCCCCGGAATGGTCCAGACAGTGGAACCGTTGCTTCAGCACGCCGATCGTGTGCACAATGATGTTCCTGGTCGCTTGATGGCTGTCAGTGTATCGTTCTTCAGCAGGGGTGGTGGGCGCACAGAGCGGGGTCATCAGCCAGGTGCACAGAGGATAGCCCTTGTCCCCGAGAAACCAGCCTCCTGGGTGAGCCGGGGCTTCGAAAATGTCTGCCACTGAAGTCTGGCGCAGGATGAAGGCGTCATGGCTGCTGCCTGGAAAGCGGGCATTGACAGCTAGTATGAGCTGCCTGTGGTCACACACCAACTGCACGTTCAGCGAATGGTACCCCTTCCGGTTGCGGTAATCCTCGGCATTCTCTAGAGGCACCCGCAAAGCCACATGCGTGCAGTCAATGGCGCCCTGGACCATGGGGAAGCCCGCTATTCTTGCAAATCCCATGGCATGCTCTTGCTGCTTGTCCAGGGTCATGGGGAAGGAAATGTACTGACGTCTCCTTCTGAAGAGGGTATTTGTGACCTGGCGGATGCAGCAATGCACCACGAACTGGGAGACATTGGCAATGTCCCCAGTAGCGGATTGGAAGGAGCCGGTGGCATAGAAGTTGAGAGCCACTGTCACCTTCACTGCCACCGACAAAGACGTCCTGCTCCTCAGCTGAGGCTGCAGATCTCTCTGAAGAAGGTGGCAGATCTCAGTGACCACCTCCCTTCTGAATCGAAGCCTCCGAATGCACTGCTCCTCAGACATGTTGAGGTAGGAGAAGTGCTGGCGGTATACCCTGGGAGGGTAAGGCCTCCTGTGCCAACGCCTGTTGGCCCTTCTCCATCTGGCCATGATTGGCACTCTCTCTTGGCGTCTCTGAGCCCTTTCAATGCAATGCAGAAACCCAACGTTTCCACCCATTGCAGCCCCCATTATATGTGGCCACTCAAGGCTATGGCACTGAAAAATAAATCCAACTGCAAAGCTCTGGCCTGAAGCCAGAAGTACCTGTGCGAGCGCTGAGTCAAAGCAGAAAGCTCTCTCCCTTTGTCTCTCTCTCACACAGAAGGAGTGGTTCAAAATGGCTACCACAAACAATGCAGGAAGAGTCCCCTTTAAATAGCGCCCCCCGCGCCCCACAGCAACTGGGAACCGTTCCATTCAACCAGTCGCTGTGAGCACCAGGCGGAAAGAAGGGGGGTGCCACTGAAGTTCCGGTTCGGGGCGCACCAAGGGCGTTGCACCATGAAATGACGTCAGGATCTGCGTGTGCAGCTGAGCGGGCATTGCGGTTTTGCGCCGCCGCTAAATCTTCACTCAAGTTCGCGAGAGGCGCAGATCATGCCGCGCCCAGGCACTAGCCGCTTCGCGCCCCACTTATCACCCTCTTAAGTTGCCTAGCGGCTGGCGCTACCAACTGAATTTCTAGGCCTTTGCGTCCACCATCAGCAGCCTGCAATCACTGTCAGAGAATGTGCACCTCTGGCATCACTGTGATCCTGCGGGAGTGATTTACTCAAATATGAAGTGTTATAGACCACGTTGCATCTTCACAGCCATCTGCAGTGAGGGAGCGAGCACAAAGCAGAGTTTTCTCACGAAACCCATGATTGCTGCTACTGAGACTCTGGGCACCCAATTACAAGAGTCTGTCACTGCTGCATTTACTAGGCTGTGATTGGTTGAAGAGAGCAGTGATGTCAGGCTTCAGCCACATTGCAGGCAAACTATTGCCTGCTCTTGTGGGGCTGGCAGGGGAAGCCCCTCTGAAGGAGACCACATGAGTTCTCCCTCCAGCAAGGACCATCAAAAGACCGAGGATGGGTCAGGGGATAGCCGAGGATGGGTCCGAGAGCTGGCAGGTGCTGGCAGCCATTGGTATCGAAGAACAGAACCCAGTCCTAGTACACTGGTGTAATAATTCCATTTCCTGCACAACTATTCTTGTGGTGTCGGAATAAAGTTACCAGCTTAGTAGCAGGTTCAAAATTCCAGAATTGAAATGACATTGCTTTACCCAATATGTAACATAACATAAGTTAGAAACTACATTTTTATTATGTTATGATTAAACTATCATTTTGAATCCTGTTACTTCTTTCAGATATCCAAATCAAGGTAGAAGCGGAACTAGAGCTCTCAGAGCAAAAGTTGGAAGAGGCAAATCAAGATATCACAGCAGATTTAGAGAAACTGAAAGAAACTTTGGATATTGTAGATTCAGTCGTCAAACTGAATATTGCAGATTCCATCAATCAACTAAGCAGTCAAAGACAATGGTAAAGATTGCCTCTGCTTTAGGGAAGGCCTTTAAACTACTTAACGCTGCTTCTGCTATAGCCGGTTTTATACTTTCTTTCTTTCTACCAAGTGAGTTGGATATGATCACTGAGCTAATTAACAAGAGATTTGATGAGGTTAATAGGAAATTGGATGGCCTGTCCAACAAACTTGATCTGATGGAAACTAGTGTTAAAGCTTCAATAGCATTCAACACATTTCTCTCAACCTACATTGAGTGGGAGTATGCCATTAGGAATGGTGCAGAGAAACTGAGAGTTGTCAGGAAGGAAATGGGACAAACACGAGACAGAAAATCACTGCTGAAAATGGCTTTAGAATATATAACGTACTACAATGACAATCAGCTGGAGGGGAGGATGCTCAACTTGTATCGCATCACAGTTACGGCGAACAACCCAACCAACCGAAACCTGTTTGACCTCTTCAATGAGGAACACTCCTGTGACATCACCCGATTATCAGGTACACAGTGTCACTCCTGTTTTGTTTTTATATGTCAAATGTACAGAAGTTCAGTATTTTCTGCTTGGATATGATGATTTATCTCTCCAGTTTTTTTTCTCCAATCACTTTTCCTGAGGTTGGAGACAGACCTCCTAGTGATCTTTATGCAAACTCTGGCCACTGACTACTGGTAGGCATTAAGGATAGAGTGACTGAGCACTTGACTAAATATGAGCTGATCACAGAGAGCCAGCATGGCTTTGTTCAAAGTAAGTCATGTCTGAGATACTAAGTTAGGAGGGACAGTAAGCAGTGCAAATGGGAGCAGGAAGTTGTGAACTGTGGCAGATGGAGTTTAATGTGGGCAATTGGAGGTCATCCACTTTGGGCCTAAGAAAGAAAGATCAGAATATGTTCTAAATGGTGAGAAGTGAGTAACTGTGGAGGAGCGGAGAGATTTAGAGGTCCCTGTACAGAAATCACTAAAAACTAGTGCACAGGTACACAAAATAATCTCAAAGGCTAATGGACAGAACATTTAAAGCGAGGACAGGTACAAAAAGGTTCATGGAACGTTGGCCTTTATCTCAAGGGGCTGGATTACAAAGGGGACAAAGTGATGCTTCAGTTGTACAGAGCCTTGGTCAGACCCCACCCGGAGCACTGCGTTCAGTTCTGGGCACCGCACCTCAGGAGGGATATATGGGTCTTGGAGGGCGTGCAGCACAGATTCACCAGAATGATACTGGGGCTTAGAGGGTTAAATTATGAGGACAGTTTACATAAACGTGACTTGATTCTCCTTGATTATAAGAACATTGAGGGGTGATCTAATGTGTGTGTTAGAGAGAGTCAGAGATAGAAAACACACACAGAGGGAATGAGAGTCTCTTTACGTTAAGGATTAAGATATCTATTTTTTCCTAATTTTTGTTTCCTTTGATCACATTAATCTCATCTTTTCTAGGTTTAATGATCATCCTTAAAGGCCTGATGACAAGTGCCGCCCAACAGACCCTGACTTACTATTACTTCAAGGGTGAGGAAGCTCGCGCCAAGAGCTCCTTTGAAACAATAAAAATGTATCTCTTCCAAATGCGGCAAGAGTTCCAAAAACGTGTCTATTCCTGCAAGCAAAACACAATCGGGAATGCAAAGAAAGAAGTGGACAATATACTGGAGAAGAACACTCGCCTCTTGCCTGAGGTCTTGGTACAGTTTATATCAAAGAGACTGACAAACCTGTATCCCTGGTATGCCTGGGGAGTTGCTGACTTTAAGAAGATTGGATCGCCAACTTGTAAGCCACATCAGCATATAAAAAAAGGTGCCCACTACTTCACTAAGGAGAAGAATGGTGAGCAGAAGACAAACATTCTGGTAACATGGCAGGACATTAATGATCGTCTGAGCTGTACTGATATTAAGCGTGTCAGAACACTAGTCCCCTATCAGCGCTGTGATAAGTGTAATAATGATCATGTCTCTGCTTCGCAGAATATCCTGACTGAGAAAAAGTGTCCACGCACTTTAAACCTACAATGTATTAAACCCACTTTTCACGCCTACGTAGTGACGAACTGGGACTGGATTGCAGTTGATGCTGAGGCACGGAAGGATAAGTGTCGTGAACCGCAGGTCTGTAATGGACATGGTAATTGTCACTCTGTCCCTGATACAAACCAGTTCATGTGTATCTGTCATCCGATGTATGACGGTGAGACATGTGAGAAAGAAATTGTTTCCAACAATGAGATTTCAAAGTACTTGGCTGCACTGCGAGCAGAATTCATGGCTGTTAATGGGGTTCCTACTGTAGTGGACATTTACTTTGAGTTACAGAATGGATTGAAAACTAGTTTGAAGAGTATAAAAGATGCTATAGCACACACACAGGCCTTGGTTAAACACTCAGAGATACTGTACAAGGCCAGCTATATTGCTCAGCTTTTCATTGGCTTAAGCCATGGTCAGAAGAGTCTTGCTACATTTGGACAGGTAATGGGAAAATTCTTGAGGGTTAATCCTGAGAATTATATTCTTTACAGACTGAGAGGAATTTTACCTGGTAAAGGGATAGCAGACTTAAAAGGAGAGGATTTTTTTAACACCTTCAAGAAATACTATGTCTCTAACTATAACAATGCATGTACTCAAACATATTCCACTGCAGTAAGCAATTTGAAAAAAAATCTGGTTTATCTTGATGAGGCTGTTGGTGAAGCATTGTTAATGTGGAAACTATGGAAGATTGAAAAAGGAGATAGGTCTGTAATTGCGAATCTAGAGACCTTCGTTCGGGATTTCAGTACTCGGCAGCGCACCTATCATAACTATTGGAGCGAGACAAGTTGTCCGTCTCTAACGGTTCCAGGTTTAATTCAGAACTTCTGTACTGACACGCTCAGTTATGAAAATATGAAAGTCCAGCTCAGCTGCTCCGATCACAAGGTCCCATCTCCCAGTTCAGTGCAGTGTGTCAGGAGGAATGGTAAGCTTGTGTGGAGCGCGACTCCAAGCTGCAATTACCAATGGGCTGGGTGGGGAAGCTGGAGTGCCTGTTCTGTTACCTGTGGTAATGGTAAACAGTATCGTACACGTGGGTGTATTGGCCACGAAACACACCTCTGTGGCTCAGAGTACAGGGAGGAAAAGGTCTGCAACAACAGGAAGTGTTGTTTGTCAAGGGATGGAAATTATCAATGTTCAAATGGAAGATGTATCCGTGAGTCACAGTTGTGTGATGGGAATAATGACTGTGGGAATGGAGAGGATGAGTCCAGAGCAAAGTGTCCTAAAATGATCCGATCTGGTGACACCATAGCTCTCAAAGGCTCATGCACACAAAACCACTGGCTGAGTTGCCAGTGCTCCTTTTGTACAGTTTTTTATAAGTGCCTAGTTCGTCCTTGTCCAGGATATGAAATTCATTCAAACGAGTGGTATAGCTGTAGAGATGAAATATTTCACATAAAATCAGTGAGACACGGTGAGAATTCTCCTATTCATCATGGTGATGAGATTGGCATACATTCCCGTGTGATGGATGACTGGGTAAGTTGTCCACACTCTGGACAATTGTGTGCCACGCGTCCTTGCCCAGGTAAACTCCACGGACCCAATTTCCATGGCTGCACTTGGGAAAGATTTTACATCTTCTCAGCTGCGAGAATGGGTGGGTGCAGTTCATGTAGAGGAAAACCTCTTGTGCACGGGGATGATGTATACATACAGTCCACTGTTGACAGCAGCTATTGGCTTAGCGATGACGGGGGATCAATTCGGACAAGACGCTGTCCCGGCCGCTCTATTAATCAACACACAGGATGTCGCTGCGAGAGATGGAAGATCCACAAACAATATTAAGAGTTGTTTTCCTCCTTTTGGAGCCACGTTCTGTTAAATCACACACTGACCAAATGTTCATTTAGGCAGTTTCTGTCGAAGTGAAATAATTTCCTTTTCTCATGTACACTTTGATAGTTACTGCACCATTCAGAAACTTAAGAAACCTATAAAAGCACGTAACAAGAAAAGGCAATTTGACACATCAAACTTTTTTTTCTATAGTACACATACAGACTGCTCTGTCAGGGACTCTGTTCTTCCTTCATGATGATTATAAATGTGATTTTCTTGTTCTGTGATTGTATATAATGAATTTGAAATTGATCCAAACATTTTTATTGGGTGGTTAATAATAATTACTTTGCCCAGAACAACTTTAGACACACAATCACTATTGGTGCTGGATATTGACAATAATTACTGGTTTAGTTATTTGCTCAGGGCTCCTTACACTGCAAGCGGCGACTGTGGCTGGTGAATCTTTAATTAAAGGGTTAGTGGTCTAGATTTTCCAATGGCCATTGTTTAAACACCGGCATTAAACCATTTAAAGGAAAGGGGTTAATGCTGGTGTTAAATAACACCAATTGAGAAATGAAGGCTCGTGTATGTAGTAAAGAATCTTGCACCATGTTTATACACGGAGGAGGGAATACGGAATATTGCCATGATGACGATAAATTATAAAATGCAAGAAATAAGAACATAAGAACATAAGAAATAGGAGCAGGAGTAGGCCAATCGGCCCCTCGAGCCTGCTCCACCATTCAATAAGATCATGGCTGATCTGATCCTAACCTCAAATCTTCTATCACTCTGCATCTACCCGAACCCATGTGATCTCCCGAGAGGCGAAAAACCAGATAAAGACCCAATGGCCAATTTGGGAGAAAAAAATCTGGGAAATTCCTCTCCGACCCATCTAGGCGATCGAAATTCTTCCAGGAGATCACTCTGTCCCTATATTTTCTACAGTACTTACCTTCTGTAAAGGCGATCTCCACCCCAGCCAGGAACAGGAATAAAACCATCTCCTGAAATCTAACACAGAATTAGAACACAGTAGGAGCAGAACAAGGCTACACGGCCCCTGGGCCCACTCCACTACCCACAGGGCCATGACCATTCCGAACCTAGACTCATGTCCAATTTCCTGTCCGCTCCCCGTAACCCTTAATTCCCTTTACTTCTAGGAAACTATCTATTTCTGTTTTAAATTTATTTAATGATGTAGCTTCCACAGCTTTCTGGGGCAGCAAATTCCACAAACCTACCACCCTCTGAGTGAAGAAGTTTCTCCTCATCTCAGTTTTGAATGAGCAGCCCCTTATTTTAAGATTATGCCCCCTAGTTCTAGTTTCACCCATCATTGGGAACATCCTCACCGCATCCACCCGATCAAGCCCCTTCACAATCTTATATGTTTCAATAAGATCGCCTCTCATTCTTCTGAACTCCAATGAGTAGAGTCCCAATCTACTCAACCTCTCCTCATATGACCACCCCCTCATCCCCGGGATTAACCGAGTGAACCTTCTTTGTACTGACTCGAGAGCAAGTATGTCTTTTCTTAAGTATGGACACCAAAACTGTATGCAGTATTCCAGGTGCGGTCTCACCAATACCTTGTACAACTGCAGCAATACCTCCCTCTTTTTATATTCCATCCCCCTAGCAATAAAAGCCAACATTCCATTGGCCTTCTTAATCACTTGCTGCACCTGCATACTAACTTTTTGAGTTTCGTGCACCAGGACCCCCAGATCCCTTTGTACTACAGTACTTTCCAGTTTCTTGCCATTAAGATAATAACTTGCTCTATGATTTTTCCTGCCAAAGTGCATAACCTCACACTTTCCAGTATTGTATTCCATCTGCCAAATCTCTGCCCACTTACTTAGCCTGTCTATGTCCCTTTGCAGGTTTTTTATGTCCTCCTCACTCACTACTTTCCGTCCCATCTTTGTATCATCTGCAAACTTTGATATGTTACACTCGGTCCCCTCCTCCAAATCGTTAATATAGATTGTAAAGAGTTGGGGACCCAGCACTGACCCCTGCGGAACACCACTAGTTACTGGTTGCCAATCTGAGAACGAACCATTTATCCCAACTCTCTGCTTTCTGTTAGAGAGCCAATCCTCCACCCACGCCAGAATATTACCCCCAATCCCATGATTTTTTATCTTGAGCAATAATCTTTTGTGTGGCACCTTGTCAAATGCCTTTTGGAAGTCTAAATACACTACGTCCACTGGTTCCCCTTTATCCATCCTGTATGTTACTTCCTCAAAAAACTTAAGCAAATTTGTCAAACATGACTTCCCCTTCATGAAACCATGCTGAGTTTGTCCTATTAAATTATGTTTATCCAAATGTCCCGTTACTGTCTCCTTAATAATGGACTCTAACATTTTACCAACCACAGATGTTAGGCTAACAGGTCTATAGTTTCCAGCCTTCTGCCTACTACCCTTTTTAAATAAGGGTGTTACATTAGCAGTTTTCCAATCTGCCGGGACATTTGCTGAGTCCAGTGAGTTTTGGAAAATTATTACCAATGCATCCACAATCCCTACCGCTACTTCCCTCAAGACCCTAGGATGCAAGCCATCAGGTCCAGGGGATTTATCCGCCTTGAGTCCCATTATTTTACCAAGTACCACTTCCTTAGTGATTTTAATCGTATTTAGTTCCTCCCCCCCTAGAGCCCCCTGTTTGTCCAGTGTTGGGATATTCTTAGTGTCCTCTACTGTAAAGACTGATACAAAATAATTGTTCAGTGTTTTTGCCATCTCCATGTTTCCCACCATTAATTTCCCGGTCTCATCCTCTAAGGGACCAACATTTACTTTAGCCACCCTTTTTCTTTTGATATAACTATAGAAACTTTTACTGTCTGTTTTTATATTTTTTGCTAATTTACTTTCATAATCTATCTTCCCTTTCTTAATCAATCTTTTAGTTATTTTTTGCTGTCTTTTAAAGACTTCCCAATCTTCCATCCTCCCACTAGATTTGGCTACCTTATATGCCCTTGTTTTTAGTCGGATACTATCCTTAATTACTTTACTTAGCCACGGATGGCTATCTTTTCTTTTACACCCTTTTTTCCTCAGTGGAATATATTTTTTTTGGAAGTTGTAAAATAACTCCTTAAATGTACACCACTGGTCATGTACCATCTTACCCTTTAATCTATTTTCCCAGTCCACTCTAATTAATTCCGCTCTCATACCTTCATAGTCTCCTTTATTCAAGCTCAGCACGCTTGTTTGAGATCCAACCTTCTCACCCTCTAATTGAATATGGAACTCAACCATGTTATGGTCACTCATTCCAAGGGGATCCTTTACTAGGACATTTTTAATTAATCCTGTCTCATTACACAGGACCAAATCTAAGGTTGCTTGCCCCCTGGTCGGTTCAGTTACATACTGCTCAAGAAACCCATCCCTAATACACTCAATGAACTCTTCCTCAAGGCTGCTCTGCCCAATTTGATTTGTCCAGTTAATATGATAATTAAAATCCCCCATAATTATAGCTGTTCCCTTATTACAAGCCTCAACTATTTCCTGATTAATACTCCGTCCAACAGAGTTGCAACTGTTCGGAGGCCTATAGACTACACCCACTAGTGTTTTTTTCCCTTATTATTCCTTATCGCCACCCAAACTGTTTCACTATCCTGCTCCTTTGACCCAATATCATTTCTCTGTATTATAGTGATTCCTTCCTTTATTAACATAGCCACCCCACCTCCTCTCCCTTCCTGCCTGTCCTTCCTGATTGTTAAATAACCTGGTATGTTTAATTCCCAGTCATGGTCACCCTGCAGCCATGTTTCTGTAATGGCCACAAGATCATACCCATATGTCATTATTTGTGCCGTTAACTCATTCATTTTGTTACGAATGCTACGTGCATTCAGATAAAGAACTTTCAAATATGTTTTGTAACACTTAGTTCCTGTTTTTTCCCTTTTTAGTACTTTACTTTTTACTCCATACCTTCTGTCCCTTCCTGACACATTCTGTTTTTTAATTCCCCCACTGCTACCTAAGTCTATGACCTTCTCTGTTGTCATTTCTATTATTTGCTCTCTAGAAACCTCCCCCCCACTAATTAGTTTAAAGCCCTCTCTACAGCCCTAGTTATATGATTCGCCAGGACTCTAGTCCCAGCACTGGCCAAGTGGAGTCCGTCCCAACAGAACAGCTCCCTCCTGTCCCAGTACTGGTGCCAGTGTCCCAAGAAGCAAAACCCATTTCTCCCACACCAGTCTTTGAGCCACGCATTTAACTCTTTAATTTTATTTATCCTAGCCAAATTCGCTCGTGGCTCAGGTAATAACCCAGAGATTATTACCCTTGAGGTTCTGTTTTTTAATTTGACTCCTAGCTGCTCATACTCCTTTAACAGAACCGTCTTCCTTGTCCTATCTACGTCGTTTGTACCAACATGGACCACGACAACTGGATCCTCCCCCTCCCACTCCAAGTTTCTTTCCAGCCCAGAAGAGATGTCCTTAACCCTGGCACCAGGCAGGCAACACAGCCTTCGGGACTCCCGCTCTTGACTGCTGAGAACCCTATCTATCCCCCTAATGATACTATCCCCTACCACTACAACATTTCTTTTTACTCCCTCCACTTGAATGGCCCCCTGTACCACGGTGCTGTGGCCAGGTTGCTCATCCTCCCTGCAGTCCCCGCTCCCGCCCTCACAGGGAGTAAGAACCTCGATCCTGCTGGACAAGAACAAGGGCTGCGTCTCCTTCAACACTACATCCTGGATCCCTGTACCTTCCTCACTCGTAGTCACACTGTCCTGTCCCTGACCACGGACTACATCTGCAGTAATTAACTTCATAGGTGTGACCATCTCCTGAAACATAGAGTCCAGGAACTTCTCCCCCTCCCTGATGTGTTGCAGTGTCTGAAGCTCGGTCTCAAGCTCCATAACATGGAACTTGAGTTCCTCTAGCAGCAAACACTTGTCGCAGATGTAATCACCGTGAGCCTCAATGGGGTTCACCGGCTCCCACATCTCACAACAGTAACACATCACCTGCTCCATTCTATATAATTAATTTAATTTCTTATTATTAGTTATGAAGACCCTGCCCGGATATATATGATAATATCACACCACTATTCAATAGGACTTACCAGCTTAAAGGTATAAAAGAGAAGAGAAGGAAGAAAACCAACCAACCAGCTGATCACTAACCTCCTCCTTGAATACTGTCTGTGGAGCCTGTTTGGTTGACTCGTCTCGCTGCTCCGCCTCCGCAGTGCTGTCTAAGCCTGGGAGTGGGGAACAAAACAGAGCAAAAAACACACCCTCACCTCCCACTTATCCGAACTCTCCCACTTAGCAAAACTCCAACAGCCCTCAATGCACAAAGCACTCCGTGCACTGCACTAGCCCCTCTCCTTTTATACCCGGATTCTACTTCCTGTTTAAACTGCCCAAGAGTTAAAAAAAACCCTTAAAAAATTAAACTTACTTCAAATAATTGACTTCTTAACACACTAAAATTCACAAAATACACTTAAATGATTTTTCTCCCACTTAGCAAAACTCCAACAGCATTCAATGCACAAAGCACTTCGTGCACTGCACTAGCCCCTCCCCTTTTATACCCAGATTCTACTTCCTGTTTAAACTGCCCAAGAGTTTAAAAAACCCTTAAAAAATTAAACTTACTTCAAATAATTGACTTCTTAACACACTAAAATTCACAAAATACACTTAAATGATTTTTCTCCCACTTAGCAAAACTCCAACAGCACTCAATGCACAAAGCACTCCAATAATTAGTTTTAAAATTCCTCTTCTTAGTGCTTTGCTTCTTTTTGAATATCCTGTGTACTAAATGAATATCAAATTATGACAAGGGTACCTACCACAATAATAAAACAATCACTATAACCAGCAGACAAGTGTCTCCTTGTTCTTATTTGCAAGAATCTTTTCTACCAATGTGTTTGGATTAATTGGAGGCTCCTAAATGGATAAGTTAGGCAAGGACGGTAATGGGTCTCATGTAAGAAAGTGTGAAAAAATAGAAGACCATTTGTATAAAGAACACTTGTTTGGGCCACACACCCTAGCCTGTCCCTCAGCTCTAATGTTTTACTCACTTGTTTCTTATTTCTCTCGTTGCTCTCCTATAGAGGAGATTCACCAGGATGTTACCTGGGCTGGAGCGCTTCAGCTATGAAGAGAGACTGGACAGGCTGGGGCTGTTTTCCTTAGAGCAGAGAAGGCTGAGGGGGGACCTGATTGAGGTGTACAAAATTATGAGGGGCATAGATAGGGTAGATAGAAAGGAACTTTTCCCCTTAGTAGAGGGGTCTATAACCAGGGGGCATAGTTTCAAGGTAAGGGGCAGGAGGTTTAGAGGGGTTTTGAGGAAAAACTTTTTCACCCAGAGGGTGGTTGGAATCTGGAACTCACTGCCTGAAAGGGTGGTAGAGGCAGGAACCCTCACAATATTCAAGAAGCATTTAGATGAGCACTTGAAGCGCCATAGCATACAAGGCTATGGACCAAGTGCTGGAAAATGGGATTAGAATAGACAGAGCATGATGGCTGGTGCAGACACGATGGGCCGAAGGGCCTCTTTCTGTGCTGTATAACTCTATGACTCTGTTGTCCATTGAAATATATCAAACTGCACCACACAGCTCTCTGGTGTCAGCCTTGGCTCATTGGTAGCACTCTTGCCTCTGAGTCAGAAGCTTGTGGGTTCAGTTCCCATGTGCCCTCATAATTTAGCCTTTAAAGCCCTAGTTTGAATCTGGGCTGTCTCCAAGGTGTGGAACTGTGTCCTGCCTCAATTGCACTGCAAATGTTTTCTGCAAGTCCATGAATTTCAGGCCCTACAATCTATTATATTTGCAACTTCCCAGACCTCTGAAAAGCAAATTGTAACCAGTTCTAATATAGAAGGCTGCATAACAGGCGTGCAATTCTCCATTCCCCATAATCTGGCGTGTGGTGCTCTCTGTTAGGAGTGCCAAAGCAGAACATGTTCCCTTAAATCATTACCCGTGATTACAATCCCACTGGGGTCGGGGAGCGGGGGTGGCTGATTGTGGCAGTTTTGCTTTGTTCTAAAGATGCTAAAACTGTATCAGGAAGCCTGGGGAGAAGCTGACTTGATTGACAGGTATATCACTTGGAAGACGTAAACATAGAAACATAGAAGATAGGAGCAGGAGTAGGCCATTTGGCCCCTCGAGCCTACTCTGCCATTCAATGCGATCATGGCTGATCATCCAAATTCAGTACCCGGTCCCTGCTTTCTCCCCATACCCCTTGATCCCTTTAGCCTTAAGAAATATATCCAACTCCTTCTTGAATATATTTAATGAACTGGCCTCCACCGCCTTCTGTGGTGGAGTGTTCCACAGGTTCACCACTGTCTGGGTGAAGAAATTCCTCCTGTCCTAAATGGCCTACACATTATCCTTAGACTGTGTCCCCTGGTTCTGGACTCCCCAACCATCGGGAACATCCTTCCTGCTTCTAGTCTGTCCAGTCCTGTCAGAATTTTATAAGTTTCAATGAGATCACCTCTCATTCTTCTAGACTCCAGCGAGTACAAGCCCAATCGACCCAATCTCTCCTCATATGTCATGCCTGCCATCCCAGGTATCAGCCTGGTGAATCTTCGCTGAACTCCTTCCATGGCAAGGACATCCTTCCTCAGATAAGGCGACCAAAACTGCACACAATACTCGAGATGTGGTCTCACCAAGGCCCTGTATAACTGCAGCAAGACATCCTTGTTCCTGTACTCAAACCCTCTCACTACAAAGGCTAACATGCCATTTGCCTTCTTAACCGCTTGCTGCACCTGCATGCTTACCTTCAGCGACTGGTGCACAAGGACACCCAGCTCTCATTGCACTTCCCCTTCTCCCAATCTATTGCCATTCAGATAATAATCTGCCTTCCTGTTTTTGCCACCAAAGTGGATAACCTCACATTTATCCACATTATATTGCATCTGCCATGCTTTTGCCCAATCACCCAACCTGTCCAAATCATCCTGGAGTTTCTCGGCATCCTCCTCACAGCACACACGCCCACCCAGCTTTGTGTCATCTGCAAATTTGGAGATATTACATCTAGTTCCCTTGTCTAGATCATTAATATATATTGTGAATAGCTGGGGTCCAAGGACCGATCCCTGCGGTACCCCACTAGTCACTGCCTGCCACTCAGAAAAGGACCCGTTTATTCCAACTCTTTGCTTTCATTCTGCCAACCAGTTCTCTGTCCAAGTCAATACCTTGCCCCCAATCCCATGTGCCTTAACTTTACACGCTAATCTCTTATGCGGGACCTTATCGAAGGCCTTCTGAAAGTCCAGATACACCACATCCACTGGTTCTCCCTTATCTATTTTACCAGTTACATCTTCAAAAAATTCCAGTAGATTAGTCAAGCATGATTTACCTTTTGTAAATCCATGTTCACTTTGTCCGATCCTGTCACTGCTTTCCAAGTGCTCTGCTATTACATCTTTTATAATGGACTCTAGCATTTTCCCCACTACCGATGTCAGGCTTACCGGTCTGTAATTCCCCATTTTCTCTCTACCACCTTTTTTGAATAGTGGGGTAACATTAGCTACCCTCCAACCCATGGGTACTGTTCCAGATTCCATCGAATGTTGGAAGATGATTAGCAATGCATCCACTATTTCTAGGGTCACTTCCTTAAGTACCCTAGGATGTAGATTATCAGGCCCTGGGGATTTATCGGCCTTCAATCCCATCAATTTCCCTGACACCATTTCCCTACAAATACTGATTTCTTTCAGTTCCTCCCTTTCATCAGGCCCTATGTTCCCCGGCATCTCTGGGAGGTTATTTGTGTCCTCCTTTGTGAAGACAGAACCAAAATATGTATTTAGTTGGTCTACCATTTCTTTGTTCCCCATTATAAATTCCCCTGATTCTGACTGCAAGGGACCTACGCTTGACTACACCAATCTTTTTCTCTTCACATATCTATAAAAGCTTTTACAGTCAGTTTTTATGTTCCCTGTAAGCTAACTCTCATATTCTAGTTTGCCCTTCTTAATTAATCCCTTTGTCCTCCTTTGTTGAATTCTAAATTGCTCCCAATTCTCAGGATTATTGTTTTTTCTGGCCAATTTATATGTCCTCTCCTTGGATCTTATGCTATCCCTAATTTCCCTTGTTAGCCACGGTTGAGTCACCTTTTTTGTTTTATTTTTGCGCCAAACTGTGATGAACAAATTCTGTAGTTCATCCATGCGGTCTTTGAATGTTTGCCATTGCCTATCCACCGTCAACTCTTTGAGTGACATTCCCCAATCAATCCTACCCAACTCGCGCCTCAGACCATCATAGTTTCCTTTATTTAAATTGAGGACCCTAGTCTCTGAGTCAACTACTTCATTCTCCACCTTAATGAAGAATTCAATCATATTATGATCGCTCCGACCCAAGGGGCCTCGCACAACAAGATTGCTAATTAATCCTTTCTCATTACATACTACCCAGTCTAAGATGGCCTGATCTCTGGTTGGTTCCTTGACATATTGGTCCAGGAAACCATCCTGTAAACACACCAGGAATTCCTCCTCCACAGTATTGTTACTAATTTGGTTAGCCCAATCTATATGTAGATTAAAGTCACCCATGATGACAGTTGTGCCCTTATTGCACGCTTCTTTAATTTCCCTTTTAATGCCATCCCCAACCTCCGCCCTACTGTTTGGAGGTCTATATACCACTCCCACTAACGTTTTCTGCCCCTTGGTATTTCTCAGTTCTACCCATACAGATTCCACTTCATCAGAGCTAATATCCTTCCTTACAATTGTGTTAGTCTCTTCTTTAACCAGTAATGCTACCCCACCTCCCTTTCCTTTTTGCCTATCTTTCCTGAATATCAAATACCCCTGGATGTTGAGTTCCCAGCCTTGGCCATCCTTGAGCCACGTTTCCGTAATACCAACCAAATCATATTCGTTTACCTCTATTTGCGTAGCCAATTCATCCACCTTATTACGAACGCTCCTCGCATTAAGACACAAAGCCTTCAGGCTTATTTTTTTAACGCTCTTAGACCTATTAGAATTATTATTTATTGTGGCCATTTTTGATTTAAACCGTTGATTTCTCTGACTGCCACTTTTGTTTTTCTCCTTCCTATCTTTTGCTTTTATCCTTGTTTCCCTTTCCTCTGTCCCCCTGCTCAGGTTCCCAACCCCCTGCCATCTTAGTTTAAACCCTCCCCCAGAGCACTAGCAAACACACCCCCTAGGACATTGGTTCCAGCCCTGCCCAGATGCAAACCGTCCGGTTTGAAATGGTCCCACCTCCCCCAGAGCCGGTTCCAATGTCCCAGGAACTTGAATCCCTCCCCCTGGCACCATTCCTCTAGCCACGTATTCATCTGAAATATCCTTCTATTTCTACTCTGACAAGCACGTGGCACTGGTAGCAATCCTGAGATTACTACCTTTGAGGTCCTATTTTTTAATTTACCTCCTAACTCCCTATATTCAGCTTTTAGGACCTTATCCCAGTTTTTACCTATATCGTTGGTACCTATATGCACCACGACAACTGGCTGTTCACCCTCCCCTTCCAAAATGTTCTGCAGCCGCTCTGAGACATCCTTGACCCTTGCACCAGGGAGGCAACACACCATCCTGGAGTCTCGTTTGCGACCGCAGAAATGCCTATCTATTCCCCTTACAATGGAATCCCCTATTACTATAGCTCTACCCCTCTTTTTCCTCCCATCCTGTGCAGCAGAGCCACCCCTGATGCCAGGAAGTTGGCTGCTGCTGCCTTCCTCTGATAAGCCACCCCCCCAACAGTACTCAAAGTGGTGTATCTTTTTGAGAGGGGGGTGACCACAGGGGACCCCTGCACTACCTGCCTGTGCCTAGTACTCTGCCTGTTGGTCACCCATTCCCTTTCTACCTCCGATGTGTCCAACTCGCTAAACGTGCTATTCACGACGTCCTCAGCATCATGAATGCTCCAGTGTGCATCCAATCGCAGCTCCAATGCCACAATGCGGTCTGTCAGTAGCTGCAGCTGGATACACTTCCTGCACACATAGTTGTCAGGGACACAGGAAGTGTCCCTGAGTTCCCACATAGCGCAGGAGGAGCATACCATGTGGCCGGGCTATCCTGCCATGACTTACCCTTTAATTAACTGAAATTAAATTAAATCAAATCAATCCCACCAATTACACTACAGTTAAATGGTTTACCAACAGTCCCCGCTACACCAAAGAGACCTTAGTAACAATAAGCCACAGAGTTAAAGTTTAAAAAGAGAGAAATACTCACCAACCAATCACTTACCTGCTTTCTGGTAACGTCACATTTTGATTACTTTTTACTTCTCTCCCTCCCTCTGAGCTCGGAGACTGGAGATCAGTACGCTACCTGGTCTCAGAGCCGCTTTTAACCGCCGCCGCTCAGTCGCCTCGTCTCTCGCAAGTCCGCCTGCCTGCCGCCGCTGCTCTGAAGCCTACCTGGTCTCGGAGCCGCTTTTAAACTCGCTGCCTCGGTCGCCTCGTCCCTCGGAGGTCTGCCCGCCTGCCGCCGCTGCTCTTCAGAGCTGTGATTCAGAGCTTTGATCAATTATGCTGGTGTAGCCTTTTGGATTATCTATTAAGCTTCGAAGGGATTTTATTTTAATTCATACTATGAAGATCTGACAGGTATAACATTTTTTGACTTCACCATTTAGAATGTTGGTTAGTATGGTTCCCAGGGAGGATTCCATGAATACAGCCATAAAATGATGAACTTTTTCATGTTACATCAGATTTGAGACAATGGGAAGTTATCGAGCACATTCTATAACAGTTCTCATCCTAAGCGGTGGGAAGCTTTTCATTCATGTGCCAGGCAGGAGGCTTGGCTGAACCAGGTATACAAGTACCACTTGGTCCCAAAGTCAGGAGGCAGCTTTCCATTCAAGGCATTAACTTTGATTGGCAGCTTGGTGGACCAATCTTCAGCGTGTCCTGTGTAATGAGACAGGAATAATAAAAAATGTCCTAGTAAAGGATCCCCTTGGAATGAGTGACCATAATATGGTTGAATTCCAAATTCAGTTTGAGGATGAGAGAGTTGGATCTCAAACCAGCGTACTGAGCTTAAATAAAGGAGACTATGAAGGTATGAGAGTTGAATTGACTAAAGTGGACTGGGAAAACAGATTAAAGTGTAAGACGGTACAAGAGCAGTGGTCTACATTCAAGGAGATATTTCACATCTTTCAAGATAAATATAAGCCACTGAGGAAAAAGGGGAATAAAAGAAAAGACAGCCATCCGTGGCTTAGTAAAGTAATAAAGGATAGTATCTGACTGAAAACAAGGGCATATAAAGTAGCCAAATCTAGTGGGAGGATAGAAGATTGGGAAGCATTTAAAAGCCAGCAAACAATAACTAAAAGATTAATTAAGAAAGGGAAGATAGATTATGAAAGTAAACTAGCAAAAAATATAAAAACAGATAGCAAGAGTTTCTACAGCTGTATAAAAAGTAAAAGGGTGGCTAAAGTGAACGTTGGTCCCTTAGAGGATGGGACCGGGAAACTAGTGGTGGGGAACATGGAGATGGCAAAGACGCTGAACAAATATTTTGTATCAGTCTTTACAGTAGAGGACACTAAAAATATCCCAACACTGGACAAACAGGGGGCAATGGGGTGGGGGAGGAGCTAAACACGATTAAAATCACTAAGGAGATGGTACTCAGTAAAATAATGGGACTTAAGGCGGATAAATCCCCCGGACCTGATGGCCTACATCCTAGGGTCTTGAGAGAAGTGGCGGTAGGGATTGTGGATGCATTGGTGATTATTTTCCAGAACTCCCTGGACTCAGGAAAGGTCCCAGCAGATTGGAAAACTGCTAATGTAACACCCTTATTTAAGAAGGGAAGTAGACAAAAAGCTGGAAACTATAGACCAGTTAGCCTAACATCTGTGGTTGGCAAAATGTTGGAGTCCATTATTAAGGAAACAGTAACAGAGCATTTGGATAAACATAATTTAATAGGACAGAGTCAGCATGGTTTTATGAAGGGGAAGTCATGTTTGACAAATTTGCTCGAATTCTTTGAGGATGTAACATACAGGGTGGATAAAGGGGAACCAGTGGATGTAGTGTATTTGGACTTCCAAAAGGCATTTGACAAGGTTCCACACAAAAGACTACTGATCAAGATAAGAAATCACAGGATTGGGGGTAATATACTGGCATGGGTGGAAGATTGGCTATCTAACAGAAAACAAAGAGTTGGGATAAATGGTTCATTGTCGGGCTGGCAATCAGTAACTAGTGGTGTTCCGCAGGGGTCAGTGCTGGGACCCCAACTCTTTATAATCTATATTAACGATTTGGAGGAAGGGACTGAGTGCAACATATCCAAGTTTGCCGACGATACAAAGATGGGAGGGAAAGCAGTGAGTGAGGAGGACATAAAAAACCTGCAAAAGGACATAGACAGGCTAAGTGAGTGGGCAGAGATTTGGCAGATGCAATATAATGTTGGAAAGTGTGAGGCTATGCACTTTGGCAGAAAAAATCAAAGAGCAAGTTATTATCTAAATGGAGAGAAACTGCAAAGTGCTACAGTACAAAGGGATCTGGGGGTCCTGGTGCATGAAACACAAAAAAGTTAGTATGCAGGTGCAGCAGGTGATCAGGAAGGCCAATGGAATCTTGGCTTTTATTGCGAGGGGGATGGAGTATAAAAACAGGGAAGTCTTGCTGCAGTTATACAGGGTATTGGTGAGGCCACACCTGGAATACTGCGTGCAGTTTTGGTTTCCATATTTAAGAAAAGATATACTTGCTCTCGAGGTGGTTCAGAGAAGGTTCACTCGGTTGATTCCGGAGATGAGGGGGTTGACGTATGAGGAAAGGTTGAGTAGGTTGGGACTCTACTCATTGGAGTTCAGAAGAATGAGAGGCGATCTTATCAAAACATATAAGATTGTGAGGGTGCTTGATCGGGTGGATGCGGTGAGGATGTTTCCACTGATGGGTGAGACTAGAACTAGGGGGCATAATCTAAGAATAAGGGGCTGCCCTTTCAAAACTGAGATGAGGAGAAACTTCTTCACTCAGAGGGTAGTAAATCTATGGAATTTGCTACCCCAGAGAGCTGCGGAAGCTGCAACATTAAATAAATTTAAAATGGAGATAGACAGTTTCCTAGCAGATAAGGGAATTAAGGGTTACAGGGAGAGGGCAGGGAAGTGGACGTGAGTCTAGATTCGGATCAGCCATGATCCTATTGAATGGCGGAGCAGGCCCGAGGGGCCGTATGGCCAACTCCTGCTCCTACTTCTTATGTTCTTATGTTCTTATACTGAGTTGAGGGCGGGGTTAGAGGGCTGGCTCTGCTTCTCTTGCACTTTCTCTGGAGAGGGGCAAGAGAGAGAGATTGCTTTCACCAGTCAGTCTGAGATGCTCGGAGACACACACAGAGGCTCCTGTATGCAGAGTGCACCTATAGCGCTTGGAACACAAGTCACTGCCAGTTAGCTTTGGCTAAGCTGGTTTATAAAGTATGTTTCCACCTCAAACAGCAATGATGGTTTATTGGCCCGTAATTTGCGGTCTGCGGTGAAGCAAAGGTGTTTGCCGCTGGCCCTGAAGAAAGCTGGCCAAAGAGATCTTGCGATCTCTGTGGCGAGACATTTGCCTTTATCGACGTAGAATTGATTTCAGCGCTCTGTGATGGAAATTCCTAGTGTAATGCTGCAGTGATGTCAACAAGCTGTCTAAGCAGCTAACCACATTGCAGAACTCTCACAGACAAAAGCCAGGAAATGAGAAGTTACTATTAGCGGATTGTCGGTCCGTTATCAAACCCGCCCTGTTTGTAAGCCACAGATTTCAATGGAATGAAAATGGGGTGTGTTCTATCATGGCCGGGCTAACCACTCGCCAGATTACAGCCCGGGCAGTGAAGACGGATATCTACCCCTTTGTGGTTTTCCCCCTCTTTTCCTTAAACTTTTTGTGGTATATATCAATGATTTGGACTTGAATGTAGCAAGTATGATTAAGAAGTTTGCAGATGATACAAAAATTGGCCGTGTGGTTGATAATGAAGAAGAAAGCTGCAGACTGCAAGAAGATATCAATGGACTGGTCAGGTGGGCAGGACAGTGGCAAATGGAATTCAATCCAGAGAAGTGTGAGGTAATGCATTTGGGATGGGCTAACAAGGCAAGGGAATACACAATAAATGGTAGGATACTGAGAAGTGCAGAGGATCAGAGGGACCCTGGCGTGCATGTCCACAGATCCCTGAAGGTAGCAGGACAGGTAGATAAGATGGTTAAGAAGGCATACGGGATACTTTCCTTTATTAGCCGAGGCGTAGAATATAAGAGCAGGGAGATTATGCTTGAACTGTAAAAAACACTAGTTAGGCTGCAGGTGGAATACTGTGTACATTTCTGGTCACCACGTTACAGGAAGGATGTGATTGCACTAGAGAGGGTGCAGAGAAGATTTACGAGGATGTTGCCTGGGCTAGGGAATTATAGCTATGAGGAAAGGTTGGATAGGCTGGGGTTGTTTTCTTTGGAACAGAGGAGGCTGAGGGGAGACCTAATTGAGGTGTGTAAAATTATGAGGGGCCTAGAAAGAGTGGATAGGAAGGACCTATTTCCCTTAGCAGAAGGGTCAATAACCAGGGGTCATAGATTTAAAGTAATTGATAGGAGGTTTAGAGGAGATTGGAGGAGAACTTTTTTCACCCAGAGGGTGGTGGGGGTCTGGAATTCACTGCCTGAAAGGATGGTAGAGGCAGAGACTCTCATCACATTTAAAAAGTACTTGGCTATGCACTTGAAGTGCTGTAACCTACAAGGCTACAGACCAAGGGCTGGAAAGTGGGATTAGGGTGGATAGCTCTTTGTCGGCTGGCGCGGACGAGATGGGCCAAATGACCTCCTTCTGTGCTGTAAATTTTTATGATTCTATAATATGATTCTATCATTCTGTGAACTTTTAAACTCCATGTTAAGAGAGGTGGTAATGCTTAGATTGGTGCCAAATATGAACACTTTCTCTCAACATTCCACCACTCTTTATTCACATTTACATTTTCACTATGAATTCCAAGTACTGAAATATTGGGCCCTCGATGACTTGCACTCTGTAAATGATTGGCAGTGCCTTCAGCTACCGAGGCCCTAAGCTCTCGAAATCCCTCCCTAATCCACTCCGCATCTCCAACTCTCTCCTCTTTTAAGACACTCCTTAAAACCTACCTCTTTGACCAAGCTTTTGGTAACCTGTCCTTCTTTGGCACATTTTCAATTTTTTGTCTGATAATCGCTCCTGTGAAGCGCCTTGCGACATTTTTCTATGTTAAAGGCGCTATATAAATACAAGTTGTTATTGACCTCATCGCATCAGCCTGATCCAGTGGGTTTGGCTCCCTGTGTTAATTCTATTCTCTGTTCCATTTTGTAACCAGTTCATCCTTCTGGTTGGATGTTCGAATCTGCTCCGGAACAAGTGGCTTCCTCCCTGACTCTTACGATCATTTGCTTGGTGAATGGTTCCTATCTGGAAACCATCCAGATGATTTTTCAGCCGGCCGGCTGGCCTTGGCACCCAGCTCGTCAGCAGAATCAATTCCTCTTTGGCCAGAAATTCTGATGGAACCTCCAACATCTAAGTGATCGTGAAAGTTTCCACCAAGAACTGTACCGATGGGCCCAGGTTCAGCAAGCAGTCCTTGCCACTTGTCAGGATCTTGTGACTCCTGAGGACTAACATGCCAATCAAGCATAAGTCAAACTTTCCTCAGTGTTACACACACAGGTGAAGTTATATTATATTTTCCTTAATATAAAATGACCTGTATTTTAACCTCCAGCTTTAAGCCATATTTGTGTCCAGAATACTATATTGATACAATAGAACTGCCCTGCTCTTTTCCCCCCTTCAGGCAGTACGTTCCCAATCATAACTCACTGCACAAATAAAAATTCTCCTTGTCTGCCCCCTGGATTTTTTGCCAATTACCTTTACATAGGATTACATAGGATATACGGCACAGAAACAGACCATTCGGCCCAACCAGTCCATGCCGGCGTTTATGCTCCACTCGAGCCTCCTCCAGTCCTTCCTCATCTAACTCTATCAGTATAACCCTCTATTCCCTTCTCCCTCATATGCTTATCTAGCCTCCCCTTAAATGCATCTATACTATTCGCTTCAACCACTCCCTGGTAGTGAGTTCGATACTCTCACCACTCTTTGGGTAAAGACGTTTCTGCTGAATTCCCTATTGGATTTCTTGGTGACTATCTTATATTGATGGCCTCTAGTTATGCTCTTCCCCACAAGTGGAAACATTCTCTCTGTGTCTATTCTATCAAAACCATTCATAATTTTAAAGACCTCTATTAGGTCTTTTTTCAAGAGAAAAGAGACCCAGCCTATTCATCCTTTCCTGATCTGTATACCCTCGCATTTCTGGTATCTTGTAAATCTTCTCTGTACCCGCTCTAGTGCCTCTATATCCTTTTTATAATATGGCGACCAGAACTGTACACAGTACTCCAAGTGTGGACAAACAGAGGGAACACTTAAATTAAGATAACATGCAATAAAAGCACAGCTTGCTTTCAGGGGAACCGTCCACCATGTGTCTGTAATTTAAGCCAGAAGAGAGCTAGAGGACAAGGTAGCTCCCTCACTAAACAGATAATGTTTTATGCATCCAGAGTCAATAGTTAGAAACCAGCACACACATCTTAATGAAAGAAAGGTGGTATCTCATTCTTTTTACAAATCACATAAAGACGAATACGCCAAAAGTTCAGGAGCTGATTTTCCTGGGTCCAGCAGCAATGTCTGGGATGCAACAAATGAGAAACATTGGACGCTACCCCTACGATTGTCTTGTGCTCTCACAGCGCTTCTTCTGTCTATCTCCTCAAACCCTCATGGCTAGCAGACCGCTGACCCTCGGGGAGGCGTTGGTATGTACACCCACCAGTTGCAGGGCGGGTGCTGCTTGCCCCTATTTAAATGGGGTCTTGAGAGCCAGAGATGGCAGCGGTTAAGTTGGGAGCACTGATGGAGTCCTTACAACAACAACTTGCACATATAACATGCCTTTTAATCTCAGGGCGACTCCTGGTGAGGAGTGGCTCTCCAGAAAGTCATGGTCACATCATTAGTTTCGATATGTGGCTAGAGGATCTGTGCGAGAGGGAGAGACTGACCTTCACTGACAACTGGACAACCTTCCGAGGAAAGCGTGAGCCTGTCGAGGTAGGACAGCCTCATTCTTAGGGCTGGATTTTTCCAACCTCGGCGGGTCTGTGGTGGGCAACGTCCATGGCTTGTGGGGACCCCACATCTGTCTCGATCCCAGCTTCCAACAAGATTTTCCGTTGATTGGGCTTTTTAAGCCCACCCTGCGAGGTTCCCAGCCAATTAATAGGAAGCGGGTCTGATGACGTCATTTGATGACGCGTCATAAGCTGGTTTCCTTAAAGGGACCATGTCCACATTCATTTTGACAGTTGTTCTGTCAGTGTTCTGCAGCATTGACAAGCACTGCACAGACGTGCACGGCTGCACCCAGGCTCTCCCATGACTCACTCCATATGCTTATGGAGTGTGTCACAGCACACAGGGAGGTCCTCTTCCTTTCACACGGGCGGAAGAGACCTCCGCAGGACACCAATGCAGCCTGGTGACACATTGCACAGGAGTCCACAAACAGGGATGTTGTCAGGAGGACCAGGCTGCATTGGTGCAAACCATTCAATGATCACAGTAGATCACGAAACATTACTACAAAGCCACACTCAACCTCATCGTCCTGTGCCACTCATCACATCCCAATCACTCTGCCTTCCCTACCCTATTCCTGCACATCCTTACTCATAAAAACTTACCTTGCACCTCCACCCATCCCTCTCTATCTACACTATCACTTCCCCATCTCCCTAGCCACCCCTCACACGCACCCTCATCCTTGTCCAATCATTCAAACTAACAACACACAAGGGTAGGCACGTGTGTGCTTTAGCCAATGTTCGTGTAAAGTTTCTGTTAATGTGTTGTCAAGCATTGACATCCATATTGGACAGATTTGTGTGCACCTTTGAAAGTGTCTTAGTGAGTTGCAGTGAATGATGAGATGTAACGTTCCCCCCACCTGTCCCCAATGGTGATGAGTGTGAAAGGAATGGCTTGGACATTGCAGGGATGCTTTAAGGTGCTGGTGTGGGGTGGTGCCAACCTGGTGCATCATGTGGCAGCCAGGGTGTACAGTATTAAGTGAAGCAAATCTGGACATGGTGAGGCCATCGCTGGCGTCCTGGGCCGCAATGTTCACGGGTGATGATGCCCTGTGTCCAGTGCAGCATCAATTGATTGCGGAGAAGATTGGTGTGGATGTTGGTGCTGGTACCTTTTAACAAGCTTTTAAGCATCTAAATTGGCTGACCCGCCACTTGGTGTCGGGTCTGTTCAGGGATGACAGACCCGACACTTGGGAAACTGACAAGGAGGCAGGTTTACAGCGGGTTATCCGGCCGGTATCAACCTTTGTGATTTTGACAGTGGACCCGCCTCCAAACCCGCATTATGAGCACCGGTAAAATTCCAGCTTTCATTTTTCGGGAGCCCAGAGGTTAGCTGGGAATTTTGACACGGCCTTTGGGGTGAATTTAACTAAGTGAGCTGGGGGTTAGAATAGACAAGTCTGTGCCTGGCTCCTCTGGAGAATGGAGCACCCAACCTCAGTCTGATGCGTAATTGGAAAACGTAGATATTAAAGGTATTTGTGAAACGTGGCTTGATGTAAATGATGGAGCAGAATGACATGAATGTTTCAGGAAGGATAGAATAGGTCAGGGGGGAATGTGTCTTGTTTGGACCCTAAACCTCTCCTGTTTGAATGTTTCACGTTGTTCATCCACTGTCTTATCGGCCAGTTTTATTTCCAGTTTATCCGGGCTCGTTTCCTTTTTATCTCACTGAAATTTCGCTTTTTCATATCAAACCTAATTATGTTAGGGACGCTGTTCCCTGCGTGCTCCCTGATCCTTACTGCATCTATTTGCCTCACTTCCATTTTGTAGAACTAGATCGAGCACTGTCATAGAGTCATAGGCCTAGAAATTCAGTGGGCTGCGCCACCCGTTAGCACCTTAAGAGGGCACTTAGTGGGTTGGATGCCACTGCCCACGCCTCCCGCTAAATTTAGTGGTGCACTAATGGCGGCGCTAGCCATTAGTGCTGCGCCGCCACCGATGATGTCATCGGTGTGCGCAGCACCCCGCTACCGCCCTGATCACGAAATTTAGTAGCGCCCCCTGCTTTAACGCTGGTCGCAATTTGCGACCGGTTCAGGGGGGCCTACCTGCGGCGGTAGAGGCGCTGAGGTGCGGGGCGGCCATTTTTGTTGCTGGCCGCCTGCCAGCACCTCTCCGCGCTGCCGTCCCTGGCCTCCTGAGCACCCCCCCCGCGGAGTGCCGGCTGTGTTCCAACAGCCCGGCACTTCTCCTCGGTGCCGGGCTCTTTTGCCAGCACTCGCGATCTTTGATCGTGCTCCAGCAGGCCCCTCCCCTTTAAGAAGGGGAGGAAGGCCTGCAGTACCGCAGCGCGGCGTGACGCAGCGTGTGGCGCTGTGGCACGTTGCGCTGCGATCTTCAGCTGCAGCGCCCCAAGAGGGATGCGGGGCGCCTCGAGTAGCGCCGCGCTTCCCTCTGGGGCGCACAAAGTGAATTTGCGGCGGGCGGTCACGACTACTTCCGGGGCGCTACTTCCGGCGCCCTGGCGAGGCTGGCGCCCCAAAGGAGGACCAAGTAATAGATAAAGAAAGGGGAAACAGAATATGAGAGTAAACTAGCGAGAGACATAAAAACAGAGTGTAAAAAATTTCTATAGGTATGTAAAAAGGATAAGATTAGCAAAAGTAAATGTGGGTCCCTTACAGGCTGAGACAGGAGAAATTATAATGGGGAATAAGGAAATGGCAGAGAGTTGGCCATCTTCGCTACAGCTTCTTGAATCAATAGCACCATTAACCTGTCAATGGTGTCACAGCTGCAAGACCTGTTGCAGTCGGTGCAGCCGTCAAAGAAAGGAAGTCTGTTTTTGCCTCTGCTCAACTGGTATCAGTTGCTTGTTCCTGTCTTTGCTTTACATTTCACTGGAAATGAAACTGAAAATTACATTTTCAGCCTTCTAACAGAAACTTACCTAACAGGCAAAAGCCACAAGTTAATATAAAGAATTAACCCTTTCCTTACAGTGGTCATAGCCAAAGAGCTCAGGGAGATATATTGAAAGGAAAAAAAGGAAAGAATTTGCATTTATACCGTGCCTTTCATGTCCTCACGCTGGCCCAAATCACTTTGTAGCCAATGAAATACTTTTTGAAATGTAGTCACTGCCGTTATGTGGGCAACTTACATACAGCAAGATCCCACAAACAGCAATGAGATAACTGACCAGTTAATCTGTTTTTTGCTGGTGATGGTTGGGTCTGACACACTTGGAGAACTCCTCTGCTCTTCTTCACATAGTGCCATGGGATCTTTTAGATCCCATCTGAAAGACAGTATGTCTGAAAATGCAGCACTCCCTCAGTAATGCAATCAAGTATCAGCCTAGATGACGTGCTCAAGTTCTGGAGTAGGACTTGAAGCTACAACACCATCAACTCAAGGGTAAGAGTGCTACCACTGAACCCAGGCTGACAGTGGATCAATGAACAGCTGAACTGCAGAAACACATGAGCTTACACACAGTAAAGGAACTTTGTTTGTGTTCAGTAGGCGTGGGTATTAAATCAGAAGTGGAATAGCCTGCAAATAATAGGGCAGGTCCAACAGATAAACCACTCATGCAACATGAACAGACGTTACACTACACACATCTTGTAAACAGTATCAAGGAAATTGATAGTCTTTATCTCAATAGCTCCTACACAGTTTACATTTCCAACACAAGACTATATAATAGTTACTGGAAGAAAGAATTCAATGGAACAAGCATAGGACTCAGCTACTTGATCCTGTTCCACCGTTCAATTAGATCATGGCTGATCTGTACCTCAACTCCATTGACTCACCTTTGCTTCATATCCCTTGATACTCTTACCCAACAAAAATCTATCGATCTCAGTCTTGAAAATTACAATCCTCCCAGCATCCACAGCAATTTGGAGGAGAGTTCCAGATTTCCACAACTCCTTGTGTGAAAAAGTGTTTACAGACATCAGCCCTGAACAGCCGAGCTTTAATTTTAGGATTATCCCCCAGAGTTTAGAAGAATGAGAGGTGATCTCATTGAAACATACAAAATTCTTACAGGGCTTGACAGGGTAGATGCAGGGAGTCTAGAACCAGGGGTCAGAGTCTCAGAATAAGGGGTTGGTCATTTGGGACTGAAATAAGGAGAAATTTCTTCACTCAGAGGGTGGTGAATCTTTGGAACTCTCTACCCCAGAGGGCTGTGGAGGCTCAGTCGTTGAGAATATTCAAGACAGAGATCAATAGATTTCTGAATATTAAGTGAATCAAGGGATATGGGGATAGTGCAGGAAAGTGGAGATGAGGTAGAAGATCAGCCATGATCTTATTGAATGGCGGAGCAGGCTCGAGGGGCCAAATGGCCTACACCTGCTCCTATTTCTTATGTTCTTATGTTCTGGATTCCCCTACCAGATGAAGTAGTTTCTCTGTACTCACCTTATCGAATCCCTTTGTCATTTTAAACACCTGGATTAGAGCACCCCTCAACCCTCTAAACTCAAGGGAACAAAAACCAGGTTTATGCAACCAGTCCTCATAATGCAACTCTTTGAACTGATAATGTAACTTTTTGAACTGTGGTAGCATTCTGGTGAATTTGCACTGTACCCTCAGCAGAGCCAATCTTTCCTGAGGTTCAGTGCTCAAAACTGAACAGAGTACTTCAGATGAAGTCTGATCAAGGCTGTTATGTTCATTAATAACTAGACATTCTTATTATGAACAGCTAGCTTCTAGCTAGTCATTTATTCAGTACACGTTCTCTAGGTACAGCATCTGTAGAGATTCAGCATGTGTACTTCTGTGTGCAGGCAGCCATCTTGACTACTGCCTTGTGGGTAGCCTAGTGCATTATGGGTAGTGTAGTCTTAAACACATACAACTAAATATACAGCTCTATACAGCTCTACGGCTCCATCTAGTGTACCACTCTAGAATGACATGTTATTGATCATTACATCCCCCTTTCTTTGAGGTTAACAAAATCAATATCAATCAACTTTCAAGAAAAACAATAAAGATGATATCAGTAACACTTTTGTTAGTGCTCTATAAACATAAACATTTTCACAACAGTCAATACATTTTCAATATGGTTTTTCTTTGTACTCAAAGATTAAGTCTATCAGGCTTTTTTACTACACGTGTGGATCTTCTCAGCACGGGTAAGTCTGATGTGTTTTCATGAGATTGTTCTGGTGGTGAATGACAAGATTCAGTTGCGGCATTGTCATCAATCTGCTCTTGGATAGTTTCTTGTGTCTTCAGGAGGGAACGGCGGTTCCTCCTGAGAATCTGTCCTTCCTCAGTTCTAACAGTGTATGACCTTGGTCGTACTTCCTCAAGAACTGTAGCTTTCCTGTTCCATGCATCTGGATCCTCAATCCTGACAACATCATCCCTTGTCAATGGTTTTAGAGTTTTGGATGACTTGTCATAGTATGATTTCTGTTTCAGCTTTAACAGTTGAAGTCTCTGTCTCAGTTCCTTACTTTGCTGTTCTTTTGCACAGCAGGGCAGCGTGGTGCGCAACTTGCGACCCATTAGGAGGTCAGCAGGTGAAGAACCAGAGTCTAAAGGTGAGGCTCGGTAGCTCAGCAGGGTGAGATAAGGATCAGACTTGCTTTCTGTCGCTTTCTTCAGTAGCTGCTTGAGAACTTGAACACCTTTCTCTGCCTTACCATTCGACTGAGCATACAAAGGACTGGATGTGATGTGCTGAAAGTCATAATGTGCTGCAAACTGTTGCCACTCCTTACAGTTGAAGCACGGACCATTGTCGCTAACGGCAATCCTGGGAATTCACATGCATTATGACACTGCTTGCTGTGGTGCTTGAGAGCAGCGCCATCTCAGGATAGTTAGAATAGTAGTCAATCACTATTAGATATTCTTTACCATTTAAATGAAAAAGGTCCATACCAACCTTTTGCCATGGTGCTGTTGGTAAGTCAGCTACTATCATGGTTCCTTTGCTTGTTTGTTTTGGTGTTTCTGACATGTCTCACATTTGCCTATCATGTTCTCAATGTCCTTATTTATGCCAGGCCAATAAACAGTGTCTCTTGCTCTCCTTTTGCATTTTTCAATTCCGAGGTGTCCCTCATGAATCCTTTTGAGCATGTCTTGGCATAGAGCCTGTGGAATGACTATTCTGTTCTGTTTTAGTAATAGTCCACTTGCGACACTCAATTCTGACCTTATTATCCTGAATACCAAACACAATCTGGTCACGAATCATGGATGATTTCAGCTCAGAGAAATTACATGTCTGTACTTTCAGTTTCAGATCAGTCAAAAAGCTATCAAAAGCCTCATTTTGCAGCTGTGTCTGAGAACAGAAAACATACCTCTCATAGGTTTCGTTCGTTTTGGGAGAACAATGTGTATCAAATTTCTTTAGCACATCGTCTAATTTTTCTCTGTTCTCCTCTGGATTAAATACAAATGTATTAAATACCTCTATCGCCTGTGGGCCTGCAACCGTGAGCAGCAACGCTATCTTCCTTGTGTCTGGCTTCATACCAAACCCGATGGCAGCAATGTAGAGTTCGAATTGTTGTTTGAAAGTCCGCCAATTGTAGTCGACATTTCCCGTGAGATTCAAACTTCCTGGTGGCTTCAAAGACTCCATGTCGCGTTTCACAATGTTTAGCAGAGCTTCACCAATCCTGGTACCATGTTATGTTCATTAATAACTAGACATTCTTATTATGAACAGCTAGCTTCTAGCTAGTCATTTATTCAGTACACGTTCTCTGGGTACAGCATTTGTAGAGATTCAGCATGTGTACTTCTGTGTGCAGGTAGCCATCTTGACTACTGCCTTGTGGGTAGCCTAGTGCATTGTGGGTAGTGTAGTCTTAAACACATACAACTAAATATACAGCTCTATGGCTCCATCTAGTGTACCACTTTAGAATGACATGTTATTGATCATTACAAAGGCTCTGTACTTTCTCTGCTTTCTTGTATTCCAGCCCCCTTGCGAGAACAGCCAACATTCCATTAGCCTTTTTGATTGATTTTAGTACCAGTATGCTAGCTGTTAGTGATTAATATACATGGACACCCAAATCCCTTTACTCCTCCACAGCTCCTAGTCTCTCACCATTAATAAAATATTCCGATTTGACTTTCTTGGATCTAAATTATTTGGTATTGTTTGTAAACATGACCAGGTTGCATTGAGGTTCTGAATTATTAATGGAAATTAGAAACACCAGGGTCCCAACACTGCTCTCTGGGCACTCCCCGAAGCACCCTCATATCAACCCCTCACAAGGACCAAGTAACATGTGCACCACCTGACCTGTGAGTGTTTGATGGGAGAGTGTAGATGGGGCTTTACTCTGTATCTAACCCATGCTGTTCCTGCCCTGGGAGTTTTTGATGGGGCAGTGTAGAGGGAGCTTTACTCTGTATCTAACCTGTGCTGTACCTGCCCTGGGAGTGTTTGATGGGATAACGTAGAGGGAGCTTTACTCTGTATCTAACCCATGCTGTACCTGCCCTGGGAGTGTTTGTTGGGACAGTGTAGAGGGAGCTTTGCTCTGTATCTAACCCGTGCTGTACCTGCCCTGGGAGTGTTTGATGGGACAGTGTAGAGGGAGCTTTACTCTGTATCTAACCCATGCTGTTCCTGCCCTGGGAGTTTTTGATGGGGCAGTGTAGAGGGAGCTTTACTCTGTATCTAACCTGTGCTGTACCTGCCCTGGGAGTGTTTGATGGGACAGTGTAGAGGGAGCTTTACTCTGTATCTAACCCGTGCTGTACCTGCCCTGGGAGTGTTTGATGGGATAATGTAGAGGGAGCTTTACTCTGTATCTAACCCGTGCTGTACCTGCCCTGGGAGTGTTTGATGGGACAGCGTAGAAGGGGCTTTACTCTGTATCTAACCCGTGCTGTACCTGCCCTGGGAGTGTTTGATGGGACAGTGTAAAGGGAGCTTTACTCTGAATCTAACCTGTGCCGTACCTGCCCTGGGAGTGTTTGATGGGACAGCGTAGAAGGGGCTTTACTCTGTATCTAACCCGTGCTGTACCTGCCCTGGGAGTGTTTGATGGGACAGTGTAAAGGGAGCTTTACTCTGTATCCAGCCCGCGCAGTATCTGATCTGGGAGTGTTTGATGGGACTGTGTAGAGGGATCCTGACCTTATGTACAACTAATCCCTGTTATGCCTGACCTGGGAGCACTCAACAGAACACTGTAAAGGGAACTTTACTTTGTACCTAACCGATGCTACACCTGACCTGGCAGTCCCTCAAGCTAACGCTGAGTATAAATAGTGGGTAAATGTTCCATTTGACCTAGTGTTCACAATCCTCACCTTGGCCTGTGTTATATCCAGCTCTCTCATCAAATCTTCCATGTCTCTCAGAGCCTGTGTCTCTTGTCTGGGTTGTAATACAGCTTTGACCCTTAGAATGTCAGCAGTCTTCAGGCTCAGAGGGCTGGCTGTTTGTTAAAGTTTAGGGATCACACTCCATGACAGTAAAACAATCCCCATTAATAGAGTAAAAGCCATTTCTGAGATGAATCATAGAATCATAGAATGGTTACAACACTGTAGGAGGCCATTCAGCCCATCGAGTGCGTGCCAGCTCTCTGCAAGAGCACCTCAGCTAGTCCCACTCCCCACCCTTTTCCCGTAGCCCTGCAAATCTTTTTCCTTCAGGTACTTATCCAACTCCCTTTTGAAAGCTGTGATTGAATCTGCCTCCACCACCCTTTCAGGCAGTGCATTCCAGATCATAACCACTCGCTGAGTAAAAAAGTTTTACCTCATGTCGCCTTTGGTTCTTCTACCAATCACCTTAAATCTGTGTCCTTTGGTTCTCGACCCTTCTGCCAATGGGAACAGTTTCTCTCTATTTACTCTGTCCAGACCCCTCATGAATTTGAACACCTCAATCAAATCTCCTCTCAATCTTCTCTGCTCTAAGGAGAACAAACCCAGCTTATCCAGCCTATCCACGTGACTGAAGTCCCTCATCCCTGGAATCATTCTCGTAAATCTTTTCTGCACTCTCTCTAAGGCCTTCACATCCTTCCTAAAGTGCGATGCCCAGAACTGGACACAATACTCCAGTTGAGACCGACCCAGTGTTTTATACAGGTTCATCATAATTTCCACACTTTTGTACTCTATACCTCTTTTCATGAAGCCCAGGATTCCTTAAGTATTTTTAACTGTTTTCTCAACCTGCCCTGCCAACTTCAACAATTTTGCACATATACCCCTAGGTCTCTCTGTTCATGCACCCCCTTTAGGGTTGTAACCTTTAGATTATATTTCCTCTCTTCATTCTTTCTACTTTGTATCACTTGTCACTTTTCTGCGTTGATGTGCCTTCAATAACCACAAAACTAGAAGTTATAAACTTTAACAAGTTGGCTTTTAATCACTAAGATCAGAGCTAACATCTCAACACACTGACTGGCTCGCAGGAATGAGTCATAAAGATCCTGGGATCTTTATGTAAGAGAAGTCAGGGGTGGAGCCAAGAGCCAAGACCTGGAACATTCCAGGTTAGTCAGGAAAGAGGAAGTGAAACTATACACCGTGTGGGGGAGGGTAATATACATGAGTGCAAAACGAATACAGGCAAGCCAAACACATTTCATTACATGCGTTAAATTTCATCTGCCACATGTCCACCCATTCCACCAGCCTGTCTATGTCCCCTTGAAGTCTGTCACTACCCTCCTCACTGTTCACTATACTTCCTAGTTTTGTGTCATCTGCAAATTTTGAAATTGTGCCCTGTACACCCACATCCAAGTCATTAATATATATCAAGAAAAGCAGTGGTCCTAGAACTGACCCCTGGGGAACACCACTGTATACCTTCCTCCAGTCCAAAAAACAACCGTTCACCACTACTCTCTGTTTCCTGTCACTTAGCCAATTTCATATCCATGCTGCCACTGTCTCTTTTATTCCATGGGCTTCAACTTTGCTGGCAAGCCTATTATGTGACACTTTGTCGAATGCCTTCTGGAAATCCATGTACACTACATCAACCACATTGCCCTCATCAACCCTCTCTGTTACCTCATCAAAAAATTCAATCAAATTGGTTAAACATGATTTGCCTTTAACAAATCAGTGCTGGCTTTCCTTTATTAATCCACACTTGTCCAAGTGACTGTTAATTTTGTCCCTGATTATTGTTTCTAAAAGCTTCCCCACTACCGAGGTTAAACTGACTGGCCTGTAGTTGCTGGGTTTATCTTTACACTCGTTTTTGAACAAGGGTGTAACATTTGCAATTCTCCAGTCCTCTGACACCATCCCCATATCTAAGGAGGATTGGAAGATTATGGCCTGTACCTCCGCAATTTCTTCCTTCATTTCCCTCAGCATCCTAGGATGCATCCCATCTGGTCCTGGTGACTTATCTACTTTAAGTACAGCCAGCCTTTCTAGTACCTCCCCTATCAATTTTTATCCCATCCAGTATCTCCTCTGCCTCCTCCTTCACTATGTCTATGGCAACATCTTCTTATTGGTGAAGACAGATGCAAAGTACTCATTTAGCACCTCAGCCATACTCTCTGCCTCCATGTGTAGGTCTCCTTTTTGGTCCCTAATCGGCCCCACCCCTCCTCTTACTACCCATTTAATATTTATATGCCTATAGAAGACCTTTTATGTTAGCTGCCATTCTATTCTCATACTTTCTCTTTGCCCCTCTTATTTTCTTTTTCACTTCTCCTCTGATCTTTCTATATTTAGCCTGATTCTCAGATGTATTCTCAACCTGACATCTGTCATACATGCTCTTTTTCTGCTTCATGAAGAGTGAAATGTTTTATTAAAAGCTGATTTATTTTCAACAGATGAGCAGGTTATGGTGAGGCAAACAGCTCAAGTAGTAAAGACAATGAATTTCTAAAATGTATCAGGACAATTTTCTAGAACAATGTGTTTTAGAACCGACAGGGGAACAGGCCATACCAGATTCAGTGATGAGGGATGAACCAAAATTATTCAACAGTTGAATGGCAAGGGCAAGACTTTCAAATAGTGACCATATTATGGCTGAATTTGATATTAGGTTTGACAGGGAGAAAGTAGAGTCACAAACCAAGCTTTTAAATTCAAGTAAGGCAAGCTTCAAAGGGATGAGAAATGAATTGACTGCAGTAAACTGGGTTGAACTGTTAATGGGTACACCCACAGTCAAACAGTGGGAAGTACTCAAAGACGTTCTTGGTACGATACAAAACCTGTACATACCTCTTAAAGGCAAAGGCTCTACTTGTGAAGTTAAGCAAACGTGGTCAACAAATGAGGTGGGATAGTATTAAGCTAAAAGAAAAGGCTTACACAAGTGCAAGGAAAATGGAAAGCCAGTGGACTGGGAGAGCTATAAAAAGCAACAAAGTGATACAAAGAAATAATAAGAGATACAAAAAGGGGAGATGAAAAACAACTTGCAAGAGACAGCAGCAAAAATATTTATAAATATATTGAAAAAGGGAGTGACTTTAATGAGGGCCCATTAAAGTCAGATGCTGTAAGGGGGGCTTTGGTTTGGTGTTTTTGCCTGGCCAGTCAGGCGTATGTCTGAGCTGTTCCAGCCCCGTGCGGTTCGAATCGCTTCCCCCTTTGGTTCTGATCACCGGACTTATTTCAGTAGTGATATAGACAAAACGAGACCAGTGGTTTGGTGCAAAGAAAACCAATGTTTTATTGAAATAAAGAATAAATTGCTATACAGTGAAAATAATTATGAATACAGCACACTTTTACTTAAACGGGGAGGAGAAAAGATGGACACATCGAGGGAAAATTGACTAAAATGGCAATTTAACAAAATTCCCCTTTAGCTCCCACCCCTTATACCTATCTAGGTTGCCTTGTAATGGGCCAGAAAGTTTATGCTCACCAGTCTACGATGTTGAAACGCCTGCTCCGTGCCCTGCGGTCTGCCTTGGATTTTTCACCGCCCGAAGTAGAGATACCCCAGTGATTCAGAAGTAACTGCGGGTATTCCACTTCTTTGGGCGGGCTGTGACCATCCTCTTGAAAGGCAGGGCACCGGAGGCGAGGCGGTAGAGAGAGAGAGAGTGGCTTCCTGAGGGGGTACCTTTATACCCCATTGGGAGCCCTTATCTTCGCGCCCAAATCTGGACGTATCTGGGTTACACAAAAGGGACCGATCTGGCCCCATTGACTGTAATGGGTTTGAATGTGGCTATAATGCATTTCCCATTCGTTTAACTGGTTTGTGAATGGAGCTGTCCCAGTTTGAAATGTCCCGCTGGTTTCTTGAGTGCTCGGTAAACAGTACTTGAGTGCTCGTGTAAACAATCCTTTGTCCTGTGGTTACAGCCCAACCACAACTTGATTGACAGCAACCACTTAAGCCCTTGAGTCAACACTGCTGAGGGCTTGTGTAAACAGAGTCCTTTGTTCCGTGTTGAAACTTCCTAACTGCAGTTGATTGACAGCTTCAAGTACTTAAGTACTCAGAAGCTGTTTTTTTTCCAATCCTTTTGTCAGCCAGTGCTGGGAAATCCTTCTTTCATATTCATACAGGCTGTCTTTCTCTTTTGCCACGGGGCCGGCTACAGCCATCTTTGATGTCCTGGGTTTTTAAAGTACATTCCAACCAGGTTTTCTTTAATCAAATAATCTTTGGGGGCTGCCAAAATTTTGTGTACCTTACAATGCAGGTGAGACTATAATGGACAATAAGGAAATGGCAGACTTGTTAAATGAGTACTCTGTATCCATTTTCACAGTGGTGAAAGAGGACAAAATACCAGTGATACAAAGGAACCTGAAAATAAGTCAAGGGGAGTAATTTATTGGATTTGATATAAGTAAAAGATAGTGATGGAGATTAAGGGGGAGAAATTTGGTATAGCCCCGTTTGGGGCGCTAAAACTTTAAAAGTTGAAAAATTAGCGCCAGGCGTTAATCATTCTCGCCTCCCGCGAAATTCAGTTTTAGTGCTCCAAGAGGGAAGTGGAGCGTTAAATCAAGCGCTAACCATTTCCCTTAGGGCGCTAACGTCCGAGAGCGGGGCGGTAGCGGCAGAGCGCTAAACAATTTCAAGCACACTGTAAACGGCACTCTTTCATCACAGAGGCTGCTTCCCTGGTTTAAAGGGAAGGGCCAATGATGCTGCACAAGCTAGTTATCGTCAGTTCTGTTTTGCAAGGCGACCTGGGCGGGTGCCGTTACAGCCCCAAACACTCTCACAAAGTGGAGGGCTTGGACATCTTGCACCAATGAAACATTAAAAACTTTGTGCAGGCACCAGACTGGTGCAAATAATCAAGGTTGCGCTGGCTGAAAAGCTTTCCCTTTAATTACCGCTCCCGAAGCGGCCCAGTCGAGTTCACAACGCCTCCTCTTGCTGGTGTTGTTGGTGCGAGGTGATAAAGCAGGGGCGCGACTGAATTTTCCATCCGGGGCAATAACGGGGCGCTGCGCACTTTATGACGTTACAATCCGCGAGGCGCTAGAGGCCCAGGTGCTAAGAGTTAGTGCCAACGCTAAGCCGGCACTGAAGTTTGTGGGTATCGCTGCATTCGCCGCTAACCCCTTAGCATCCCATTAGCGCCCCCCCAGGCACTAATGGGAGGCGCTAACATGCTGAATTTCTAGCCCTTAAAGTACGGTACTTGCATATTGTGTGACAGAACACTAGAGAACTCGCTGATGGGAGCAAGCACCCTGCAGCAATACACTCCAGGGTCTTCTTTTATATTGTTTGTTTTATCTTTGACAGGATGTTGCAGAGGGTTTGAATTAAAAGCAGCCATTGCACACCCACACCAACTTGAGTGTCTGTTCAACTTTTGAATAAGTATAGTGTTCCCCTTATTAGTTTTCCACCCGGACACCAGCAGTCAAATTGGGAGGGCTGTAGGTACATTCAGAACTCTCTAAAGAAGGTGATACAAGATCCTCACACCGTGCATCATAAATATTTCTCTTGACTTATCGTACGAGGCCTCATACCGTAACTGGTATGGCAGCAGCTGAGTTGTTCACTGGAAGGGAGTTACGTATACATTTGTGATATTTCTAAACCTGACTTGGAAACATCAGTGTTGAGAGGAAAACTTTGAAGCAATATCGCGTGGGAGACGGTATTATGTCTTGATTTCCGTGGGAAAGTGAAACATTGGAGTATCGGTGTTATTGAGTAGGGAGATTGGAGTGGATACATTGTTAGCTTTGGTGGATTGTTTGTTGTGGAAGTGTCATTAGGATCAATTACAAGAACTACATTGTTCCTGCCTTTGATGTAGGAATGATGAGAGTGAGTGTGACCCACCACCGATACCTGTTACACCTCCTCAGAACACATCAGGTGATTGGCGTATTCCCATGAATAATGTACCACCCATTCCCAGGATGCCGTTCGTGCTCCAGTCACCAATGTGAATTAAACATAGAAACATAGAAGATAGGAGCAGGAGTAGGCCATTCCGCCCCTCGAGCCTGCTCCACCATGCAATGCGATTGTGGCTGATCATCCAAATTCAGTACCCGGTCCCTGCTTTCTCCCCATACCCCTTGATCCCTTTAGCCTTAAGAAATATATCCAACTCCTTCTTGAATATATTTAATGAACTGGCCTCCACTGCCTTCTGTGGTAGAGAATTCCACAGGTTCACCACTCTCTGGGTGAAGAAATTCCTCCTCATTTCTGTCCTAAATGGCCTACCCTTTATCCTTAGACTGTGTCCCCTGGTTCTGGACTCCCCGACCATCGGGAACATCCTTCCTGCATCTAGTCTGTCCAGTCCTGTCAGAATTTTATAAGTTTCGATGAGATCACCTCTCGTTCTTCTAAACTCCAGCGAGTACAAACCCAATCGACCCAATCTCTCCTCATGCGTCATTCCTGCCATCCCAGGTATCAGCCTGGTGAATCTTCGCTGAACTCCTTCCATGGCAAGAACATCCTTCCTCAGATAAGGCGACCAAAACTGCACACAATACTCAAGATGTGGTCTCACCAAGGCCCTGTACAACTGCAGCAAGACATCCTTGTTCCTGTACTCAAACCTTCCGAGATGATCTTCCAAGAAAGTTGTGAAACTCGACGGTGCTATAACTGAACCTGAGAAGTTGCCGTCTACTGCTCCGGTTATTAATCCAAGCTCACCCATTGCCAAACCTACTCGTAGATATCCTCAAAGGTCAAAGAAACCTTCAAATTGTTTGGATTTGTAGATAGTTATGAATGCGGTGGTTGTCATTACGGTTCTAGTGTTGGTATAACCCATCTTTCCTGCATATTACTGGGAGGGTACTGTGGTTATTGTTATCACTTTATTGTATGACTTGGTTGCTGTTAACCAGGTTCATCTTTGGAGACAGTTGACCTTGAAATTATGAGGCGGGAAAAGTATTTATTTTACTTGCATATTGTGTAACTGAACACTAGAGGGCCCCTGCTGGGAACAAGCAAACTGCAGCAAAGACACTCAGGGTCTGCTCTTATATCATTGTTAGATCTTTCACAGAATGTTCCAGAAGATTTGAAATAAAAGCCTGACTGTTTATTCGAACATAACATAATGGGACTTGAGATAGAAAACCTCCAGGACCTGATAGATTTCACCCCAGGGTATTAAAAGAAATAGGTGAAGGAAAACTGCTAATGTAACGCCCTTATTTAAAAAGGGAAGTAGACAAAAGGCTGGAAACTATAGACCAGTTAGCCTAACATCTGTGGTTGGTAAAATGTTGGAGTCCATTATTAATGAAGCAGTAACAGGACATTTGGATAAGCATAATTTAATCGGACAGAGTCAGCATGGTTTTATGAAGGGGAAGTCCTGTTTGACAAATTTGCTTGAATTCTTTGAGGATGTAACAAACAGGGTGGATAAAGGGGAACCAGTGGATGTGGTGTATTTGGACTTCCAAAAGGCATTTGACAAGGTGCCACACAAAAGATTACTGCACAGTGTAGTGTATGTGCTTTAAGTCAGAACTACTTTTTACAGCTCCTGTATACTGTAATACCGGCAGTGACCACACCGGTATATAAGCTGTGCGCATGCCTCTGTACCCCAGTCTAGAGATTACCCTCCTCCAGTAAAGACCTGTTATTTGTTTATGTACAGCATCCGTGTAATTATTTATCCACTGAACCACGGATCTAACAGTGGCGACGAGTGTTGATGCGAATCTACCTGCAACATTAAACAAAAAAAAACAAAAAAAATAGTCGAGTCCAGGAACACGGGCGTCGACCGCGAGCAACTGCCCAGCAGTCAGGCAGAGATCCAACTTCGCTGGGGAGGCTGTGGAGAGCCGGGCTTGGTTCCCCAGCCACAACGAGCAGTAAGAGACCGACGACAGGTCCAGAGCAGACCCTTCCCGAGCAGCGGCGGCTGCAGCCGACCGACGGCAGAGAGAGAGAGCCGGGCAGCGTCAACGGGGTAAGAAAAAGGGTGAAGAGATCAGGGCGCAGCCGGGGGTTGATCACCGAGCGGCATCGAGGAAAAATACTGCAAAACCGGAGAGAGAGAGGGTAAGAAACAGCCGGGTTCTAGACTGAGCGGCGTCGACAAATATCAAGAGAAGAATGCGCAGAGCACAGCCAGGGATCATGGGCTGATCAGGGTCCGCGGGGCGAAGCAAGGGGAGATGCCATTGAGCTGCGGAGAAGCAGGGAGAGCGCGGGAGACGCCATTGAGCCGCGGAGAAGAAGGAAGAGCGCGGGAGACGCCATTTTGCGAAGCCGCAGCGGAGAAGACGGGCGAGCGCGGGAAGGAAGGAAAGCGCGGGAGACGCCATTTTGTGCCAGCGGAGAAGAAGGGGAAGCGCGGGAGGCGCCATTGGTGATAGTTAACGCACAACTAAGGATGCCGAAGAGTGGCAGTATCTCTACGTTCGACAATGAAGTCGAAGATTGGGCGACATATGTGGAACGTATTGAGGTGTACTGCAGGGCGAATGAAGTGCCAGATGCTAATAAAGCACTGGTTCTGTTAAATTCCATGGGTGCAAAAACTTATGGGTTACTGCGAAATCTAATAACCCCAGAGAAGCCGGTAAACAAGAATTTTGAAAGCATAGTAGAAATCCTACAGGACCACTTAAACCCCATACCGCTGCTGATAGCAGAACGATTTAAGTTCCATAAAAGGAACCAACACAAAGACGAAAGCAATGCTGAGTACCTAACGGAACTGCGCAAGCTATCGAAATACTGCCAGTTTGGAGCGGGACTAGCAGACACGTTAAGGGACAAGTTTGTGTGTGGGCTACAAAGTGAAGGAACCCAGAAACGGCTTCTATCAGAAAAGGACCTTACGCTGGACAAAGCTTTCAGTATGGCAGTATCACACGAAGCAGCCGCAAGGGGCGCTGCAGAGATACAACGGAGACCGCAAGAATATGGCACCAACGAAATGACCTATGGAACAGGGAAGTGCTATTGCTGCGGCAGAACAACACATGACCAGAAAGATTGTTGGTTCAAGGACCAAGTGTGCAGACAGTGTGGGAAAGCAGGACACATAGCAAGAGTCTGCAGGTCTGGGAAGAAAACCAACAGTAAGAAATCTCCACAGGAGAAGTACAAAAAGGTACACCAGGTGATGGACAGTGGTTCAGACGAACAGAAAAGTGACACAGACTCCGGAAGCAAAGAGCTGGGTTGTCTGAAACTACATAATGTAACCGAAATGGAGGATCACCAGACTATCTGGGTTACACTCAAGATAGACGGAGTCCAAGTGGAAATGGAATTGGACACAGGGTCAGCTCTAACAGTCATAAATCAAAGAGACTACAAGCGGCTATTTTCACACATACCCTTGAAAGCTACAGAGATTGTCTTGAAGACGTATACGGGGCAAAAAGTCTACCCCAAAGGAAAAATAAGGGTGAAAGTGACATATAAAGGTCAGGAAATACCTAAAATGGATATATATATGTATTGCCAAATGGAGGACCACCACTGCTAGGACGTGAATGGATCTGGAAGGATGACGACATCACACCTGGACGACTGTCAAAAATGCTAACTGACGCAAAAGAAGTGTTCCAGGAGGGACTAGGAACACTAAAAGGAATAACAGCAACAAATAAAATAGAGGATAATGCAAGCCCAAAGTTTCTGAAGGCCAGACCAGTGCCTTATGCGATCAGACCAGCGGTTGAAGCAGAGCTGGAAGGGTTGGAAGTTCAGGAGTACTGTCCAAAGTGGACTGGAGCGAGTGGGCTACACCCATCGTTCCTGTAATGAAGAGGTCGTTGAGTAATACGCCTGGGGAACCAAAGAAGGTCCACATCTGTGGGGATTTTAAGGTGACAGTGAACCCAGTCCTTCACACGGTGCAATATCCGCTTCCACGAATTGAGGATATTTTCGCCTCGCTATCTGGTGGTAAACGCTTCACCAAAATTGATCTAGCCCAGGCGTACTTGCAAATGGAGGTAGAAGAAGCTTCAAAACATTACCTTACGATCAACACCCATAAAGGTCTCTATCAATACAACCGGCTGGTGTTTGGAGTAGCCTCGGCTCCGGCTATCTGGCAAAGGGCGATGGATCAGGTCCTGCAAGGGATTCCAGGGACCCAGTGTTATTTGGATGACATCTTGGTCACGGGCAAAAATGACGGTGATCACCTCGCTAACTTGGAGAAGGTGCTCGCCAGATTAAAGGAATATGGGCTACGAGCTAATCGCCACAAGTGCAAGTTTTTCCAGAAGCAGATCTCGTATTGCGGCCACGTCATCGATGAAGAGGGGTTACATAAGTCCCCTGACAAGATTGAGGCAGTAGTCAAGGCTCCAGCACCGGAAAATGTGTCACAACTGAGGTCGTTCCTCGGGCTGGTAAACTATTACCACAAGTTCTTACCAAATTTGTCTATGGTATTACACCCGCTGAACACCCTACTGCAAACAGGGGTACCATGGAAGTGGGATGACAAACGTAGATGAGCTTTCCAGAAGTGTAAAGAATTGATCACATCAAAAGAGGTGTTGGCCCATTTCAACCCAGCACTACCAATTCGTTTGGCATGTGATGCATCACCCTACGGCATTGGAGCAGTGCTGTCGCACAAATTCCCAGACGGGTTGGAGAGGCCAGTAGCCTTTGCGTCTCGGTCACTAACCTCAGCCGAGCGCAACTACGCCCAGATTGACAGGGAGGCCCTCAGCCTAGTATGGGGAGTAAAAAAATTCAACCACTATCTGCATGGACAGAAGTTTACCTTGCTGACTGACCACCAACCACTTGTCTCCATCTTTAATCCTAAGAAGGGCGTGCCAGTAATGACTGCACAACGGCTACAAAGATGGTCCCTGTTTCTAGGGGCGAATCAATATGAAGTAGAATATAAAGGCACAAGACAGCATGGGAACGCTGATGGGCTATCGCGCCTGCCACTGCCTACTGTGGAGGAAGCACCAGCAGTGGACCCTATCGAGATATTTTATTCGTCGATAATTGAACGATTGCCAGTAACAAACGCGGATATAGAGAAGGAGACCCGCAATGATCCGACGCTGTCGCGGGTATATGAATTGACGGTGAGGGGATGGCCAACACATGGCGACTCACTGTTGCCAGCATTCTCATCCAGAAGAGAACAGCTGTCAGTATGCCAGGGGACTGTGATGTGTGGATCCAGAGTGGTGATTCCACCCAAGTTAAGGGAGAGAGTGCTAAATGAGCTACATGAAGGTCATCTGGGGGGAGTGAAAATGAAAAGCCTAGCTAGGGCTTATGTGTGGTGGCCGGGAATCGATCAACAAATCGAAGACCTAATTAAGAGCTGCTTAGGATGCCAGAAGGTCCAAAATGCACCACCACATGCCCCTCTACACCCATGGGAGTGGCCCTCCTCTCCATGGCAACGGGTGCACATTGATTTCGCTGGTCCATTCATGGACTCAATGTTCTTAATAGCAGTGAATGCTCATTCAAAGTGGCCTTAGGTGATAAAGATGTCTTCAACCACTACAGAGAAAACGATTGCAGTCCTACGGACCATATTTGCCAGAAACGGTTTGCCAGAGCAGATCTGCTCTGATAATGGACCACAGTTTGTGTCCGACGAGTTCCAAAAATTCATGAAAAGCAATGGGGTAAGGCATTGCACATCCGCCCCGTATCATCCAGCCACCAATGGATTGGCTGAGAGGTTTGTACAAACCTTTAAGAAGGCGATAAAGGCCATGTGCGACGAGGAAATTCCACTACAGCATAAGATGGACAATTTCTTATTAGCCTACCGAAACGTGACACATGCAGTTACCAACCAGACCCCGGCCATGATGTTCTTTAACCGAAGGTTGAGATCTCGTCTGGACTTGCTCAGACCAAATGTGCGAAGAAATGTTGAGGACAAACAATTCCAGCACATCAACGAGAAGCCGACAAGGAGCTTCAGTGTAGGGCAACCAGTCTTGGCCCGGGACTATCGAACAGAGAAGTGGCAACCCGGAATGATATGTACAAGGCAGGGGCCATTAATGAACACAGTGGATGTCGGGGAGAACATTGTGAGACGCCACGTCGATCAGATCTTAGCATCACAGGAATGCGTCAACCCCATGTCTCGAGTACCTGGGGATGAACCCGACATACCGGTAGCATCTACTTCAGACCCAGTAGCAGTGGAACCCGATGAACTACCCGATGAAAGGGGGTCAGAATCGCCTCTGCACCAAGAACAAGAACCTCCGGAAAGGCGCTATCCCGAAAGGGTCAGGAAGCCGCCCCAAAGACTGAATCTATAAATGGACTTTTGTTATTGAATGTACATGTAAAAATGTAATTGTTATTTGAATATTAAGGGGGTATTATTAATCTAAAAAGGGAGGAATTGTAGTGTATGTGCTTTAAGTCAGAACTACTTTTTACAGCTCCTGTATACTGTAGTACCGGCAGTGACCACACCGGTATATAAGCTGTGCGCATGCCTCTGTACCCCAGTCTAGAGATTACCCTCCTCCAGTAAAGACCTGTTATTTGTTTATGTACAGCATCCGTGTAATTATTTATCCACTGAACCACGGATCTAACACACAAGATGAAAAATCACGGGATTGGGGGTAATATACTGGCATGGGTGGAAGATTGGCTATCTAACAGAAAACAGAGAGTTGGGATAAATGGTTCATTCTCGGGTTGGCAATCAGTAACTAGTGTTCCGCAGGGGTCAGTGCTGGGACCCCAACTCTTTACAATCTATATTAACGATTTGGAGGAGGGGACCAAGTGCAACATATCCAAGTTTGCCGACGATACAAAGATGGGAGGGAAAGTAGTGAGTGAGGAGGACATAAAAAACCTGCAAAAGGACATAGACAGGCTAAGTGAGTGGGCAGAAATTTGGCAGATGGAATATAATGTTGGAAAGTGTGAGGTTATGCACTTTGGCAGAAAAAATCAAAGAAAAAGTTATTATCTAAATGGAGAGAAACTGCAAAGTGCTACAATACAAAGGGATATGGGGGTCCTGGTGCATGAAACACAGAAGGTTAGTATGCAGGTACAGCAGGTGATCAGGAAGGCCAATGGAATCTTGGCTTTTATTGCAAGGGGGATGGAGTATAAAAGCAGGGAAGTCTTGCTTCAGTTATACAGGGTACTGGTGAGGCCACACCTGGAATATTGCATACAGTTTTGGTTTCCATATTTAAGAGGCAGTTCACAGAAGGTTCACTTGGTTGATTCCGGAGATGAGGGGGTTGACTTATGAGGAAAGGTTGAGTAGGTTGGGCCTCTACTCATTGGAATTCAGAAGAATGAGAGGCGATCTTATCGAAACATATAAGATTGTGAGGGGGCTTGATTGGGTGGATGTGGGGAGGATGTTTCCACTGATGGGTGAGACTAGAACTAGGGGGCATAATCTTAGAATAAGGGGCTGTCCTTTCAAAACTGAGATGAGGAGAAACTTCTTCACTCAGAGGGTAGTAAATCTATGGAATTTGCTACCTCAGAGAGCTGTGGAAGCTGCAACATTAAATAAATTTAAAACGGAGATAGACAGTTTCCTAGCTGATAAGGGAATTAGGGGTTACGAGGAGCGGGCAGGGAAGTGGACGTGAGTCTAGGTTCGGATCAGCCATGATCCTATTGAATGGCGGAGCAGGCCCGAGGGGCGGTATGGCCTACTCCTGCTCCTACTTCTTATGTTCTTATGTTCTTATTAAATTGCTGATGTTTGTCATAATTTTCCAAAGCTCTCTAGATTCAGGAATTGTCCCTTGGATTGGAAAATTACAAATGTCACTTCAATATTTAAGAAGGGAGGAACAGAGAAACCAGGATAACTACAAGCCTGTCAGTTTAATGTCAGTTGTGGGGAAGTTCCTGGAATCAGTCATCAGAGGCAGAGGGCAGGATTTTCATTGGGCCATGGAGGCGGGATTGGAGGAGTGTGGGGGGTTAAAATCTCGAAATCGGCGGGCACGAACCCATCCCGCCCCCAACCCACCTCCATGCCAGTTTCAAAGGAGACGGATACCCGACCTGTGTTGGGACCCGCCTCCCCGAGGCGGGAAGGGGATTAGTGCCAATTAACTGTCTGTTAACAGGTAGTTAACAGGCAGTTTTTAGCCTAATCCCTATTTTAATTGCTGAAGTGTGGGATTCCCGACGGCTACAAACCACGCCAAGTTAGCAAGGCGGACCGTCGGGCTGAAGGGCTTGGAGGGTTCAAGATGCCCGGTGTTCAGGTGAGTCATGGGTGCATGGGTGCAGAGGTAAGTGTGTTTGGTGTGTGTAAAGTGTTTAAAGAAGTTTTACTTACATTTACTTACCTTTACAGCCTTCCTTCCTTCAGGTCTCGGGAGTCCCTCATCTCACCGGCACAGAAAGCAGAATGACCGCGAGCTGTCAAAAGTTGCAGCACTCAGCTATCTGCTCTGGAGAGATCTCTAAATCAGCCTGAGAGGAAGGAATTAACTTAGAGTACAGATTGTCAGTGTTTGACAGCTTCAAAGAGCTGTCAAATGCTGATATTTCATCTGTCAAAAGCTTTTGACAGATGAAATGTCAATCTGTGACGTCACCTGTTGCCAGGTGGCCCTTTATTGGCCTGCTGAGCCCGCTGGGCGGGCTCAACAAGGTCAATCAAGTGAAAATCTCGTGGGTTGGCCGCAACTCGATGGAGGCGGGACTACAACCCCGAAAGTTGTAGTCCTGCCTCCTACACACCTCCTCAATGAAAATCCAGCCCAGAGTGACAGCACTTGGACAAGTATCAGCTGGTCAAAGCGAGTCGGCAAGGATTTGTGAAGAGTAGGTCATGTATAATTAATATAGTTGAATTTTCTGAGGCGGTCACTAGCATGGTGCACAGGGGAGTGCCTATGGACGTTGTCCATATGCATTTCCAAATGGCATTTGATAAAGTTCCGCACAGGAGATTATTAGCAAAAATGAGAGGGCACTGGATGTAACCTTGTGACATGGGTTGATAATTTGTTGGGAGGTAGGAGCTGGAAGGTAAGGATAAAGGGAACATTTTCGGATTAGCAGAATGTAATGAGTGGTGATACCCAGGGATCTGTACTGCGACCTCAGCTTTTCATCACAATAACTTGGATGAAGGGACATAGATTAAATGAGTGGCCAAAATTGTGGCAAATTGAGTTCAATGGGAGAAGTGTGAGGTCATCCACTTTGGATATGAGAAAGACAAATTGGAATATTTTATTAATGGTGAGAGACTCGGAGCCGTGGAGGTTCAAAGGGATTTAGGGTGTCCATGTACACAAGTTACTAAAACCAATCCACAGCTACAAAAAGTAACCAAAAAGGCTAATGGGGTGTTGGCCTTTATCTCAAGAGGGTTGGAATGCAAAAGTGAGAAAGTGATGCTTAAGTTGTACAGAGCCCTGGTCAGACCCCAGCTGGAGTACAGCGTTCAGTTTTAACCAGTTTTCCTCAGGAAAGATATATTGACTATAGAGGGGGTACAGTGCAGATTCACCAGACTTATACCAGGGCTTAGAGGATTCAATTATGAGGACAGGTTGCATAAATTTAATTTGTATTCCCTTGAGTTTAGACGGTTGAGGGGTGATCTAAATGAGCTATTTAAAATGATAAATGAATTTGATAGGGTAGATGCGGAGAAATTATTTCCTCTGCTGGGAGAAATACAAAAGAGGACATCATCTTAAAATTAGAGCTAGGTCATTCAAGGGTGAAATCGGGTCGCATCTTTTCACACCAAGGGCAGTGGAAATCTGGAACTCTCTCCCCAGAAGCCGTGGATCAATTGAAATGTTGTTTTTGGTTCCCTTGTGTTTAGGGGGTTGAGGGGTGATCTAATTGAGGTGTTTAACATGATAGAGAGATTCGCTAGGGTAGATACAGAGAAATGAATTCCTCGGTTGGGGGAATCCAGAACATGGACAATAATCTTAATATTCGAGCCAGGTCACTCAGGAGTGAAATCAGCAAACACTTTTTCACACAACGGGTAGTGAAAATCTGGAACTGTCTTCCCCCAAAAGGATGGATGCTGGAAGGAATTAAATTTTCAAGGCTGAGATCGATAGGTTTTTGTTAGGTCAGGATATCAAAGGATACGGAGCAAAGGCGGGTAAATGGAGCTGTGGGACAGATCAAATTAATTCTAACTGAATAGTGGAACAGCCTCGAGGGGCTGAATGGCCTACTTCTGTTCCTATGTTTTTGGAAGGCAGCATCTTGAAAGCAATCCCGAGTGGGATATAATGGCGGTTGTATATTAACACATTTCTAAGAACAATCAGTTTCTCCACTGGGCTGGATTCCTGGGACACAATATGGACCAAACCCAAAGGCAAAATGAAAAGAACAGGATTCGCATCAAATACAACACTGCGATCCTGTTTATAGGTAACTGAAACTGCATATAGTGTAATGGTGCACCCTGTCTGGCTCCGTCCTATTATTGTCTTAGTAACTCTTTGAATATCCTCAGTCACTGAGGCACTGTGGTCAGGAGCCCAGTACAATGGCTTCTGTTTGGCTGTGTATCCCCTCATTGGTAACTGGTTATCTGGTGACTTAGTGGCAATGGGCAGGGCTGATTTCCGGCTTTGACAGGATGCAGTCAGTTCATCTGGTGATTTCTGATGAGTAACTTCACCTTTGTGTGACATGGCGACATTATTCTGCCTTTTCCTACAGCTACTGCTACCGTTTACAGGTACGGGACCCAAGGATAATACTTCAATCAAAGTTTGAAATGTCACCGCTAAGTGAGCAATAAAAAGGCACATTAGTAATAGAAGAATAGTCAAGATAGGATTACTGAGAGCTGAAGGAAACAAGCTTGTAATAGGGAGTGAGGGAATGGCAGAGATACCAAAGCATTATTTTGCCTTGGGGTTCATCGTGGAGGTGGATATTGAAATTGTAGACCCACCGGAGGTGTGTGTAGAACAGCGAGTACAGGTTACTGTTCAAACAGAGATGGTATTAAAGAAGTTACTGAAACGTAAAGGAATCAAATCACAGGGACCCTGAGGGAAGCTGGGAAAGAAATAGCCGAGGGTCTCAGTATAATCTTTCCAAAGTCCTGTCGAATGGAATAATTGTGCCAAAGGACTGGAGGAGTGGCTATCACTCTTCAAAAAAGGAGACCGACTTCAGTCAAAAAAAAAATAGGCTACTTCAGTAGTTCGAGAAGTACAATCCATAATACAGAGTGAACTCATCGAGCACTTGGAGAAACAGAAGTTAAACAAGGTCAGTAAGCAAGGATTTCTACACGGCATGTCGTCATTGACCAACCTTGTAAAATTCTGCATTGATATCAGAGAGAAGATAAAGGAATTGTAGCTAATGTCATTTTTATGGATTTTCAAACATTATTTATTGAATGTGGTAAATGGTGTTCCCCAGAGAAATCTGGAAACAGATTCAATAGTAACTTTCAAAAAGGAATTGGATAAATACTTGAAAAGGACACATTTGCAGGGCTATGGGGAAAGAGCCGGGGAGTGGTACTAATTGGTAGCTCTGTCACAATGGGCCAGCACAGGCACAATGGGCCGAATGGCCTCCTTTTGTGTTGATTCTATTATTCTATTTGATAAGGTAGCACGGCAAAGGCAACGGCACATGGAATTAAAGGGAATTGGGCCACAAGGATAGAGAGACAGCTGGAGGGCAGATAACAAAGGGTTGGGCGGGTAAAGGGAAGATTGAAAAGATGTGGCGAGTAATGTCATAGAGATCTTATTTACCATGAACATAAATGATCTCAACTTAAGAAATTAAGGGAACATTACTGAAATTCGCTGATGACACCAAATTTGGTGATTGGGGAGGGGTTTGCCAAATTCAGATGAGGATCGTGAAGGGACATAGACAGGCCGGCAGGATGGGCAAATCGGTGGCAGATGCAGTTTAGTGTGCAAAGGTACAAATAGGGAAAGGAAGAGCACTTTAAACAGGAATAATTTAAGTGGAGTAGAGAAGCCAAGGGATCTTGGTGTGCAGATGCATAGATCATTAAAGGTGGCAGAGCAAGTGTATAAGACATTAAAAATGGCAAACAGAATTGCTGATTTTATATCTAGAGGCAAAGAATACAAAAAGGAGGTAATGTCGAACTTGTACAAGACCTTGGTTTGCCCTCAGTTGGAGTATTGTATTCAGTTTTGGGTACCCCATTATAGGAAGATAGTATCCAATATTGTGCTGAGATAAAATATGTTAAAAGATTGACTTGGTTGCTTCAATGACTTGACCAGGTTAATTTTTAATGTCCAGAGTCTTGATTGGTTAAAAAGTAACCTTTAGCACACTGTATCTGTCAGTTGGAGACAAGGCTAAATTAATGAATGATAAGGATTGGCTGCTGCCTCAGTGATGTATCTCTGAAATATACCCATCATATTACCCTGATTCTGTTGGATTGTTCTCGGTGCTAATCCCCCCTCTCTGTCCCCATTTTATAATCAGCTCATCCTTTCTCTCTGGTATTTGCATCTACTCCTGAAGGAACAGCGTTTGCTCCGCCAGTTAATGTCACATGCTCAGCAAACGCTTTCTCCCTGGAACCCATCAAGTTGACATTTGAAGCGACCTGCCTGACTGACCGAGTCACCAGTAACAACGACTCCTCGTCGCTGCAACTCTTTGATGGAAGCCACATCGCGCTGACGGTCAATGTCTCCACCGAGAACTGCACTGATCAAGCTGAGTTCGAGGGGTTGGGTCAACACCTAGCATGGCAGTCCGAGATGAATAGGACCATTCTCGGACCCACGCGCACGGCAGGGAAAGGTATTTGTGCCTAGACTATCACAAATATAAAGTGCTGCTGGCCTGTAGAGCAGGGTGGTGAAACGGTGTGACATTCTTTATTAAAAGGGCAACTTCGGATCATCACAAACTGCTTCAGTGACCAGACCTCACAATGCTGTCATTGCTCTCCTATAGAGGAGATTGTCCATTGAAATACAGGAATCCCGCCCCAACCGCGGTTTCGCCATACGCGGATTTCATGTATCCACGGTTTCCACTCTGTGACAATTTTTGTCAACCGCGGCAGTGAAATTCGTGTATCCGTGGTTTATAATTTATGAATAAGTTAAAAAACATGATTTTTATGCTTTTTATATTCTTTTTTATTGTGTTTATACTGAATTTGCCAACCGCGGTTTTACTAACCACGGGGGTTTTCATGGACGTATCCCCCCGCGGTTGGGGAGGGATCCCTGTATATCAAACTGCACCACACAGCTCTCTGGTGTCAGCCTGGGCTCATTGGTAGCACTCTTGCTTCTGAGTCAGAAGGTTGTGGGTTCAATTCACATGTGTCCTCATAATTTAGCCTTTAAAGCCCTAGTTTGAATCTGGGCTGTCTCCGAGGTGTGGAACTGCGTCCTGCCTCAATTGCACTGCAAATGTTTTCTGCCAGCCCATGAATTTCAGGCCCTACAATCTATTATATTTGCAACTTCCCAGACCTCTGAAAAGCAAATTGCAGTCAGTTCTACCAAGGCAGGATACATAGCAGGCGTGCAATTCTCCATGCCCCATATTCTGACGTGTGTTCCTGGCATGTGGTGCTCTCTGTCAGGAACACAAAAGCACAACATGTTCCCTTAAATCATTACCCGTGATTGCAATCCTACTGGGGTTGGGGAGTGGCGGGTGACTGATTGTGGCAGTCTTGCTTTGTTCTAAAGATGTAAAAACTGTATCAGGAAGTCTGGGGGAAAGCTGACTTGATTGACAGGTATGTTGCTTGCAAGAAGTGATTCAGAGCTTTGATCAATTATGCAGGTGTGGCAATTTGGGACTTTTATCTATTAAGCTACAAAGGGATTTTATTTTAATTCATACCATGAAGATCAGATTCAGCTTACAAAGGGTTAATCTGGCCGTTTTTTGGCTTCATGGGAAAGCCATTTAGAATGTTGGTTAGTATGGTTCCCAGGGAGGATTCCACAAATACAACCATCAACTGATGAACTTTTTCATGTTACACCAGATTTGAGACAATGGGAAGTTATCGAGCACATTCTACAACAGTTCTCATCCTAAGTGGTGGGAAGCTTTTCATTCATGTGCCAGGCAGGAGGCTTGGCTGAACCAGGTATACAAGTGGCACTTGGTCCCAAAGTCAGGAGGCAGCTTTCCATTCAAGGCATTAACTTTGATTGGCAGCTTGGTGGACCAACCTCAGCATACTGAGTTGAGGGCGGGGTTAGAGGGCTGGCTCTGCTTCTCTTGCACTTTCTCTGGAGAGGGGCAAGAGAGGGAGAGAGATTGCTTTCACCAGTCAGTCTGAGATGCTCGGAGACACACACAGAGGCTCCAGTATGCAGAGTGCACCTATAGCGCTTGGAACACAAGTCAGTGCCAGTTAACTTTGGCTCAGCTGGTTTATAAAGTAATGTTTCCACCTCAAACAGCAATGATGGTTTATTGGCCCGAACTGGGTAGAAGGGACATCTGTATTAGTCACTCCCTTCACTGCTGTTACTCTTTCCTTCATTGGGCTCCAGGCCTGGAGTAAAATGTCATCCTAATACGATTCTGGAGCTGTAGGAACGCTGCCCAAGATCATCATTAATAACATCTGTAGCAAGTTAAATTGGGGATAGATTTTCATCCTCATTGTTTGGGCGGTAATCTGACGGAGCGGATTGTCTGTCTGTTATCGAACCTGCCTGGTTTGTACGCCACTGGTTTCAATGGAATGAAAATGGGGTGTATTCTATAATGGTCAGGCTATCCACTCCACCAGATTACCGCCGGGCAGTGAAGACGGAAATCTACCCATTTGTGTCTTTCCCCCTCTCTTCCCTAAAATTTTTCATCTCCATTTTAAGAGGGGCAGTAATCAATATTCCCACCAGGCTGCGCAGCCGCACAGTTGTCTGCAAGGCCCCGCGCAGTCGTCTGCAAGGTCCCGCGCAGTCGTCTGCAAGGCCCCGCGCAGTCGTCTGCAAGGCCCCGCGCAGTCATCTGCAAGGCCCCGCTCAGTCATCTGCAAGGCCCCGCTCAGTCCTCTGCAAGGCCCCGCTCAGTCCTCTGCAAGGCCCCGCGCAGTCCTCTGCAAGGCCCCGTGCAGTCGTCTGCAAGGTCCCGCCCAGTCGTCTGCAAGGTCCTGCCCAGGCCGCTCACAAGCTTTCACATTGTAGATATCGCACAAGCGCAAACAATTTGAATCGGCCGCGCATTGGGGGAGGTAGGCCGCGCAGGAGGTAATGCGGCCTGTGGTAATACTTAGATCACTGCCAAATATGAGCACTTTCTCTCGACTCTTCATTCACATTTACTTTTTCACTAAGAGTAGCAAATACTGAAATATTGGGCCTTCAATGACTTGCACTCTGTAAATGAGTGGCCAGACCTTCTGCTGCCTAGGCCCTAAGCTCTGGAGTTCCCTCCCTAAACCTCTCCATCTCTCTACCTCTCTCCTCCTCCTTTAAGACGCTCCTTGAAACCTACCTCTTTGGCCAAGCTTTTAGTCAGTTAAAGGCACTATTGTTGTTGTTGTTGTTGACCTCATTACATCAGGTTGATCCAGTGGGATTTGTTTCCTGTGTTAATTCTCCTCTCTGTTGCATTTTATAACCCGCTCGTCCCTCCCATCGGATGCTTGAATCTGCTCCGGAAGAAGTGGTTTCTTCCCTGACAATCACTTGTTTGGCGAATGGTCCCTATCCGGAAACCACCCGTATGAGTTTTCAGATGGCCTGCCTCGCCCCCCAGCTCGCCAGCAGAAACAATTTCTCTTTGGCCAGAAATTCTGACGGAAGCTACAACATCTCAGCGATCGTGAAAGTCTCCACAAAGGACTGTACCGATGGGCCCAGATTCACCAAGGTCTCCCGAGGTCTAACATCCCAATCAGACAATCAAACTAGCTTCAATTTTACACACATAACTGAAGGTATATTATACTTTCCTTAAAATTAATCACCTGCATTTTAAACCATTATTCAGCCGCTATGGTCGGTGTCTTGGTGTTCTTCTCATAGGATTCCGGTGATACCACTGCTTCTTAATATATGTTGTATTTTGTCTCTGAGTGTAAATGAAACAAATATTCAAACCCTATCACCCAGAAGTTTCATCAGTGTAAATAGATAGGTCATTTGGCCCATCATGGCTATGCTGGCTCCTTGCAAGAGCTATCCAATTAGTCCCACTCCCCTTGCTCTTTCCCCCTTTCAGGCACTGCGTTCCAGATCATAACTCGCTGTGTTAAAAAAAAATCTCCTCGTCTGCCCCCTGGTTCTTTTGCCAATTATTTTAAATCTGTCTCCTTTGGTTACTGGCCCTCCTGCCACTGGAAACAGTTTCTCTCGACCTACTCTATCAAAACCCTTCATAATTTTGATCATCTCTACTAAATATCCCCTTAACCTTCTGTGCTTGAAGAACAATCGCAGCTTCTCTAGTCTCTCCACATAGCTGGCTTCCCTCATCCCTGGTATCATAAGAACATAGGAGCAGGAGTAGGCCATTCGGCCCTTTGAGACTCCTCCGCCATTCAATGAGATCATGGCTGATCTTCTGCCTCAACTCCATTCACTGGCCCTATCGCCATATCCCTTGATGCCCTTACTAGTCAGAAATCTATCGACTTCTGTTTTGAATATACCCAATGACTGAGCCTCCACAGCCCCCTGGGGTAGAGAATTCCAAAGATTCACCACCCTCTGTGTGAAGAAATTTCTTCTCATCTCAGTCCTGAATGGCCTACCCTTTATCTTGAGGCTGTGGCCCCTGGTTCTAGTTGAACAATATCATGTTGAACGATGAGCAGGATTTTTAAAAAAACTTTTTCTCCAGTTGACGTGGTTAGTGCCAGCTTCACGCAACCATATATAAGTATGGGTGAGATGCCATGCGGGCGAAACCCTGCTTCACGCTGTCCATGGGGAAGGAGATGCAGGTGTTCCTCTTGGTGTAGAGACCGCCCCAATACAGCGGTGGACTGCGTGTTGGGAGATGTTGCTGATATCACCTGCAGCCTGAAAGGAGCCATAAAAGCAGCATAAGAGTTGCTGGTCACGGTTACCTTGACAGCCACAGGCAGTGGTCCTGGTTTGAGGCACAAGTTGGGGCTGCAGCAGGTGACGTAGCTCGGTGACAGCCTCCTTTGTAAAGCGAAGGCGCCTCATCCATTGCTCCTCAGTGAAGATGAGGTAGGAGAGCTGCTGCCTGAAGACCTGCTGTGGATACGGTCTCCTCCTCCTCCTCCTCCTCTTCTGCAAACTGCTCCTGCTCTCTGCTGTCTTCCTTGCTGCTCCCTCTCCTCCACCACCTCAAAGGGAAGCCCTACCAGACCACCCACGTCTGCAGTCAGACTTCTTATATGGCAGCCAATGAAAGAGCAACACCAGCAACATTTTGTTCGACCAGTTTGCATTTGATTTGGACCCAAGTCTCAGAGACAAAAGAACAATGGGGCTAATTTTGACTTTGGGTGCCTTTGAAGTCAATGTGATTGAAAATCAGGAGATGTAGAACAGGCGGCCGGATGGATATCACCGTTCTTACACTAGCGCCCAAAGTCAAAATTACCCCCAGTGCGTCAGTACGCTGCGCTAACAGAAATTCTACTCTGTATTTTATATTTCCTGAAAAAAGCTATTTTTTTTGCTTTATTTATTCCAGATGACCAAGTGAAGATAGAAACTGAGCTGGATCTCATTGAATTGACATTGGAAGAGGCAAATCATCAAAACTCAGAAAAGATGCTTATTGTGACTAATGGCATCAACGCGGCTGATTACCAAAGTCAAGCGGAGAGATTACAGAGACAAATTGAATTGCTGGAATTGGCTTCATCTGTAGAAATGATTCTTCAAGTAATTGAGCCCGCTGCCGCCTTAGCCAATTTTGCTTTTGCCTTCATTGTGCCAAGCGAGATAATTCTAATCACAGATCTAATTAATGCAAGGTTCAAGCAGATCAACAGGAAATTGGACAATTTGTTATATAACTTAGACCTGATGGAAACTAATATCAAAGCTTCACTAACATTCAACACATTCCTCTCAACCTACATTGAGTGGGAGTATGCCATTAGGAATGGGGCGCTGAAACTAAAAGCTATCAGACAGCAGTTGGGAGAAACACGAGACAAGAGGAGGCAGCGGAACCTGGCTTTAGATTATATAACATACTACAAAGAAAATCAGCTGGAGGGGAAGATGCTCAACTTGTATCGCATCACAGTTGCAGCGAACAACCCAACCAGCCGAAACCTGTTTGATCTCTTCACTGAGCAATACACTTGTGATGTCACCCAATTATCAGGTGCACAGTGTCACTCTTGTTATTTCTTTAAGTGAACGTTTAACAGATAATAGGGGTTTAAGTTCCTTTCTCCCCCGCCACCCCCCCCCCCAACTCCTGCAAGGTTTTGGGTGCAAAGGCAATGATGCAGCTGCTAGACGGGCCCGAACCGGGGGGGGATCAAGGGACATGAGGATAGTGCGGGAAGGTGGAGTTAAGGTAGGAGATCAACCATGATTGTATTGAATGGCAGAACAGGCTTGAGGGGCAGTAAGGCCTACTCCGACTCCTACTTATGTTATGAACTGGGAAGCCCAAGGCCGGCCCAAAATTGGGCCTTGGTCCTCATTAATATTAAATAGGTGAAATGCCACGCCAGTCATGCCTCCACAGGCAGCTCGCCCATTTGACAAGATGAATATCCAGCCGCCCCTTAAATGCATCTATACCTTTACCTCAACCACTCCCTGTGGTAGCGAGTTCCACATTCTCACCACTCTTTGGGTAAAGAAGTTTCTTCTGAATTCCCTATTTGATTTCTTGGTGACTATCTTATATTGATGGCCTCTAGTTTTGCTCTTCCCCACAAGTGGAAACATTCTCTCTGTATCCACGCTATCAAAACCTTTCATAATTTTAAAGACCTCTATTAGGTCACCCCTCAGCCTTCTCTTTCCAGCCTCTTCATCCTTTCCTGATATTTCGCATTTCGGGTATCATACTTGTAAATATTTTTTACACCCTCTCCAGTGCCTCCATATCCTTTTTATAATATGACGATCAGAACTGTTCACAGTACTCCAAGTGTGGTCTAACTGAGGTTCGATACAGGTTTAACATAACTTCCCCACTTTTCAATTCTCTCCCTCTAGAAATAAACCCGAGTGCTTGGTTTGCTTTCTTTTATGGCCTTGCTAACCTGTGTCACAACTTTTAGTGATTTGTTTATTTATACTCCTGTAGGAACGGAGGTTCCTATCCGAATAATGAAGTTCGACTCAGTAGAACAAAATAACAAAATTTATTAGACAAACAACTTAACTGGTAACACTACAGGAGAAGATGTACATAGCTCTGTGCAGCCTCCCAGCACCTCAAAGACTGCTGCAAAGTACTGGAAGCTGACGTCATGACGTCATCACGTTCTCCGCGCCAACTGGTGGTCACGTGATCGGCGTCATGATGTCGTCACGTGGAAATGCAAGGAAGTACATACAGTTTAAAGGTGCAGTCCACAGCTGCACTACACGGTAGTTAAAGGGATGATTACTAATTGCCCTGGGTCTCTTGGTGGCTCCGCCACACTCCCTTTGCTCTTCTACCCCATTTAGATTCGTATTTTCCAAGTAATATGTGACCTTCTTATGTTTCTTACCAAAATGTAATACCACACACTTATCTGTGTGACAATTATATGTCCATTCTGCAAGTTTATTAATGTCTTATAATTGTTGCAGTCCTCCTCAGTATTGACTAATCCTCCCCCCCCCCAATTTGGTGTCATCCGCAAATTTTGAAATTGTGTTTTTGATTCCAAAGTCTAAATCGTTAATATAAATTGTGACCAACAACATGTGTGTGTTATAAGAGAGAGAGTAGAGACACACAGGGAATTAGAGAGTCTCTTTATGTTAAGGACTAAGATGTCTATTGTTTTCCTCATTTTTGTTTCCTTTGATCACATTAATCTCATCTTTTCTAGGTTTAATGATCATCCTTAAAGGCCTGATGACAAGTGCCACCCAACAGACCCTGACTTACTATTACTTCAGGGGTGAGGAAGCTCGCGCCAAGAGCTGGTATGAAACAATAAAAATGTATCTCTTCCAAATGCGGCATGAGTTCCAAAAACGTGTCTATTCCTGCAAGCGAAACTCAATCAGAAATGCAAAGAATGAAGTGGTAAAGATACTAAAAAAAAACATTCTTCCTGTGCCTGAGGTCTTGGTACAGCTTCTATCACAGAGTCTGACAAACCTGTATCCCTGGTATGCCTGGGGAGTTGCTGAGTTTAAGAAGATTGGTGGATCGCCTTGCAATTCAGAATTCGAAAGTAGAGGCTCCAACTACTTCACTATTAAGAACTATGGCGAGCAGAAGAGAAACATCCTGGTAACATGGCAGGACACCAATGACCTCTTGAGCTGCATTGACATTAGTCATGTCAGAACACTAGTCCTCTATCAGCGCTGTGATGAGTGTAATAATAACCATGTTTCCGCTTCACAGAACGTCCTGACCCAGAAACGCTGTCCACACACTTTAAACCTACGATGTTCTAGGGTTAACGTAAACACGGTGGCAGGATTGCACTGGGACTGGATTGCAGTTGATGCTGAGGCACGGAAGGATAAGTGTCGTGAACCGCAGGTCTGTAATGGACATGGTAATTGTCACTCTATCCCTGATACAAACCAGTTCATGTGTATCTGTCATTCGATGTATGATGGTAAGACATGTGAGAAAAAAATTGTTTCCAACAATGAGATTTCAAAGCACTTGGCTGCACTGCGAGCAGAATTCATGGCTGTTAATGGGGTTCCTACTGTAGTGGACATTTACTTTGAGTTACAGAATGGATTGAAAACTAGTTTGAACAATATAAAAGATGCTATAGCACACACACAGACCTTGGTTAAACACTCAGAGATACTGTACAAGGCCAGCTATATCGTACACCTGTTCCACAAATTAACCAATAGAAAGAAAAGTTTTGCTGCATTTGGAAAGTTGATGGAAAAATTCTTGGAGGTCACTTCTGAGAATTATATTCTTTTCAGACTGAAAGGGATTTTACTTGGTGAAGGGATAGCAGACTTAAAAGGAGAGGATTTTTTAAACACCTTCAAGAAAAACTATGTCTCTAACAATAACAATGCATGTACTCAAACATATTTCACTGCAGTAAGCAATTTGAAAAAAAATCTGGTTTATCTTGATGAGGCCGTTGGTGAAGCATTGTTAATGTGGAAACTATGGAAGATGAAAACAGGAGCTATCTCTGAGAAGGGTCTTAGCGCCTTTACTCAGGATTTCAGTACACGGCAGCGCACCTATCATAACTATTGGAGCGAGACAAGTTGTCCGTCTCTAACGGTTCCAGGTTTAATTCAGAACTTCTGCACTGACACGCTCAGTTATGAAAATATGAAAGTCCAGCTCAGCTGCTCCGATCACAAGGTCCCATCTCCCAGTTCAGTGCAGTGTGTCAGGAGGAATGGTAAGCTTGTGTGGAGCGCGACTCCAAGCTGTAATTACCAATGGGCTGGGTGGGGAAGCTGGAGTGCCTGTTCTGTTACCTGTGGTAATGGTAAACAGTATCGTACACGTGGGTGTATTGGCCACGAAACACACCTCTGTGGCTCAGTGTCCAGGCAAGAAAAGGTCTGCAACAACAGGAAGTGTTGTTTGTCAAGGGATGGAAATTATCAATGTTCAAATGGAAGATGTATCCGTGAGTCACAGTTGTGTGATGGGAATAATGACTGTGGGAATGGAGAGGATGAGTCCAGAGCAAAGTGTCCTAAAATGATCCGATCTGGTGACACCATAGCTCTCAAAAGTTCCTGCACAAAAAACCACTGGTTGAGTTGCCACTGCCTGTTTTGCCCAATTTGGTATAAATGCAGGGCCCGGTCTTGTCCTGGGCGTGAAATGGAGCCAGATGAATGGGCTCGTGGATGTCCGCATGAGAGGTTTACTATAAAGTCATTGAGAGGTGGTCCCATTCGCCATGGTGATGAGATTGTTATATATTCCCAAGCGATGGCTCAGTGGTTGAGTTGTGCCCCTGGAGGTGGGTGGTGCAGAACCAGGCCTTGTCCAGGTAGTGTTGATAATCCCAGATTTCATTCATGCACTTGGGAAAGATTTTTTATCTACTCAGCTGCAAGAAGAGGGGACTGCTCTTCAGATACCTCCTCTCTGTGTATAGGGAGACATATTCAACAGGGGGATGTAGTATTTATGAAGTCCACTGCTGATAAAAGGTACTGGCTCAGTGAGGACCTCAAATGGATTGGGACTAAGACATGTCCTGGGAAATATGTTCCTGCTGTAACAAAATGTCCTTGTGAGAGCTGGACAATCTCCAAAAGATATTAAAAAGATATGTTTTTTCCTCTCACCATCTTCTGCTCTCACACTGTAACCAATCTGTCGTTATTCGCTTAGACCCTTTGAAATTCCAGGAGGGTTCTACTGGTTTCCTGGTGTATCTTTGGGTGCCTTCCATCTCTGCCAGTTTTCTGATTTGTCCTGGAAAGGGAGGAAATTCCCCATCTGGAATATTGTGTTCAGTTCTGGGCACCGTACCTCCTGAAGGGTATATTGGCCTTGGAAGTATAACACCGCAAATTTACCAAAGTGATACCAGGGCTTAAACCCTGGCGAGTTGTTATTATATGGAATGCAATGCCTTAAAGGGTGGTGGAAGCAGAGTCAATAGTAACTTTCAAAATGGAATTGGATATACAATCCCGATAAAGCAGCCCGCTTGATTGGCACTCCATCCACCTTCAACATTCACTCCCTCCACCACCGGCGCACTGTGGCTGCAGTGTGTACCATCTACAAGATGCACTGCAGCAACTCGCCAAAGCTCCTTCGACAGCACCTTCCAAACCCGCGACCTCTACCACTTAGAAGGACAAGGGCAGCAGACGCATGGGAACATCACCACCTACAAGTTCCCCTCCAAGCCACACACCATCCTGACTTGGACCTGTATCACCGTTCCTTCACTGTCGCTGGGCCAAAATCCTGGAACTCCCTTCCTAACAGCATTGTGGGTGTACCTACACCATATGGACTGCAGCGGTTCAAGAAAGCAGCTCACCACCATTTTCTCAAGGGCAATTAGGGATGGGCACTAAATGCAGGCCTAGCCAGCCAGCGACGCCCACATCCCATCAATGAATAAAAATTAAAAAAATTGAAAAGGAAAAATTTGCAAGGCTATGAGGGAAGAGTAGGGGGAGTGGGACTACTTGGTAGTCCTTTCAGAGAGCCAGCACAGGCATAATCGGTAAAATGGCCTCCTTCTGAGCTGTGTGATTATTCCTACTTCCACCTCCGTAACATCACCCTTTGCCTTAGTTCATCTGCTGCTGAAACCCTCATCCATGCCTTTGTTACAGGAAACTTTGTGCTATCCGGCACCGACGGGACCGAGCTGTTGCCGTTATCCTCAAAACTGCCGGACAAACCAGCGCTAATGTTGAAATATACGGCGATTTTGAGCTCCGTATCTGGCAACAAACCCTGTTGCTTAGCAACAGCTTCTAACAGTCGGCCCTACCTTGCAAGTGTCTCTGTAGTGTCTCTGTAGCTTAGCAACAGCTTCAGCGAGACCTTGCAGAGCTTGACTGTTGAGAAAAAAGCAACGAAAAGAAAAAAAAACTAACGAAACGGCTCCTGCTTTTTGCCGGTGGCTCGAGCATTCCGGACAGTTAACCTCCGGATAATCCAAAGTTTCCTGTACCTCTAGACTCGACTAGCCCAATGTTCTTCTGGCTGGCCTCCCACCTTGCACCCTCAGTAAACCTCAGCTCATCCAAAACTCCGTTGCCCATATCTTAACTCGCACCAAATCCCGTTCACCCATCACCTCTGTGCTCATGACTTACATTGGCTCCTGGTCTGGCAACACCACGATTTAAAAATTCTCACCCTTGTTTTTGAATCCCTCCATGGCCTCACCCCTCCCTATCTGTGTAACCTCTTCCAGCTCTACAACCCACCAAGATCTCTGCGTTCCTCCAATTCTGACCTCTTGCACAGCCCCGACTTTCATCGGCCCACCATTGGTGGCCGTGCCTTCAGCTGCCTGGGCCCTAAGCTATGGAATTCCCTCCCTAAACCTCGCTGCCTCTCCACATCTCTCTCCTCCTTTACGATGCTCCTTAAAACCTACCTCTTTGACCAAGCTTTTGGTCACCTGTCCTAATACCTGCTTATGTGGCTCAGTGTCAAATATTGTTTGATAATTGCTCCTGTGAAGCACCTTGTGACATTTTACTATGTTAAAGGCATTATATAAATGCAAGTTGTTGTTTTTGATTGTATGTGAAGTGCCATGGGCATCCTGAAGAATTAATAAGGTGCTTTATAAATGGAACTTCTTTCTTCATAATGACTATAAATATGATTTTTTCGTGATTGTATATCATGAATTTAAAATGGATCCATACCATGTGCATTTTCTTTGGTTTTACTGGGAGTTTAGAAGGTTATCAATAATCACTTTGCCTAGAGTGACTTTAGACACGACACACAATCACTATTGGTGCTGCATATTGACAATAATTACTGATTTCGCTATTTGCTCAGGGCTCTTTAAACTGCAAACTGCTGGTGAATCTTTAATTAAAGGGTTAGTGGCCTAGATCTTCCAATGGGCATTGTTTAAACATAGGCATTAGCTGTTTAAAGGAAAGGGGTTAATGCTGGAGTTATAATAACACCCACCGAGAAATGAAGGCTCGTCTATGTAGTAAAGAATCTAGTGCCTTATCTATACAAGGAGGAAGGAATAAAGAATATTGCCATGTCGATAATCAATGATAAATTTGAAAAATTTGTTTTAAAAATCCTCTGTTTAGTGCTTTGCCTGTTTCTGTGCATCGTGTACAAAGTGAATATGAAATAATGACACGAGTACCTCCACAATAATAAAACAATAATTCTAGCAGGAAAGTGTCTCCCTGTTCTTATTTGTAAAACCTTGATTGTTCAACTCAAGTTCTCTTTAAGGCACTGCCGAACAGTGTTCAGGATCCACTGCTAGTCAACCTCTATGGTTCACAATAACACACTTCGAGTAAGCACGAGACACTTGATAGTGAAGCATACGGAACAGACGTTGTTCATATACAGCAGAGGTGATCGGCCTAACTGCATACATAGACTGTCTTTCCATTTCTGCATCTTTTAAGCCCTCCGAATAACTGTTGAAAACCTTGTTCCTTTATACACCTTATTTTGCCTACATCAAAGGTACGTTTCATAGATAAGATCTCATGATGTATCTATTCCTGAATCCTTTGCAAACAGGCTATTTATATAAACAGTCATTATTGTTTATTTCAAAGATACTTCTCTCAAACAAGACTTCCTTACCTAAGTTTTTCCTGAATCCTTTAAGGAGTAGTTTTATTAACCTTTTTCTTTCTATACTTTAGGACTCCTCTTTCTATGTTTATTATACTAGCCATTAAAGTTATATTTTAATCACTCATGCTTGATGTGTTCCCAGTCACTTATTTCCTTGCACAACCATTTTTCATAGATAATACTGTACAGACATTAAAAGCAGAAGCTAAACCATGCTTTCTTCTGTGGCGCCCCGAAGCTATCTTGTTTATCTTGGAAAGGCTGTTGTTCCTAGATACAAGGAAGTTCCTAGATACAAGGAAGTTCGATTATTAACCCTTAACTCTCCAAGATGTCCAACAAACAGCTCTGGCTGCAGGTAACCGTTGGACCCCTCCTGCTTCCTCACTATCCTCTACGCCATCAGTGTCCTCTCCCTTATCATCATGTTGAAGATTGGCCTCTAATGGTGCCTCCATGTGTTGTCCCCATTGCAGGGAAAAGTTATGCAGCGTACAAGCAAGGCACAATCATAAGGGACACTCTCTGTGGGCTCTAATGCAGGACACCACCAGACCTGACCAGGCTTCGGGATCAATGTTTGAGGATTCTGATGGTCGGCTGGATGAAGGGTCTATCTGACCCATGGATCTGTTTGTAGTGGAGTTCCACAGACGAGCACGGGTTACTAAGAGGAGTCGCGAGCCAAGTGGGCAGGGGACAATCCTTGTCTCCAAGCAGCCAGTATTTAACTTGTGTGTAGGGTACGATAATGTAGTGCTTATGTTACTGGGCTAGTTAATCCCGTGAACGTGAGTTCAAATCCCACCATGGCAGTTTCAGAATTTGAATTCAGTTTAAAAAAACAAAATACCAAAAACAAAAGAAAAAAGAAAAAGCTGGTGTCAGTAAAAGTGACCATGATGGTTGTAAAAAAAACAACTGATTCATTAAGGTCCTTTATGTTAAGTCTGTGTGTTCTAGTTGTAATTACTAACACAGACTACAAGATTAAAGTTCAACAGGTCTTTACTGGTTGGAGGTCAGGACTATACTAAAATACAATATTACTACACAGTGCTTATATACCGGTGGTCACCACCGGTATTACGTATACAGCAGCCAGAGAAAGTAGTACATCTCTTAAGGTGGAACAGGCTTAAGTTCTCTTAAGGTGGAACAGGTTACATACACCACAATCCTCCCTTTTTAGCTTAACAGTCATATCCCCATTTAACATAACATAATAACATATATAACTTCAGGTATAAACAGTTCAAAGGTTCAGTCTCTCAGGAGGCCTTCTGATTCGGTTTGGATAACGCCTTTCAGTGGTCTCTGATTCCTGTTGCTGAGTTGACTCCTCTAGTTGGTCTCCCATGCATTGGGTGTTATCATCCTCAGGTACATTCCCTGCCGAGGTAGATGCTTCAGGTTCATTAATGTCTTCCACAGTTGTCTCTGTCGCAACCATGGGTTCGACCCTTGCTCTCGATTCTACCAGTTGATCCGCATGACGCCTTATCGCATTGTTACCAATATCTACTGTATACATTAGAGGTCCTTGTCTGGCCCGAATTGTTCCGGACTGCCATTTTTCATTTCCATAGCCCCTTGCCAACACTGGTTGTCCTACGTCGAAACTTCGAGTGGTCTTGTTATTAATATGCCGGAACTGTTTGTTTTCCACTTCCCTCCGCACATTTGGTTTTAACAAGTCCAACCTGGACCGCAACCTCCTGTTATAAAACATCATGGCAGGACTTTGGTTAGTCACTGCATGAGCGGCGTTTCGATATGCCATTAGGAAATTGTCCACCTTGTGCTGTAGCGGAATCTGATCATCGTTCATGGCCTTTATTGCCTTTTTGAATGTTTGGACAAATCTCTCGGCCAACCCGTTTGTCGCCGGATGATATGGGGCAGAGGTATAATGTTTCACCCCATTCTTCTTTAAGAATTTTTGGAATTCTTCCGACACGAACTGTGGTCCGTTGTCTGAACAGATCTGTTCTGGCAATCCGTTCCTTGCGAATATTGTTCTTAACACCGCAATTGTCTTTTCTGAAGTAGTGGTATTCATCTTGATCACTTCTGGCCATTTGGAATGTGCGTCCACCGCAATTAGGAACATGGAGTCCATGAATGGACCAGCAAAGTCAATATGTACGCATTGCCATGGGGCTGAAGGCCATTCCCATGGGTGTAGTGGTGCGATCGGAGGTGCATTTTTTTTGGCACCCAGCGCAGCTTTTCGTCAACTCCTCTATCTGTTGGTCAATACCCGGCCACCATACATAAGCCCTAGCAAGACTTTTCATCTTAACCCCCCCCAGATGACCTTCATGCAGTTCTTTTAGAACTCTTTCCCTAAACTTGGGAGGAATAATCACTCTTGTCCCGTACATCAAAGTACCATGGCAGACGGACAGCTGGTCTCGCCTTGCCGAGAATGCCGGTAACAGAGGATCACCACGTGTTGGCCATCCTTTTACTGTCACCTCGTAGACTCTGGACAGTGTCGGGTCATTCCTGGTTTCTCTTTCAATACTTGTATTGGTGACTGGTAAACACTTGATGATGGTCGAATGAAATACCTCAACAGGGTCAACTTTCGTCGTTTCTTCTTCTTCAGGTAGTGGCAGGCGCGACAGCCCATCAGCATTGCCATGCTGCTTCGTACCTTTGAATTCTATTTGATATTGATGTGCCCCTAGGAAAAGGGACCATCTCTGGAGACGCTGTGCTGTCATCACTGAAACACCCTTCTTAGGGTTAAAAATGGATACCAACGGCTGATGGTCTGTCAGAAGTGTGAATTTTTGGCCCTGCAGGTAATGATTAAACTTCTTCACTCCCCATACAAGGCTGAGAGCCTCCCTATCGATCTGCGCATAGTTGCGCTCAGCGGAGGTCAATGATCTGGATGCAAACGTGACTGGCCTTTCCGTGCCATTTGGCAACTTGTGTGAGAGTACTGCCCCAATACCATATGGAGAAGCATCACAAGCCAACCGAATAGGCAGTGTCGGGTTGAAGTGAGCCAACACTTCCTCTGAGGTGATCAATTCTTTGCTTTTGCGAAATGCCTTCTTACAGTTTTCGCTCCATTCCCATGGTACCCCCTTCTGTAAAAGAGCGTTTAGCGGGTGCAGTACCGTGGATAGATTTGGTAGAAATTTATGGTAATAGTTAATCAATCCTAGAAACGACCTCAACTGAGAGACATTATCTGGAGCGGGAGCCTTTACAACTGCCTCTATCTTGTCAGGAGACTTATGAAGCCCCTCCCGGTCAATGACATGACCACAGTACGAGATCCGCTTCTGGAAGAACTCACATTTCTGCCGATTAACTCTAAGTCCATACTCTTTCAGTCTGTTGAGCACCAGTTCCAAGTTTGCGAGGTGTTCTTCATCACCATCACCTGTAATCAGAATATCGTCCAAGTAACATTGTGTGCCTGGAATTCCCTGTAATACCTGCTCCATGGCCCTCTGCCAAATTGCTGGAGCCGATGCCACTCCAAAAACCAGCCTATTGTACCGGTACAAACCTCGATGCGTGTTGATCGTGAGGTATTGGCGTGACTCTTCTTCAACCTCCATCTGCAAGTACACCTGCGCCAGGTCTATCTTGGTGAAGTGTTTCCCGCCAGACAACGAAGCAAAAATATCCTCAATCCGCGGAAGCGGATACTGCACCGTGTGAAGCACCGGATTAACGGTGATTTTGAAATCTCCACAGATGCGAACCTTCCCTGGTTCTCCTGGCTTGTTGCTCGAAGGACGTTTCATAACGGGAACAATGGGCGTAGCCCACTCACTCCAATCTACCTTAGACAGTACACCTGAACGTTCTAGCGCTTCCAGTTCCGCTTCTACAGTAGGTCGTATTGCATAGGGTACCGGTCTGGCTTTAAAAAATTTTGGGTGTGCATGTTCATCAATCTTGATGTTTGCCGTAATTCCTCTCAGTGTTCCCAGTCCCTGCTGGAACACCTCTTTAGCATCATCCAATATTTTGGACAATCGTTTAGGTTTGACATCTGTTTCCCCGGAATCTACCGTTAGTGCCTTCAAGGAGTGCCAGTCCATATTCATTTTCCTAATCCACTCCCGTCCCAGTAGTGGTGGACCTCCTTCAGGTAGCACATATAAGTCCATTACTTGCCTTTCTTCGCCCTTGTGGACCACTTTTACCTCTATCTTTCCGATGGGGTACACTCTTTGCCCCGTGTATGTTTTCAATATAATCTCCGTATCCCGTAAGGGAATATGTTGGAATAACCTTTTGTAATCTTTCTTATTCATGACCGTCAATGCCAATCCAGTGTCCAATTCCATCTTTACTTGGACTCCTGCTATCTGAAGGGTGACCCAAATTGTCTGGAGATCTGCATCCTTACCAACGTTGTGTACTCTTAAGCTACCCAGTTCATTACTGCTAGCGTCTGAATCTGACTTCTGCTCGGTCGAACTGTTCTTTGTCACCTTGTGTACCTTTATGTATTTTCCTTGCGGTGACTTTTTGTTGCTGGTCTTCTTTCCTGACCGGCATACTTTAGCTATGTGGCCAAGCCTGCCACACGTTCTGCATTCTTGGTTTTTAAACCAACACTGGTTCTGATCGTGCGTTGTCTTTCCACAACGATAACATTTTACAGTACTCAAACTCAATTTATTTGTACTGAGTTCCGGTGACCGTAGCTGCATTACTGCCGTGCCTCTCGCTGCGGCTTCGTGTGCTGCTGCCATAGTGACCGCTTTCTCAAGCGTCAGCTCATTCTCCTCGAGCAGTCGCTTTTGTGTATCTTCTTTTAATAAACCACACACAAATTTATCTCGTAGCGCCTCTGTCAGTCTCGTTCCAAACTGACAGTACTTTGCTAGCTTACGCAATTCCATTAAATATTCAGCATTGCTTTCATCCTTCAGCTGCCTTCTGCTGTAAAATTTAAATCGTTCCGCTAGCATCAGCGGCGTGGGGTTTAGATGATTTTTCAGGACAGTAACAATCTCCTCGAACGTCTTATCCGCCGGTTCATCTGGTGATAAAAGGTGTTTCAATTGCCCGTATGTCTTCGCACCCATTAAGTTTAATAATGTTAGTGCTTTCTCTTCATCTGGAATTTTATTTGCTTTACAATAATTTTGTATGCGTTCTACATACATGGCCCAATCTTCGATGTCGCTATCAAAGGTATTAATGTTCCCATGTTTAGGCATCGTTGCAATTTAATTTATTATTTTTATCCAAGATGGCAGCTTCCCGCTCTTGTCTTCGTCCTCCGCCTACAAAATGGCAGTTTTCCCGCGCTTGGCGGTCTTCACCCGTCCCCCGACGCTGTCTCCGCTTCACCGCGGCTCTCGCGCCTTCAGTTGCCCCAGACGCTGCGCCTTTTTAGCCCGAATGCGGCCCGGCCCTTATCACCAGCCGCGATCGATGTCCCCGCGCTGCGCCTTTCGGCCCGAATGCGGCCCGGCCCTTATCTCCGGTCGCGATCGATCTCACCGCCCTTATTCCTCCGTCTTCCCTCCCCGTCTGTACAGCCAACGCGGCCGACTTTCTGGTTGCGTTGCTGCCCGGCTTACCCACCACCGAGGAAGAAAGAAGATAGCTGACAGCCGCTGATGGTGGCTTCGAGTTCAGGATGTCTTCTGCACTCTGGTTTCTTGATGTCTGCCGCGCGCCATGTCTTCCAGCAGAGTGATGAGGGTGGAAGCCTCTCTTCGACGTCCGTTCTGTGGACGAAGCCGCCGTGGATATAAACTGCCGCAGGGTAAGAATTGGACTCGTCGCCACTGTTAAGTCTGTGTGTTCTAGTTGTAATTACTAACACAGACTACAAGATTAAAGTTCAACAGGTCTTTACTGGTTGGAGGTCAGGACTATACTAAAATACAATATTACTACACAGTGCTTATATACCAGTGGTCACCACCGGTATTACGTATACAGCAGCCAGAGAAAGTAGTACATCTCTTAAGGTGGAACAGGCTTAAGTTCTCTTAAGGTGGAACAGGTTACATACACCACACTTTAGGAAGGAAACCTGCTGTCTGGCCAAGTGTGACTCCGGTCCCACAGCAACATGATTGATTCTTAACTGCCTTCTGAAGTGGCCTAACAAAGCATCTCAGTTATATCACCACCCTCTCAGGGCAACTAGGGATGGGCAATAAATACTGGCCTTGTCATTAGTGCCCATATATTGAGAATGAATAAAAGAAAATACTTTTTTTGCTGATTATACTTATTAATATTTTTGACCTGATTTCATATTACCTTTTTATGCAGAACATTTAGAAAATGCAAAACACAGAGAAGAATTTTAAATTCTTTAAGAAATCATTCTTACAGATCAGTTATTATTGTCCTGTCAACAGTCCGGTGCCCTTCAGCTGCTTGCAATGTAGCATCCTGTGTCAGTAAATAAACCAGTGATTATTTCAATATCTGGCTCCAATATTCATTGTGTCATCTGGACAACGTGATTATTATTAACCTTGTTTTTTTATTCATTTATGGGATGTGGGCGTCGCTGGCAAGACCAGCATTTATTGCCCAGCCTTAATTGCCCTTGAGAAGGTGGTGATGAGCCGCCTTCTTGAACCGCTGCAGTCCGTGTGGTGAAGGTACTTCCACAGTGCTGTTAGGGAGGGAGTTCCAGGATTTTAACCCAGCGACGATGAAGGATCGGCGATATACTTCTAAATCAGGATGGTGTGTGACTTGGAGGGGAACTTGGAGGGTATTACATCACATTCCTTACTTGTGCCTTGTAGATGGTGGAAAGGCTTTGGGGAGTCAGGAGGTGAGACGCTTGCCGCAGAATACCTAGCCTCTGACCTGCTCTTGTTGCCACAGTATTTATGTGGCTGGTCCAGTTAAGTTTCTGGTCAATGGTGACCCCCAGGATGTTGATGGTGGGGGATTCGGCGATGGTAATGCCATTGAATGTCAAGGGGCGGTGGTTAGACTCTCACTTGTTGAAGATAGTCATTGCCTGGCACTTCTGTGGCGCGAATGTTACCTGCTACTTACAAGCCCAAGCCTGAACATCGTCCAGGTCTTGTTGCATGTGGGCATGGACTGCTTCATTATCTGAGGAGTTGTGAATGGCGCTGAACACTGTGCAGTCATCAGCGAATATCCCCATTTCTGACCTTATGTTGGAGGGAATGTCATTGATGAAGCAGCTGAAGATGTTTGGGCCTAGGACACTGCCCTGAGGAACTCCTGCAGCGATGTCCTGGGACTGTGATGATTGATCTTCAACCACCACAACCATCTTCCTTTGTGCTAGGTATGACTCCAGCCAGTGAAGCGTTTTCCCCCCGATTCCCATTGACTTCGGTTTTACTAGGGCTCCTTGATGCCACACTCGGTCAAATGCTGCCTTGATGTTAAGGGCAGTCACTCTCATCTCACCTCTGGAATTCAGCTCCTTTGTCCATGTTTGGACCAAGGCTGTAATGAGGTCTGGAGCTGAGTGGACTTGGCGGAACCCAAACTGGGAATCAGTGAGCAGGTTATTGGTGAGTAAGTGCCGCTTGATAGCACTGTCGATGACACCTTCCATCACTTTGCTGATGATTGAGAATAGACTGATGGGGCGGTAATTGGCCGGGTTGGATTTGTCCTGCTTTTTGTGAACAGGACATACCTGGGCAGTTTTCCACATTGTCGGATAGATGCCAGTGTTGTAGCTGTACTGGAATAGCTTGGCTAGAAGTGTGGCTAGTTCTGGAGCACAAGTCTTCAGCACGATAGCCGGGATGTTGTTGGGGCCCATAGCCTTTGCTGTATCCAGTGCGCTTAGCCATTTTGTGATATCCCGTGGAATGAATCGAATTGGCTGAAGACTGGCTTCTGTGATGGTGGGGACCTCAGGAGAAGGCCGATATCGATCATTTACTCGGCACTTCTGGCTGAAGATGGTTGCAAATGCTTCAGCCTTGTCTTTTGCACTCCTGCCTTCCTTTCTAGTACAGACCATCCCTTTAGTTCCTTCCTCCCCCCATCCCCTTTCCCTGCCTCTGCACCTGCTTAAAACCTGTTACATCTCTAACTTTTTCCAGTTCTGATGAAGGGTCCCAGACCTGAAACGTTAACTCTGTTTCCCTCTCCACGGATGCTGCCTGGCCTGCTGAGTGTTTCCAGCATTTTCTGTTGTTATTTCAGATTTCCAGCATCTGCAGTATTTTGCTCTTGTATTACTGTTAACTTTGTCCCTGATTATCGTTTCTAAAAGCCTCCCCACTCCCGAGGTTAAACTGACTGGTCTGTAGTTGCTGGGTTTATCCTTACACAATTTTTTGAACAAGGGTGTAATATTTGCAATTCTCTAGTCCTCTGGCACCACCGCCGTATCTAAGGAGGATTGGAAGATTATTGCCAGTACCTCCGCGATTTCCACCCTTAACCTCCCTCAGTATCCTAGGATGCATTCCATCTGGTCCTGGTGACTTATCAACTTTGAGTACAGACAGCCTTTCTCGTACCTCCTCTTTATCAACTTTTATCTCATCCAGTATCTCCACTACCTCCTCTTTCACTATGACTTCAGCATCTGCCACACCACTCCCTGTAGACTTTTGAAACTTGAAACAACTATGGAAAGCACCAAAATCATGTAGCAACAGCCAAAAGAAATAAACAAGCAACTAACCTGTAAGTAGTTGATGATCCCTTTAAATATCGCAGGTGGCGGGGTCCTTCATACTGCTTAGCATGTGTTCATCTGTGCGAGGTTAAGAGAGGGTATCGGCTGGATGTGGAGCTCCAAAATGGCAGCGCTGGTGTCAAATCAACATTACACGCTGATTGATGTCATGATCTGCCTGCTCTGCACACTTCCGCTGGACATTAAGTGCGCGCCGCTGACCCCTTTAGCAATAAGGCGTCTGGTGCACTTCCCGTCAGAAGTATGCACGCACTGCGGACGCTATTTGAGACTCTAAGGAGCCTTGTAGTCCCCAAAAAACAGACTCTACTGAGCCTAATTTCTCCCCCTAAGGCTCTGAGAGACACGGAAGATTTGACGAGAGGGCTGGATTTAACACAGTTCAAGGTGAGGATTTTGAATACAGGGCAAATGGAATATTTACCCACTATTTGTACTCAGCGGCAGCTTGAGGGACTGCCAGGTCAGGTGTAGCATCGGTTAGATACAGAGTAAGGTTCCTTCAACAGCATCCTGCTGAGTACTCCCAGGTTAGGCATAACTTGGATTAGTTGAAAGGTCAAGATCCCTCTAAACTGTCCCATCAAACACTCCCAGGGCAGGTACAGCACGGGTTAGATACAGAGTAAAGCTCCCTCTACACTGCCTTATCGAATACTCACAGATCAGGTGATACACATGTTACTTGGTCCTTGTGAGGGGTTGATATGAGGGTGCTTCGGGGAGTGCCCAGAGAGCAGTGTTGGGACCCTGGTGTTTCTAATTGCCATTAATAATTCAGAACCTCAATGCAACCTGGTCATGTTTACAAACAATACCAAATAATTTAGATCCAAGAAAGTCAAATCGGAATATTTTCTTAATGGCGAGAGACTAGGGGCTAGATTTTCAGTATAGACAGTTTTGGGGCGCTAACCTTAGCGCCCGCCCGAAGTTAGCGCCCGCCCCAAAGTAGCGCCCTGTTGCCGGAAATTCAGTGGCTTCGCCCTAAGAGGTTGGTGGAGCGCTAAAAGAGGCGTTCCACTAGTATCTTTAGGCGCTAAGCCGGCGGTGGAGAGCGCAACACCCGAGCTCGGGCGCAGCGCACGGCAGACACTCTGGTGCCAGTGCGCTCTTAAAGGGGAAGGGTGCATGTGTTTTTTTCAAAGGCAAAGTGGGGGGGGGGGGGGGAGGAGGAGGAGGAGGAGGAGGAGGAGGAGGAGGAGGAGGAAATAATACACCGCACAACAACACACTGGGGACGTCCACACAACACATGCAGAGTGCCTTTTATAGGAGTGCCCTTTAATTTGCGCTCCCCAGAGTGAGTTGCGTTCCATTTTACAAACGCTCTGGACGCCAGCCGCACAATGGGGCGGTCCGACTGAAGTTTGCATTCGGGGCGGCCAAAGGGCGTTGCACAAGGATGTGACGTCATTTTCTGCGCGCGCATCCAGGCGGCCGCTAAACTTTGCGCCGGCGCTAACGGGCAACTTAATTTGGGGCGGGGCGCAAACTGCGCTGCGCCCAGGCGCTACACGCATAGCGCCCGAAAATCACTTCTCTTAAGGCGCTAACTGCTGGCGCAAGCAACTGAAAATCTAGCCCTAGGAGCTGTGGAGGAGTAAAGGGGTTTGGGTGTCCATGTACATTAATCACTAACAGCTAGAGTACTGGTACTAAAATCAATCAAAAAGTCCAATGAATTGTTGGCCATTCTCTGAAGATGGCTGGATACAAAGAGGAGGAAGTGAAGCTTCAGTTGTTCAGGGCCATGATCAGACCTCATCAGGAGTACCGTGGAATTCAGTTTTGGGCCCCGAACCTCAGAAAGGACATATTGGTCCTGGAGGGAGTACAGTGCAGGTTTACCAGAATGATAGCAGGGCTTTAAATGCTGAGGACAGGTTGCATAAACTTGGTTTTGGTTCCCTTGGGTTTAGAGGGTTGAGGGGTGATCTTGTTAAGGTGTTTAAAATGACAAAGGAATTCGATAGGGTAGATACAGAGAAACAAATTCCTCTCTTGGGGGAATCCAGAACATGGGAAATAAACTTAAAATTAGAGCTAGGCGATTCAGGAGTGAATTCAGAAAGCTCTTTTGCACATAAAGAATAGTGGAAATCTGGAACTGTCTTCTCCCAAAAGGCTGTGGATGCTGGTTTGATTGAAATTTTCAAGACTGAGATCGATAGATTTGTGTTGGGTAAGAGTATCAATGGATATGGAGGAAAAATGAGTCAATGGGAATTAGGGGAAACTCTCCACTGGCTGGAGTCATACCTAGCACAAAGGAAGATGGTTGAAGTGGTTGGAGTTAAATCATCTCAGCCCCAGGACATCGCTGCAGGCGTTCCTCAGGGCAGTGTCCTAGGCCCAACCATCTTCAGCTGCTTCATCAATGACCTTCCCTCCATCTTAAAGTCAGAAGTGGGGATGTTCGCTGATGATTGCACATTGTTCAGCACCATTCACAACTCCTCAGATAATGAAGCCATTCGTGCCCGCATGCAGCAAGGCCTGGACAACATTCAGGCTTGGGCTGATAAGTGGCGGGTAACATTCGCGCCACACAAGTGCCAGGCAATGACCATCTCCAAGAAGAGAAAATCTAACCACCACCCCTTGACATTCAACGGTATTACCATCGCCAAATCCCCCACCATCAATATCCTGGGGTCATCATTGACCATAAACTTAACTGGACCAGCACATAAATACTGTGGCTACAAAAGCAGGTCAGAGACTGGGTATTCTGCAATGAGTGACACACTTCCTGACTCCCCAAAGCCTTTCCTCCATCTACAAGGCACAAGTCAGGAGTGTGATGGAATACTCTCCACTTGCCTGGATGAGTGCAGCTCCAACAACACAAGAAGCTCGACACCATCCAGGACAAAGCAGCCCGCTCGATTGGTCCCCCATCCACCACCTTAAACATTCACTCCCTCCACCACCGGTGTATCGTGGCTGCAGAGTGTACAATCTACAAGATGCACTGCAGAAACTCGCCAAGGCTTCTTTGACAGCATCTCCGAAATCCACACCCTCTACCACCCAGAGTTGCCCGTATCCTAACTCGCACTAAGTCCTATTCACCCATCGCCCCAGGCTCGCTGACCTACTTTGACTCCTGGTCCGAGGTCAAAATAGCGGCCACCATGTGCTCAGCTCACTGACACATTAAACTAACTGGAAGATATAATTTGTAAATGTAGCCACTTTAAAACATTTATAACATCAGGGTTGGGCTCTCAGTTCTGCAGACCAGTGTCGTCAGATAGTCAAAACAGCCTTTCTTGCAGGTAAAGTGTTCAAGGAGTGAAACACAAGATGGACGAGCCACAAAACAGCAACTTGCCAAGGCTTCTTCGACAGCTTTACCATCTAGCAGGACAAGGGTATCAGGTGCATGGGAACACCACCCCTCCAAGTCACACACTACCCTGACTTGAATAACCACGCTATTGTGACTTTTGTGTTTCCAATATAATTATCTCCTTCCAGTGACATACATTAATCAAAAATACAATGTTCCAGTAACTTTATTTTTAAACATCATCACCTCCATTGAGTTATACAGCACAGAAAGAGGCCCTTCGGCCTATCGTGTCCGCGCCGGCCATCAAGCCCCGTGTATTCTAATCCCATTTTCCAGCACTTGGTCCGTAGCCTTGTATGCTATGGCGTTTCAAGTGCTCATCTAAATGCTTCTTGAATGTTGTGAGGGTTCCTGCCTCTATCACCCTTTCAGGCAGATTCCAACCACCCTCTGGGTGAAAAAGTTTTTCCTCAAATTCCCTCTAAGCCTCCTGCCCCTTACCTTGAAACTATGCACCCTGGTTATTGACCCCTCTGCTAAGGGGAAAAGTTCTTTTCTATCTACCCTATCTATGCCCCTCATAATTTTGTACACCTCAATCAGGTCCCCCCTCAGCCTTCTCTGCTCTAAGGAAAACAACACTAGCCTGTCCAGTCTCTCTTCATAGCTGAAGCGCTCTAGCCCAGGTAACATCCTGGTGAATCTCCTCTGCACCCTCTCCAATGCAATCACATCCTTCCTATAGTGTGGCGACCAGAACTGCACACAGTATTCCAGCTGTGGCCTAACTAACGTTTTGTACAGCTCCATCATAACCTCTCTGCTCTTATATTCTTTGCCTCGGCTAATGAAGGCAAGTATCCCATATGCCTTTTTAACCACCTTATCTACCTGTCCTGCTGCCTTCAGGGATCTATGTACATGCATACCAAGGTCCCTCTGATCCTCTGTCCTTCCTAGGGTCTTACCATTCATTGTGTATTCCCTTGCCTTGTTTCTCCTCCCAAAATGCATCACCTCACACTTTTCAGGGTTAAATTCTATTTGCCACTGTTCTGCCCATCTAAACATCCCAGCTATATCATCCTGTAGCCTGAGGCTTCCCTCCTTGCTATTTACCATTCCACCAATTTTCATGTCATCTGCAAACTTACTGATCATACCTTCTACATTCATATCTAAATCATTAATGTACACTACAAACAGCAAAGGACCCAGCACCAATCCCTGCGGTACACCACTGGACACAGGCTTCCAGTCACAAAAACAACCTTCGACCATCACCCTCTGCCTCCTGCCACTAAGCCAATTTTGGATCCAATGTGCCAAATTGCCCTGGATCCCATGGGCTCTTACCTTCTTGATGAGTCTCCCATGGAATATGCTGCCCCAAAAAGCTGTCGAAGCTACATCATTACATAAATTTAAAACAGAAATAGACAGTTTCCTAGAAGAAAAGGGAAGTAAGGGTTACGGGGAGCGGGCAGGAATTTGGACATGAGTCTAGGTTCGGATCGGTCATGGCCCTGTGGGTAGCAGAGCGGGCCCAGGGGCCGTGTAGCCTGATCCTGCTCCTGTTTTGTGTGTCTAATTCTGTTAGATTCAGGAGATAGTCCTGTCATAGTGGATTGGCAGTTAGGATCAGATCAGCCATGATCTTATTGAATGGCGGAGCAGGCTCGAGGGGCCAATTGGCCTACTCCTGCTCCTATTTCTTATGTTCTTATGTGGGACTTTGTCAAAAGCCTTACTGAAGTCCATGTAGACTACATCAACTACACTACCCTCATCCACACACCTAGTCACCCCCTCGAAAAATTCAATCAAATTGGTCAGACATGATCTCCCCGTGACAAAACCATGCTGACTATCCCTGATTAATCCCTGCCTCTCCAAGTGGAGACTAATTCTGTCGCTCAGAATTTTTTCCAATAATTTCCCTAGCACTGATGTTAGGCTCACTGGCTGGTAATTCCATGGTTTATCCCTACTACTCTTCTTGAACAATGGTACTACGTTAGCTGTTCACCAGTCCTCTGGCACCTCCCCTGTGGCCAGAGAGGTTCTGAAAATTTGTGTCAGAGCCCCTGCAATCTCCTCCCTTGCCTCACACAGCAGTCTGGGATACATCCATGTTGCCCTCCAAGTCACACACCACTCTGACTTAAACATATGGGCCTAGAAATTCAGTGGGCTTTGCGCCCAGTTACCGCCCAAAGAGGGCTTCTGCGCCAGTCTGCAAACTTCGGGCGAACTTCATTGACGTGCTAATTGCGGCGGTAGCCATTAGCGCTGCGCCGCCACCGATGACATCATCGGTGTGCGCAGCGCCCCGGTTCCGCCCCGACACCGGCCCAATCCCCATCTTCAGTAGCGGCCGCCTCTTCCGTGGCGGCCGCTAATAACATTCGGAGACCGGGTCCGTACAGCAGCCTTAGTGGGGCGCTTTAAGGTGGAGGTGCGGCCGGCCGCTTTTTCGGCGGCCGCCTGCCCTCACCTCCTTCCCCGGCCTCCTCCACCCACCCCCCCGCGGCATTGCCGGCTGGTTTCCGGGAGCCCGGCACTTCTCCGTTGTGCCGGGCTCTTTTGCCGGCACTCGCGATTGGGGCTCCGGCTGCTGCAGGCACCTCCCCCTTAAGAGAGGGAGGAAGGCCTGCAGTACCGCAGCCTGCCGCTCCGCTGCGGGTGGCGCTGCGGCCACTAGCGCGCCGATATTCAGTTTCAGCGCCCCAAGCGGGGGCGGCCACACCCTTGAACAGCGGCCATCCTCGACTTTGGGCGCTGAAACTGAATATCGGCTGGGCGCGAGTGGCTCCGCGCCCAGCGGTAAATTCTGGCCGCCAGCGAGCTGGCGGGGCTATAGCTAATTTCTAGGCCAACATGTTATAATCGGCCATTCCTTCATCGCCACTGGGTCAAAATCCTGGAACTCCTTACCTAACAGAGCTGTGGGAGTAACTTCACCACATGGACTGCAGCAGTTCAAGAAACAGCTCACCAGCACCTTCTTAAGGGCAATTAGGGATGGGCAATAAATGCTGGCTGTAGGGTTCTCAAAATTCCCACATTCCCCAAAAGTTATGGATAAAGGGACCCTATGGACAAGTTATTAAAAAGGGTACCCAAAATGGCTTCTGAATCCTCGTGACCAAGACTTGCAGGATTTTAAAAGCAAGGCCCTGCAAAAGGTAGGCCCTGAAACGAAACCTAACATGCATGAATCTGTGAAAGACTTTGTCCTATTTTAAAGTAGCTAAACACAGAATATGCATTCTTCACCTTGGAACAGATCAAGTCAGGATGGACCTAATCTTGAGGCCATCAACTTCTCGCATAAATAATCGGTAACAGCTCACAGGTAGCTGCCAAGCCAGGAAAGACGATTAAATTTCATAAATAACAAACAGCCAGGATATCAAAGCCATTAAACAAGGAGACAACCACCCCAGAAGTCGTTAAAGTAAATGACTGTAATCATTTTAGACGAGCCCGCCAAAAGTTAGACAAAGAACTGACCTGATTTGGCGCGCAGATAAGGGGTGAAGAACTGGGTATAATTGTAGGCCCACCGGTAGTGCTCGCTCTCTTGTCTCTTGTCTCTTGCCTCTTGCCTCTCGCTCTCTTGCCAGCTCCCAACACCGAGGACGCCCATTACAACACTGGGGGCCAAACGAGGAGAAGAACGGAACCGAATTCAAGCACGCACAGGACACACGGGGCCGCAACCAAGCAGACGAGACGAGACAAACGGTAAAACCGATAGGCAGAGAAGGGCAGCAAGAAGAAGCGTTGGGGGACAAACGGCCTAGTTATAAGCTGGTGTTTGATGCATGGACAGTAAAGTCAATCAAGAACAAGCTGGCATTTGAAGCTTGGGTAGAAAAATCATATTAACGGTAAAAAACGCCAACCGAGCCCCAACAGCAGCAAAACCGTCGGCGACCAAACCGCCCCCAGAAGAACAACCATTCCCGCAAGGTGAAGTACCCCACAAAAGACTCTTATCTAACGAAGAAAAAGAGGGGTACTTCGCATAGACAACTCCATCACCGCGCCCTGTGACCACGTGATGACGGCAGGCCCAAAGGGCCACAAGAGCGAACCCCAAAAACCACGACCGGCTTAATCGACAGGTTTCGAACCGTAAAAGAACCCAATTGGTGAGCATGAATTCCTGGCCCCTCATAGCTTAATCTAGTTAGGTATTGGGGGTGGGATAAGGATAAGGGGATTTTTAATGTGTTTGTTTCCCTCGATGTGCCATGTGTTCCCCATTCCCATATAAGTGTAATTTTATATGCCTGTAATTATTTCAGTAAATCTCTGTAAGATTGTGTTTTATTGTGCCTTTAATAAAAATTGCGGTTTTCTTGCACCAAACCACTTGTCTACTCGATTTTCTGTATCGCCGCCTGTACCTAAGTCCGGTGTCTAGAACCCAGGGGTCTGGGAGCGATTCGAACCGCTCAGAGACAGTCAGGGGCAGAGCTGACTGGGCACACGCCACCCCCCTACATGGCCTTGCCAGCGACGCCCACATCCCATGAATGAATAAAAAAAATGGAGTTGAGCTTCAGATCAGCCACGATCTGATTCAATGGCAGAACAGGATCAAGAGGCTGAATCGAATGCTTCCTTCTAGTAACTATTACATTGTCTTGTTCCTGGTAATATAACAAATCTGTAGATTGCATTGTAGGAGCTGTTGTGAGATATCGGTTGCTTTGTTACTGTTTACAAGATGTGTGTAGTGTAACATCTGTTCATGTTGTGTGAGTGTCTTATCTGTTAGACCTGCCCTATTATTTGCAGGCTATTCCACTTCTAATTCAATACCCACGCCTACTGAACACAAACAAAGCTTCTTTACAAAAAGAAAATACTGCAGATGCTGGAAATCTGAAATAAAAACAGAAAATGCTGGAGATACTCAGCAGGTCAGGAGGCATCTGTGGAGAGAGAAACAGAGTTAACGGGCAAGATTTTGTCAATGGGGACGTAATGGAGGCGGGACTCCCACTTTTTGGGTTGTAGTCCCACTTCCATCGATTTGTGGCCAACCCACGCGATTTTCCCTTGATTGACCTTGTTGAGCCCACCCAGTGGGCTCAGCAGGCCAATTAAGCGACACCCGGTTATAGGTGACGTCAGGGATTGACATTACATCTGTCAAGAGCTTTTGGCAGATGAAATATCAGTGTTTGACAGCTCTGTGAAGCTGTCAAACACTGACAATCTGACTTCTAACTTGAGTCCTTCTCCACAGACTCAGTTAGAAATCTCTCCAGAACAGAAAGCAGAATGCTGCAACTTTTGACAGCTCACGGCCATTCTGCTTTCTGTGCCGGTGAGATGAGGGACTCCCGAGACCTGAAGGAAGGAAACCTGCATTAGTAAGTAAAGGTAAGTAAAACTTATTTAAACACTTTACACACACCAAACACACTTACCTCTGCACTCATGCACCCATCACTCACCTGAACACCGGACATCTCAAACCCTCCAAGCCCTTCAGCCCGACGGTCCGCCTTGCTAACTTGGCGTGGTTTGGAGCCGTCGGGCAGCCCCACACTTCAGGGCTAAAAATAGGGATTAGGCCAAAAACTGCCTGTTAACTACCTGTTAACAGACAGTTAATTGGCACTAATCCCCTTCCCGCCTCGGGGAGATGGCTCCCAGCACAGGTCGGGTACCCGCCTCCTGGGAAACGGGCATGGAGGTGGGTTGGGGGTGGGAAGGGATCGTGCCCCCCGATTCTGCAATTTTTCCCCCACTCCCGCCTCCAAACCCGCCTCCACGGGGTTTAGAAATTCGAGCCCAACGTTTCAGGTCGATGACCTTTCGTCAGAACTGCCCACATAACAGCAGTGACTACACTTCAAAAAGTAATTCATTGGCTACAAAGTGATTTGGGCCAGCGTGAGGACATGAAGGGCACTGTATAAATGCAAAATCTTTCCTTTTTTCTTTTCAATATATCTCCCTGAGCTCTTTGGCTATGACCACTGTAAGGAAAGGGTTAATTCTTTATATTAACTTGTGGCTTTTGCCTGTTAGGTAAGTTTCTGTTAGAAGGCTGGAAATGTCATTTTCAGTTTCATTTCCAGTGAAATGTAAAGCAAAGACAGGAACAAGCAACTGATACCAGTTCAGCAGAGGCAAAAACAGACTTCCTTTCTTCGACGGCTGCACCGACCGCAACAGGTCTTGCAGCTGTGACACCATTGACAGGTTAATGGTGCTATCCATTCAAGAAGCAGTAGCGAGGATGGCCAACTCCTCCGAGAACATTGTTGAGGAATATGGTCAAGTGACATTTAAAGTATTGAGCATCTGTAACTGTCCTCAGTTGAATGATTTGAGTGACTGCTCAGTCAAGGTGAAGCCATGATAAAGTGTGGGGAGTGGTTGTTGTTAAAACTGGAATTCTGGCAGCGAATTGGATGAGGTAATGTGAAAACCTGCAGATTCTCAGGCAGGCAGAGCGAAAGAAAGGTTTGAAAGGTGGATGTTAGAATAGATACTTCAGAACTCAATTAAGGTCTTGTTGTGGAGTATTTTAAACCAACACTCGACACAAGGTTTTTAGATCGTTATTCAAATGGTCTTTAATACACCGGTGGGGAGACAATCTCTAACTGGCGCACCAGTAAGGACTTCTCCAAAATTATACAGCGTTATTAAGCGTTACATATTTATACATTCAAATGTCGTGTTAACCTCGTGCATATTCCGTTACACTGTTTTAATTGGCTTAAGGCCGGTGTGCACAGTTGCTGTTTGGCTAATTCCCTATCTCGCGTCACACAATCTTTCGCCTATATGTTATTGTCACATGATCTTTATGATCTCACCTGTTATTGTATTTTGTGACCGTTAGCAAAACCACATGTCTGCATTTCTGTCTTGCTGTGCCCCGTGTGGTTTCACTTCCATAGTTTGTGGTTGGTGTTTCTGAGCTAATTTCATCTAACGTTCAAAAGCATCAAAACTTTGTGGTCAACATGTCTGATCTCTGCCGGTCGCTGTCTCAACTGTTTCTAGTGTGCAAGTTGCATTGTTAACCCCTTAATTCCTGAAGGGCGCCGATGCCCCACTTCAGTCCCCCCTTTTGGTCCTTGGCTAACTTACCCAAGATGACCAATTACTAATACTATTATGTCCGTGTATAATTGAGACACGGACTGCAGGAGTTGATTATAACAAGTCTTTACTGAATGGAGACAACCTGGAAACTGAAACTACAGAAGCCTGCCAGGGCCTTTTATACAGGGGTGGTCACTGCCGGTACTGCAGTCTGAGACCAGTTATTCCCTTAAAGGTACATACACAACAATTCCTCCCCTTTTAGATAAACAGTACATAACATTCATTTAACAACTAAATAATAACTAATTACAATTACAATTACGGTTGCTAGATACATTGGTTGAAGTTAAGCAATTATAAGTTCAGTCTTTGAGGAGGCTTCCTGATTCTGTCTGGATAACGCCTCTTTGGGATATCAGGTTCTTCTGGCAAGGTTGCGTCGGGATCAATGTCGTTGTTTGGTTCGTCTGCTTCCAATATCACCGATTCTGCGGTAGATGCAATTGGTACTTCGGTTTCATCGCCAGGTGTATCAGATCGTGGTGTGGAGTTGACGTTTTCCAGTGACTCTAGAATCTGGTCAGCATGGCATCTTACAATGCTCTCTCCAACGTCCACGGTATACACTAGAGGTCCTTGCCGTGTACAGATCGTTCCTGGCTGCCATTTCTCTGTGCGGTAGTCCCGGGCCAAAACTGGTTGACCTATCTTAAAACTCCTGGTCGGCCTTTCATTCATATTCTGAAACTGCCTGTTCTCCACATCTCTTCTGACGTTTGGCTTAACCAAATCCAAGTGGCATCGTAGTCTTCGATTGAAGAACATCATGGCTGGAGTTTGGTTGGTAACCGCATGTGTCGCATTCCGGTAGGCAAACAAGAAGTTATCCACCTTGTGTTGTAGGGGTATATCTTCATTACACATTGCCTTGATAGCCTTCTTGAATGTTTGAACAAACCTCTCGGCCAATCCATTAGTGGCTGGATGATATGGGGCGGATGTGTAATGCTTAACACCATTGATCTTTAAGAACCTCCGGAACTCTTCAGACACAAACTGTGGTCCATTGTCAGAGCAAATCTGTTCAGGCAGCCCATTCCTGGTGAATATGGTTCGTAAGACTGTGATAGTTTTTTCTGTGGTGGTTGAGGACATTTTTATTACCTCTGGCCACTTTGAATGTGCATCCACCGCAATTAAAAACATCGAGTCCATAAAGGGACCAGCAAAATCAATGTGCACCCTTTGCCATGGAGATGAGGGCCACTCCCATGGATGTAGAGGGGCTTGTGGTGGGGCGTTTTGGACCTTCTGGCATCCTGTACAGCTCTTGGTCATCTCTTCGATTTCTCTATCGATTCCCGGCCACCACACAAATGCTCTGGCTAAGTTATTCATTTTTACCCCTCCCAGATGACCCGCATGAAGCTCATTGAGCACTCTATCCTTCAATTTGGGTGGAATTACTACTCTGGATCCACACATCAAGGTTCCTCTGCACACTGACAGCTGTTCTCTTCTCGGCGAGAATGCTGGCAGCAGTGGTTCGCCATGTGCTGGCCATCCCTTCATCGTTAAATCATAGACCCAGGAGAGTGTCGGGTCATTTCGTGTTTCCTTTTCTATGTTTGCATTCGTCACAGGGAGACGTTCGACTATAGTCGAGTGGAATAACTCCACTGGATCCACTGCCAGTTCTTCTTCCACCGTCGGCAACGGTAGGCGCGACAATCCATCAGCATTCCCATGCTGTTTAGTTCCTTTGTACTCGATGTCATATTGGTGTGCCCCTAGAAAAAGGGACCACCTCTGTAGCCGTTGTGCCGTCATTATTGGTACGCCCTTCTGAGGGTTGAAAATGGAGACGAGAGGTTGATGATCAGTTAGTAGAGTAAATTTCTGACCGTGCAGGTAGTGATTGAACTTCTTCACCCCCCACACCAGGCTGAGGGCCTCTCTGTCAATCTGGGCGTAGTTACGCTCGGCTGAAGTTAACGAGTGTGACGCAAAAGCTATCGGCCTCTCTGAACCATCAAGGAATTTATGTGACAGTACCGCCCCAACGCCGTAGGGAGACGCATCACACGCCAGTCTCATCGGTAGTGATGGGTTGTAGTGAGCCAATACTTCTATTGAAGTGATTAGGTCCTTACTCTTCTGAAAGGCCCGCTTACATTCATCGCTCCATTTCCATGCTACTCCCGTTCGTAGTAGGGCGTTCAGTGGATGCAGAATTGTGGACAAATTCGGCAAAAACTTATGGTAGTAATTCACCAATCCGAGGAATAACCTCAGATGCGACACATTTTCAGGCGCTGGAGCCTTAACTACCGCTTCAATTTTGTCAGGGGGCTTATGCAACCCCTCTTCATCAATCACGTGGCCACAATACGATATCTGTTTCTTAAAAAACTCGCACTTGGGGCGATTGGCTCATAGCCCATGTTCACGTAGTCTAGTGAGCACCTGCTCTAGGTTGGCAAGGTGTTCACTGTCATCTTCACCTGTCACTAGGATGTCGTCCAAGTAACACTGAGTCCCCAGAATCCCTTGCAGGACTTGTTCCATCGCTCTTTGCCATATCGCCGGAGCTGATGCTACTCCGAATACCAGTCGATTATACTGGTAAAGACCTTTGTGAGTGTTTATCGTGAGATACTTCCTAGAGGATTCTTCAACCTCCATCTGTAAATATGCTTGTGCTAGGTCAATTTTTGTAAAACGCTTCCCTCCAGATTGTGAATCGAAGATATCTTATATCCTTGGAAGAGGATATTGTACTGTGTGAAGGACAGGGTTCACCGTCACCTTGAAGTCCCCACAGATGCGAACCTTCCTTGGCTCCTCAGACTTATTATTTAACGTTTTCTTCATGACAGGAACGATGGGTGTCGCCCACTCGCTCCAGTCTACCTTAGATAACACGCCTGCATTCTCCAGATTCTCCAGCTCTGCCTCGACGGCTGGGCGAATTGCATATGGTACCGGTCTTGCTTTGAAAAACTTGGGAATTGCATTCTCCTCTATTTTTATTGAGGCGGTTACGCCTTTAAGAGTGCCCAGTTCTTGTTGAAATACCTCTTTGGCGTCAGCTAAGATTGTTGACAATCGTCCAGGAGTGACGTCGTCATCCTTTTTACCAGCCACCGTCAGTGCCTGAATGGAGTGCCAGTCTAAACTTATCTTTCTGATCCCTTCACATCCCAATAACGGTGGTCCACCATCTTGCAGTATGTACAGATACAATTTCCGTATTTTCTTGCCGTTGTATTCGACAGGCACCCTTATTTTTCCTCTGGGGTATACTTTTTGCCCCGTATACGTCGTCAAGACGATGGATGTCTCTCTCAAGGGTATGTGTGAGAATAGCTGCTCATAGTCTCGTCGATTCATGACGGTTAGAGCTGATCCTGTATCCAATTCCATTTTGACTTGGGACCCTGCTATCATGAGGGTGACCCAAATGGTTCGGAGATCCTCTTTTGCGATTACGTTGTGAAGTTTGAGACAGCTTAGTCTCTTGTTCCCGGATTCACTATCGCTCATCTGGTCTTCGGAACTACTGTCCGTCATCTTTTGTACTTTCCTGTACGGTTCCTTAGTAGCCTTTTTGTTGTCATTGGTCTTCTTCCCAGACCTGCAAACTCGTGCAATGTGTCCCATCTTTCCGCATTGCCTGCATATTTTGTCCTTGGACCAGCAGTCCTTCTGGTCATGGTTTGTTCTGCCGCAGCGATAACATTTTGCAAATCCCCGTGTCATTTCGTGGGTGCCGTATTCCTGTGGCTTTTGTTGTATTTCTGCAGCTCCCCTTGCTGCTGCTTCGTACGATACTGCCATGCTGAAAGCCTTATCTAGCGTCAGCTCTTTCTCTGAGAGTAACCTCTTCTGGGTTCCTTCACTCAGGAGTCCACAGACAAATTTGTCCCATAAGGTATCTGCCAGTCCTGCTCCGAACTGGCAGTACTTTGATAGCTTGCATAGTTCCGTAAGGTAATCAGCATTGCTCTCATTTTTATGCTGATTTCTCCTGTGGAATTTAAATCTTTCTGCTATCAGCAGCGGTGTAGGATTTAGGTGTTCCTGTAGGATAGCAACAATTTCGTTAAAACTCTTCGCCTTCGGTTTGGCTGGAGTAATCAGGTCCCGCAATAGGCCGTACATTCTTGCGCCCATTAAATTTAGCAATACCGATGCCTTTTTCTCATCGGCTATTTCGTTTGCCTCGCAATATACCTCGACTCTTTCCACATACGTGGTCCAGTCTTCTATTGCATTATCGAAGGCAGTGATATCGCCAGTCTTTGGCATCTTGAAAATTTAAGATGGCGCCTCCCGCGCTTTGCCTTCATCCCCGATGGATCAAAATGGCGCCTCCCGCGCTTTTCCTTCTTCCCCGCCGAGTTAAGATGGCGCCTCCCGCGCTTTCTCGCCGCTGCCGCTGCTGCCAACGCTGTTGCTGGCGATTATATTTATTTTACTATCCTGTAATGGTGATGCCCTATGGTCTTCATGCCTCCCCGATCGCTCCTGCCAACGCCGCGCTCCGCGGTATTTTTATTTTTCTATCGCGCTTCAATATTTGCTCCGTTAATTGAAGAACCATTCCCGTCATGGAGCGGACCCTCTGGGACACTTCCCTCCCTCTTCTTAGGTCCGAACGCTGCCCGGCTTCGAAGCACCGGCCACGCCCTGTGCGCTCCACCCACTCTCTCTCTCTTTGCTTCCCGACTCGCTGCCCGGCCCCGTTGCAGAGCCACCTGATCGAGCTCTAGCCCGCCGCAGCCTAGGAAGGATCAGTGCACTACCTGCCACCGGCCCAATTAGCTGGGAAACCACAGACTGGAGAACCAAGCCTGGCTCTCGACAGTCTCTCCTGCACTTTTCAATTCGATGATTTGGAGGGCGGTTGTCCACGGTCGACGCCCGTTTCTCGAGTTTCTTTGGATTATTTTATTTTATTTTTTTTCTTCTGGCTTCGACCTTCAATAACGTCGTCTGAGGTGCTGCCGACTTGCAGGTAAGTTCGTTTCTTACTTGTCGCCAGTATTATGTCCGTGTATAATTGAGACACGGACTGCAGGAGTTGATTATAACAAGTCTTTACTGAATGGAGACAACCTGGAAACTGAAACTACAGAAGCCTGCCAGGGCCTTTTATACAGGGGTGGTCACTGCCGGTACTGCAGTCTGAGACCAGTTATTCCCTTAAAGGTACATACACAACAACAGTCTGATTGAACCCGCACCCATCCTTACTACCTTGCCCCACCAGGTGTGGGCAGATCGTGAGGCTTCCTTCCCTGCGGCACCCAATCAATGAGACCCCTCTCATGGTTCCATTTCTTTTGATCGCGTATTGATCCATTGGGTAATACTGCAGGTAGTCCCTTTCCCTGATCAGTCCTATGTTCTCTACCTCGTACTGTGGATATGGTTTCACGTCTCCAGTCATCACCGGGAGCATAAGCACCATCTCTACCAGCGAGGTGTGAGAGTCAGTGCACCCAACCATCACAGTATAGACCCTTGTCATGCCCTTTAGTATACAACCATCCAGTGATCCTGGGTGCTGTGCCAACTGCAGTAGGTGGGTACTATTGATCCAGTCGGGGACCCTGCCTGTCTGCATCTGGTCCAGGTTGTGTCGGACTTGTCCTATCATCCATCCTCCATATGCATGACAAGTATTTCGCTTCACCCCATTGGTGGCATCCTCGTATTCTCGGTCAATTAAGCGGTTAATGGTGGTAGCATGCTTTCACAGATTGGCTGTCCAGGGCATTTATGAGGAACGTGTCGGTATTTACGCCAGTCAGTACACCATTGACTAAACCTCACTTATGACGGCAGAACCCTGTGTGTTGAGGCACCACATATAGTTAACGCACGGCCACATGTTTCTACAGGCATGTCGTATCTGTGGCATCCCTGGTAGATACCTAAACTTAATCCACATACATCACTGATATGTCTGTAGGTTCGCCCATACCCTATTACTACCACATTCAATACACAAGGTCCTATTGTACTTTAACTCAATGCCCAATATCGTGGGTTGGGTTCCCTTACACCCGCGAAATGTTCAGCCCGTTCCGGGAAAATTGGTCCAGATGGTGCTCTTCCGGTGGACTATACCTGTCAGATATACTCTCTCTCCGACTGGTCCTCTGGATGTTCATGATTTCTCAGCAGGTTTTCTGCTCCTATGGCGTCTAGTAGTGTCCCTAGTACTTTAGGCAACATTCTGTGGATAGAACTTAGGGTGGGTGCCTTGAGTGTCCGTCGTACGAAGCCGGTGTTTATTCCACTGTTCCTGTGGGATTTAAGGTCAGATGGGTTATTGTTGTATCGTTTTAGTTGTGTCCAATGTTTCCATCTACCCTTTCCTCTCATGTCTACACATGCGCACGTGTCACTTGTCATGATGACTTCAAATGGTCCAGTCCATCTAGGGGGGAATCCTGACCTTTCTGGTGTGACTTTGACAAACACTCGTTCGCTCACCTGTGGTAAGGGCTCTAATACCCCTTGGGGTTTGTAATCCTTATCTTTAATGTCCTGTTGCGCCATTACCTCTTGTCTAAGTTCTTTCAACTGGTTGTCTAATGTTTGAACATAACTTCTAATTCTATCCTTCATGGGTCCCAGTCCCTCGCTGCTGGATGCTACTCCCTCCGGTAAGTACATTGCTCGTCCGGTCATGAGTTCTTACGGTGTTAATCCGGTTACTCTGTTTGGGGTTGCTCAGGATACATAGAAGGACGTCCACCCATCCCTGTCCTGTTTCGGCTATAGCTTTGGCTAATGCTGTTTTTAGGGTTCGGTTCATGCATTCTACCATTCCTGAACTTTGTGGGTGATATTATGTCCGTGTATGATTGAGACACGGACAGCAGGAGTTGAACAAAACAAGTCTTTACTGAAAGGAGTCAATCGGGAAACTGAAACTACAGAGGCTTACTAGCGCCTTTTATACAGGGGTGGTCACTGCCGGTACTGCAGTCTGAGACCAGTTATTCTCTTAAAGGTACATACACAACAGGTGATATGGGATGTGGAATCTCTGCCTTATTCCTAGTTGTCTACAGGCTTCTTTCATGACCTTTCCTGTGAAGTGTGTTCCCTGATCCGAGTTTATCTGCAGCGGGACCCCCCATCTTGGGATTACATCATATGCTAGTATTTGGGCCACTGTCTTTGCATTGCAGTCTCGGGTCGGGAATGCTTCTACCCACCTAGTGAACTGATCTATAATCACCAAGCAGTATTTCTTCCCTCGACTACTGGGTAAGGGTCCGGTAAAGTCTATCTGGATATTTTCCCTGGGGCCCTTGGGTCGAGGCTGATGTGCCATTTTAACCTTTATGGGCCTCCCAGGGTTATGCTGTCCACAAATGATGCAATGTCGGCAATATCTTGCTACATCCTGTCCCATGCCACTCCACCACCAATCTTTGCTTAATCTGTTTATCATTCCGTTCCGCCCTCTGTGATCAGGCTGGTGATATATTTTTAACAAGTTCTCTTGGATACAGCGAGGAGCTACTGTAGTGTATGTACTTTGCAGAAGGAACTATATTCTGCAGCCCCTGTATACTGCAGTACCAGTAGTGACCACCCCTGTATATAAGCCTGTGTAGTAACTTTTGCATCGTAGTTCCAGGTTGTTTCCACTCAGTAAAGACCTGTTATAACCAGCTCCTGCAGTCCGTGTCTCAATTATACACGGACATAATACTGGCGACGAGCAAATCCGAACTTACCTACAGTCTGCACCACCTCATAGGGATCCATCCCTGAAGCGAAGTTATCAGAGGTCGAGGCCAGAAGGAAGAAAGAAAAAAAAATCAAACGAGCAGAAGAAACGGGCGTCGACCGTGGGCATCCGCCTCTGATTCATCGGAGTTGAAGATTTGCAGGAGAGGCTGTCGAGAGCGGGGCTTGGTTATCCTGTCGATGGTGTTTCAGCTACTCGGGCTGGTGGCAGGTAGTACACTGATCCTTCCTGGGCTGCGGCGGTCTAGAGCTCGATCGGGTGGCTTTTCAACGGGGCCGAGCAGCGTTGTCGGGAAGAGGAGAGAGAGAGAGGGTGGAGCACACAGGGCGCGGCCGGTGCTACGAAGCCGGGCAGCGTACAGACCCGAGAAGAGGGAGGCAAGTGTCCCGCAGGGTTGCTCCGACGACGGGGAAATAATAAAAAAATTAGAAGCACAGAAAGCCGCGAGGAGCTGCAGTTTGCTACGGGAACCGCGGAGAGCGGCGTTAGCAGCAGCGCGGGGGGAAGTGCGCGAAGACCATAGGGTGTCGCCATCAAGGCATAAAACGCCAGCAACAGCGCTAGCAGCAGCGGAGAAGACAGAAAGCGCGGGAGGCGCCATCTTAATCCAGCGGGGAAGAAGTAAAAGCGCGGGAGGCGCCATTTTGTTAAATCGGGGAAGAAGGCAAAGCACAGGAGCCGCCATCTTAGATTTCCAAGATGCCGAAGACTGGCACTATCACGGCCTTCGATAATGCAATAGAAGACTGGACCACGTATGTGGAAAGAGTCGAGGTATATTGCGAGGCAAACGAAGTAGCCGATGAGAAAAAGGCATCGGTACTACTAAACTTAATGGGCGCAAGAACGTACGGCCTATTGCGGAACCTGATTACTCCAGCCAAACCGAAGGCGAAGAGTTTTAACAAAATTGTTGATATCCTACAGGAACACCTAAATCCTACACCGCTGCTGATAGCAGAAAGATTTAAATTCCACAGGAGAAATCAGCATAAAAATGAGAGCAATGCTGATTACCTTACGGAATTACGCAAGCTATCAAAGCACTACCAGTTCGGAGCAGGACTGGCAGATACCCTACGGGACAAATTTGTCTATGGACTCCTGAGTGAAGGAACCCAGAAGAGGTTACTCTCAGAGAAAGAGCTGACGCTAGATAAGGCTTTCAGCGTGGCAGTATCGTACGAAGCAGCAGCAAGGGGAGCTGCGGAAATACAGCAAAAGCCACAGGAATACGATACCCAGGAAATGACATGGGGATTTGAAAAATGTTATCGCTGTGGCAGAACAACCCATGACCAGCCGGACTGCTGGTCCAAGGACAAAATATGCAGGCAATGCGGAAAGATGGGACACATTGCACGAGTTTGCAGGTTTGGGAAGAAGACTAACGACAACAAAAAGGCTACTAAGGAACAGTACAGGAAAGTACAAAAGATGACGGACAGTAGTTCCGAAGACCAGATGAGCGATAGTGAATCTGGGAACAAGAGACTAAGCTGTCTCAAACTTCACAACGTAATCGCAAAAGAGGATCTCCGAACCATTTGGGTCACCCTCACAATAGCAGGGTCCCAGGTCAAAATGGAATTGGATACAGGATCAGCTCTAACCGTCATGAATCGACGAGACTACGAGCAGCTATTCTCACACATATCCTTGAGAGAGACATCCATCATCTTGACGACGTATACGGGGCAAAAAGTATACCCCAGAGGAAAAATAAGGGTGCCTGTCGAATACAACGGCAAGGAAATACAGAAATTGTATCTGTACATACTGCAAGATGGTGGACCACCGTTATTGGGACGTGAATGGATCAGAAAGATAAGTTTAGACTGGCACTCCATTCAAGCACTGACGGTGGCTGGTAAAAAGGATGACGACGTCACTCCTGGACGATTGTCAACAATCTTAGCTAACGCCAAAGAGGTATTTCAACAAGAACTGGGAACTCTTAAAGGCGTAACCGCCTCGATAAAAATAGAAGAGAATGCAATTCCCAAGTTTTTCAAAGCAAGACCGGTACCATATGCAATTCGCCCAGCCGTCGAGGCAGGGCTGGAGAATCTGGAGAATGCAGGCGTGTTATCTAAGGTAGACTGGAGCGAATGGGCGACACCCATCGTTCCTGTCATGAAGAAAACGTTAAACAATAAGTCTGAGGAGCCAAGGAAGGTTCGCATCTGTGGGGACTTCAAGGTGATGGTGAACCCTGTCCTTCACACAGTACAATATCCTCTTCCAAGGATAGAAGATATTTTCACCTCACTATCTGGGGGGAAGCGTTTTACAAAAATTGACCTAGCACAAGCATATTTGCAGATGGAGGTTGAAGAATCCTCTAGGAAGTATCTCACGATAAACACTCACAAAGGTCTTTACCAGTATAATCGACTGGTATTCGGAGTAGCATCAGCTCCAGCGATATGGCAAAGAGCGATGGAACAAGTCCTGCAAGGGATTCTCGGGACTCAGTGTTACTTGGACGACATCCTAGTGACAGGTGAAGATGACAGTGAACACCTTGCCAACCTAGAGCAGGTGCTCACTAGACTAAGAGAACATGGGCTACGAGCCAATCTACCCAAGTGCAAGTTTTTTAAGAAACAGATATCGTATTGTGGCCACGTGATTGATGAAGAGGGGTTACATAAGTCCCCTGACAAAATTGAAGCGGTAGTTAAGGCTCCAGCGCCTGAAAATGTGTCGCAACTGAGGTCATTCCTCGGATTGGTGAATTACTACCATAAGTTTTTGCCGAACTTGTCCACAATTCTGCACCCACTGAACGCCCTACTACAAACTAAAGTAGCATGGAAATGGAGCAATGAATGTAAGTGGGCCTTTCAGAAGAGTAAGGACCTAATCACTTCAAGGGAAGTATTGGCTCACTACAACCCATCACTACCGATAAGACTGGCGTGTGATGGGTCTCCCTACGGCATTGGAGCGGTACTGTCACATAAATTCCTTGATGGTTCAGAGAGGCCGATAGCTTTTGCGTCACGCTCGTTAACTTCAGCTGAGCGTAACTACGCCCAGATTGACAGAGAGGCCCTCAGCCTGGTGTGGGGGGTGAAGAAGTTCAATCACTACCTGCACGGTCAGAAATTTACTCTACTAACTGATCATCAACCTCTTGTCTCCATTTTCAACCTCAGAAGGGCGTCCCGATAATGACAGCGCAACGGCTACAGAGGTGGTCCCTTTTCCTAGGGGCACACCAATATGACATCGAGTACAAAGGAACTAAACAGCATGGGAATGCTGATGGATTGTCGCGCCTACCGTTGCCGACGGTGGAAGAAGCACCTGCAGTGGATCCAGTGGAGATATTCCACTCGACCATAGTCGAATGTCTCCCTGTGACGAATGCAAACATAGAAAAGGAAACATGAAATGACCCGACACTCTCCTAGGTCTATGATTTAACGGTGAAGGGATGGCCAGCACATGGCGAACCACTGCATTACACATCTGCCCCATATCATCCAGCCACTAATGGATTGGCCGAGAGGTTTGTTCAAACATTCAAGAAGGCTATCAAGGCAATGTGTAATGAAGATATACCCCTACAACACAAGGTGGATAACTTCTTGTTTGCCTACCGGAATACGACACATGCGGTTACCAACCAAACTCCAGCCATGATGTTCTTCAATCGAAGACTACGATGCCGCTTGGATTTGGTTAAGCCAAACATCAGAAGAGATGTGGAGAACAGGCAGTTTTAGAATATGAATGAAAGGCCGACCAGGAGTTTTAAGATAGGTCAACCAGTTTTGGCCCGGGACTACCGCACAGAGAAATGGCAGCCAGGAACGATCTGTACACGGCAAGGACCTCTAGTGTATACCGTGGACGTTGGAGAGAGCATTGTAAGACGCCATGCTGACCAGATTCTAGAGTCACTGGAAAACGTCAATTCCACACCACGATCCGATACACCTGGTGATGAACCCGAAGTACCAATTGCATCTACCTCAGAATCGGTGATATTGGAAGCAGACGAACCAAACAACGACGTTGATCCCGAATCAACTTTGCCAGAAGAACCTGATACCCCAAAGAGGCGTTATCCAGACAGAATCAGGAAGCCTCCTCAAAGACTGAACTTATAATTGCTTAACTTCAACTGATGTATCTAGCAACTGTAATTGTAAATATGTTATTTAATTATTAATCGAATGTTATGTACTGTTTAGCTAAAAGGGGAGGAATTGTAGTGTATGTACTTTGCAGAAGGAACTATATTCTGCAGCCCCTGTATACTGCAGTACCAGTAGTGACCACCCCTGTATATAAGCCTGTGTAGTAACTTTTGCATAGTAGTTCCAGGTTGTCTCCACTCAGTAAAGACCTGTTATAACCAGCTCCTGCAGTCCGTGTCTCAATTACACACGGACATAATAGCTACTACTCGTAAATATTTCCTCCATATTCCATCTACTCCCCTAACAGCCCTGTTTTTTGTCCAATGTTCCTGCTCCTCTATATCAATTTCTTCCTGTACTCCCTTAATGTTCACCTCCTCTTCTCCTATTCTGCCTGTTGCTACGGATACCGGGGTTTCGGTGCCTGCCACTGCTCTAGCTGCTTCATCGGCTAGCATATTCCCTTTCTGGTGCTCATTCTCTATCTTGTGGTGAGCTTTTATCTTAATCACTGCGACCTCCTTCGGACCCTTTGCTGCTTCCACTAATTCTCTAACTATTTCTTCATGCCTTATATTTCCCCCTCTGGAGGTTATATACCCTCTCCTGCTCCAGGCTGTCATGTAATTGTGTATCACTCCAAATGCATATCTACTGTCCGTATATATATTTACTCGTTTTCCTTCTGCTAATTTTAATGCCTCAGTGAGGGCTACTAATTCTGCTACTTGTGCTGAGACTCCTCCTTCTAATCCTCCCTTGGCAACGGTTTCTCTGTTCTCAGATACTCCTGCCCAACCAGTGTGTGGCTCTCCATCTATGTACCGGCGTGATCCGTCTACATAAAAGGTGTTCTCGGGACTCTCAAGGGGTGTCTCCGATATAGTTCCTCTGATTTGCTCATCTATTACTAACTGGCACTCATGTGCTTCACCTTCCGATAACATCTTATCCACAGGATTGATTCTATGTTCCCTTATAATCTGGACTGAGCTGTCCTTGGGTATCACTACTGCTTCCCAAGCCGCCCTCCTTCTGTCTGATACAGCCTTCATTTTGCCTGTGTTTAGCAGGTCCACCACTGTGTGTTGTGTGTGTAGTATCAGCTGTCCTGACATAGTGACGGGCTAGCAGATTCGCACCGCCCATGCGGCACAGTCTAAGGCCACCGCGCATCTCGCCATTCCTTTAACTATAGGGTTTGTTGGGTGGAGTAATAGGCAATCGGCCTCATATCGCCCCCGTATTCTTGTGTGATTATGGCGTTACAGAAATTTCCATATATGGAATGGTTTGATTATATTCGGTAATCCTAATGCGGGTGTGGACGTCAGGGCTGCTTTTAATTTTGCGTAAGACTCGTCCTGCTCTGATTCCCATTCTATCTTATCAGCAACAGGTCTCCCCCCCCCCCCCTTTAACTAACCGTTGTATCGGCTCCGCTTTCCCTGCAAAGTCTGGTATAAAATTTCTGCAGTAGTTAAATAGTCCCAACACTTTCCTTACTCCCCTGACGGTTACTGGCCTTGGCATGGGTTTTACAGCTGTTTTCCTTTCCTGGGGGAGTGCTTTGTATCCCTGGCTGATTTCTTGTCCGAGGTATTTTACCTGGGACATCCCGACCTGTGCCTTTTTGGGGTTTACCTTAAATCCTGCTTCTTTGAGTGTCTGTAGGGTGCTCAGTAGTGCCCCCATATGCCCTTTCGCATCTTCCGAGGCTATCATTATGTCATCTACATATTGGAGGAGGACGCTCCGGTACCCAGTTAAGTCTAGGTTTTCCAAAGCTTGATTCATTACATGGTGGAAAATGTTTGGGCTGTTATGGAATCCTTGCGGGATCCTAGTCCATGTATACTGTTTATTCCCCACAGTAAAGGCAAATTTACTCTGTGACTCCTCTACCAATGGTATAGACCAAAATCCGTTTGCTATATCTAAAACGGTGAATATCTCGTGGTCCGGTTTTAAACCATTAAATATGGTGGAAGGGCTTGCCACTATCGGGTGTTCTCACGGAGTTACCTTATTCAAGGCGGTGTAATCTATGGTTAATCTATACGATCCATCTGGTTTCCCTACCGGCCAAATTGGTGAGTTTGTGATCGCAGTGGTTTCTTTTAACACTCCGTGTTTAACTAACTCGGTTACTATTGTGTATACTGCTTCTTTTGCTGCTGGTTTTATTGGGTACTGTCTGTGGGCTCTATGTTCAGGCCCTGGTATCACAATCGGGTTGGTTGTGACCAATCCACAGTCTTGTTTGGAGGTTTCCCATACCCCTTCTATTGCCTGGCAGAGGACTCCCCATATTCCCTCTTGTGACCAGTCCCGTTCTATTTGCTTAACGCTCCCAATCTTGGCCATGTAACTGGCCATAGTCCTATCTTCAAATTTTCCATCTGGTATTCGTTTTTGTAATAATGTTTTGTTCCGTACATCTATAACCAGACCTAGTTGGCTCAATATACCTACTCCTAAAATTGTCCCTTCTGGGTTCTCACATACCCACATTTGTACTGGGAGGAATATTCCTCCTATTTCCAACAGTTGTGTCTTGCTCTTATAAGCGCGAGTATTCTTCCCTCCCACTCCTTGTATCAATATGGAGCTTTTTGTTCGCGGCAGATCCAAATTTGTTATAGATACTGATGTCCCTGCGTCAACTAACATATCACACTGCCGGCCCCCTTACAAGGCTCTCAGATATAGACGGGGATCGGTGCCTTTTCCGGGGGCCATGCTACCTAGCTTTTCTGTGACAAGTTTTTGATGATCTCGTTCAATTGGTTGTTGTTTGCGTTTGCTATGTCTGTCACCTGAGTTATGTGTTCGCTATGGGATGCCCCTTGTTGTCTTGGGCCCTTGCCTGCTTTTCCTCCCCCTGCCGCCCAACAGTCTCGCTGTTCACGTCCGGGCTTGTTACAGTTTTCACATCTCCTTTTTACATGTCTCCGAGGTAATGTGCATTCATGACGTCTGTGCCCAGGCTTGTTGCAGTTAAAACAGACGATTGTCTCCTTTACTGTTGCTACTTGTTCTTCTACAGCGGCAACCTTAGCCTTTTGCTGGTTGTCTACTTCAGTTGCCCAATTGACCAATCCGTCGAACGCATTGTGACCAGTCCTGTTTTCAGGATGGCCTGGTGGGCACTACTTAGTCCCTCTTTGTACATTTTTAAGAAAGCCAGATTGTCTCGCTGTGGTGCCTGTATTGTTGAGGTAATTGACCCCAGTTTTCTTTGCTCAATTTTGCTCTTTCTAGTCCTGCAACATCCCGATTGTGGAAGTTGTGACATATTCTCATTTCTCTTAGTTTCTACCAAAATTCTGCATTACTCTGTCGGGGTTTTAAATCCGGCAGTAATTGCAGCAGTTTCAATTTATATTCGAATGCCTTTCTGCCTAAATCGTCCCAGTCTATGTCGGCGTCTACTCCTTTTACCTCTGTAGGCTTTACAGGAGCTGTTGCCATTCCTGGCGCCCGGGTACATTGTGGACACCCGTTTTTGGTCCATATTCGAGTATGTCTACTCAACTCATGATAGGTGCGAATCACTAAAATAAGGGCTTTTTCCTCTTTCAATTTTGTTTCCTTGGCCCACCATTCCCTTTTTTTTTGGTGGGTCGTTTGGTTGCCAATCACTTTTAACCATTTTGTCAATTAATCTTCTATTTTTGTCTGCTAAAAAGCATGTCAGAGACCCTTCCGGTCCCCAATCAAGGTTTTCACTTCCCATGATTAATTATTGTCAGCGGCACGTCTCTTACTTACTCCCGCAGAGTGAGACCGTACTTGCAACCTGTGTTGTCAGCGGTACGTCTCTTACTTTACTCCCGCAGAGAGAGACCATACTTGCAACCTGTGTTGTCAGCGGTACGTCTCTTACTTTACTCCCGCAGAGTGAGACCGTACTTGCAACTTATTTATTCGGGTTCTTTGTTGTCAGAGGTATGCTTAAACTTTCTGCACTACTTGCAACTTATACCACGCCTATACTTCCGCGCGTTTCGCCCGAACCCCAAGACCATTTGACCTACCGATCAAACCTTCAGATTTCTTTGATTCCTAGGGGGTGGTGGACACGGAGCGGTGTTGCCTTGCCCTAACTGAACGTGGTAATTTAAAAGTACTCACGTTTTTGGCTTGGTTTCACTCGCTCGGGTCTCCCGTCTGTATGGAATCCTGTTCATGACGGCAATTGGTGTGGAGTATTTTAAACCAACACTCGACACAAGGTTTTTGATCGTTATTCAAATGGTCTTTAATACACCGGTGGGGAGACAATCTTTAAAACTGGCACACCAGTAAGGACTTCTCCAAAATTATACAGTAAGCGTTACATATTTATACGTTCAAATGTCGTGTTAACCTCGTGCAATTTGACCAAACAACTACACCGATCTCGGAACAGTACTGTGGGTGAACTCTCTGGTGAACTTGCAAGGTATCGCCGTAACTGAGCTGTTAAATGTCTGAGTGATTATTGTCAAATAATAATTTTCACTCTATATTTAATACTCTGTAAACATCAACAAGAAATGCTTTTAAACCCTATTATTTTGAGGAGTAACTTATAAGGGGGAAAATTTGTCTTCGCCAGCAAAGTTGTCGGTGTCACCGGCAACTGCAGTTAACGGCCGCTGGAAATGGCTGCAACGCTAACCGAGTGAAATTGGTCTGTGGGGGGCGTGGAGATAGGTGGCGCAGCGCTCACCTTCCGTGCAATGCCGTCCTGGTGGTGTTGCTGGAGGGATCCGGGACAAAGTTTCTGTCCAGGTTTGGCGTTGCTGCTTCCCACAACCTCTGGGAGCAAAGGTGTGGAGCTTGCAGGGAATTGTGGGCAATGAAGAGGTCTGAGAATTTAAGGGGCCATGCACACTGCAGCAATACAAAATAAAATGCAGTGAATCAACACATTTTTCAGCCCTTTCTGCCTTTTATGAAATATTCAATATTTAAAAGAAGTTCCAAATGTGAATATTCAGCTGTTAAAGTTGAATTACCTCCCTAACCTCAGCAAATGGGAAAACTGCCTCAGCACTAACACAAATGGCTCAGCAAGCCAGGGAAGGGACACCGAGGGTCTCGCACGCAGCACTCCAGCTTTGTGCAGGGTGTCATCACTGTAAGAGCGGCCCTCTTCCCACAGGGACCAGGAGGCTCTCCAGAAAGAACGATGCGGGACCACAACACTAAGGCCGTCACTGCCAGCAGTGTTGCCCCCATCACCTGGCTCCAGTGCCCAAAGAAGCTTCATGACCTCACACCACTGATCAAGGTCAGTGAATGCATCTTCAAAAGCCGTCTCCTACCAACTGCACTGCTAGCCTCACACACTGCTCAATGTACATCCCCCAATCACTCACCTACCAACAATCTGCACCAATGATGAGGCACATCTCCCATTCCTAACCTCACCTCACCTATTCTCTTATGTTATCCTCCTTCTGGCATGCACCTCTTGCTTTCCCACTCTCCCATCAGCACAACTCCACCCTTGTGCCTTCCTCATTTCACAAACCCAAGAAATGCAGCCTGCCCACCCAGTGGGTCAACAAGAAGAGGCAGCCTGCCCAGCCAGTGGGTCAACAAGAAGAGGCAGCCTGCCCAGCCAGTGGGACCGCAGGCGGCTGATTCCATCCCGGATACCCCGGCCACAAAGGGGCTGTCTGGGACGCATCCTTCTATCTGATTACTCTTCTTCGGCTTCCTCTTCTTCTGTGTCTTCCTCTTCTGCGTCTTCCTCTTCCCTCTGCAAGCAAATGCTCTAAATGTGAAATGACAGCATAAAATGCTGGAAATACTCAGTTGGTCAGGCAGCTTGTTGACCTTAGACATGAACTCTGTTTTTCTCTCCAGCTGCTGAGTATTCACAGCATGTTCTTTCTTCTCAAAGGCCTTCATTTACCATCCAAGCCCCTGCAAGCGTCCAGCAGTACTCCCTGCACACATAAACATTTTTCACATCTATTGCAGCAAGCCACCACTTCATTAAAATCAAAAAACCAAGTCCAAACCCTTAAATTCAAACTTATCTGACTGATGTGTGTGTCTCTTTAAGAGCTGCAGACATCGCCATTGTCAGCCTTCTTGCAGGCCAGGTTAACCTGGTGTGCTTAGGACCCAACGCTGAATTCATGCTGATTGACGCCACCACGATGCCATTTTTTTTCCAGGGCGCTGCCAGTTTCCAGCAGCGCAAAGGGGGAGAAGAATATGGCGGCAGCCGCAGGAACCGCCACCAGCGGCAGCCGCCATTTTATCGCCATTTCATGGCGCTACGGCGTGGCGGTAAGTAGATGAATTTCTAGCCCATAAACTCCCGAACACCACAGCACAAACCTCCTACGATTAAGCACTTATTGACCAGTAAATTGGCCATCTCATTCCAGGAGGCCAGATTGATGCTGGTAGCAGAGACAGGAAGGTCTCAGTGGCGCAGTGGAGTAGCAGTGTAACAGTAACAGCACGAAAGAGGCGGGATTACAATGACCAAGATTGCCAAACAGACAGAGAGATATTTGAATCGTATGCCTGGAAGTGGACAAAGTACTGTGAATAAAATTGGTGAGCCAGATGCTCATATTGCAATGGGGGGTTATGTTATAAAAGCTTTAACAGAGACTTGGGCTGGAATTTTCCTGAGTTGGGTCGGGTGCGTGCGGGCTGCGTGGCGGGTCGGAACTGCATTGTTCTGATCATCCCACTCCTCAGAGTGACTTTCTGTTAATGGCACCTATTAAGGCAGGCCTGCGCGTTTCCCGGCCCTATCAAATGGTGCAGGTCTGATGACATCATCGATGACTCATTTCCAGCGGGGATATTGAAAGCAGCCTTGGTCACATCGCATTTAAAGGTTCATCTAGGAGTGTGCAGGGAGGATACTGCACTCTCGCACAGATCCTCTAGCCACATATCTAAACCGATGATGTGACCATGACTTTCTGGAGAGCCACTCCTCACCGGGAGTCGCCCTGAGATTAAAAGGCATGTTATATGTGCAAGTTGTTGTTGTAAGGACTCCATCAGTGCCCCCAACTTAAACGCTGCCATCTCTGGCTCCCAAGACCCCATTTAAATGGGGGCAAGCAGCACCCACCCTGCAACTGGTGGGTGTACGTACCAACACCTCCCCGAGGGTCAGTGGTCTGCTAGCCATGAGGTTTTGAGGAGACAGACAGAAGAAGCGCTGTGAGAGCACAAGACAATCGTAGGGGTAGCGTCCAATGTTTCTCATTTGTTGTATCCCAGACATTGCTGCTGGACCCAGGAAAATCAGCTCCTGAACTTTTGGAGTGTTCGTCTTTACGTGATTTGAAAAAAGAATGAGATGCCACCTTTCTTTCATTAAGATGTGTGTGCTGGTTTATAACTATTGACTCTGGATGCATAAAACGTTATCTGTTTAGTGAGGGAGCTACCTTGTCCTCTAGCTCTCTTCTGGCTTAAATTACAGACACATGGTGGACGGTTCCCCTTGAAAGTAAGCTGTGTTTTTATTGCATGTTATCTTAATTTGGGTGTTCCTTCTGTTTGTCCACTTTCTATTTATGGTTCCTCCCGATTACCTCAGTCCCCTTAGAGCATGGTATTTAAGAATCTGAATGGGATTGTTCTCACATCTAAACTACCAGAGGGAAGTACAGAGTGAGCTTGTTTCAGAGAAGAGTCACCCACTGTCTAGGAACAGGTGAGAACAGTAAGGGCTAGAAATTCGGCTCCGTAGTGCCTGATTTTTCAGTGCTACAGGTTCCATTTTGTGACAAAAATGGCGTCCGGAGCGCGCATGCACACTTCTGGTGTGTGCCACGCTGGACACCATCTTTGGAAGGGCAGGCATTAGGAGCATGCAACGCTGATTTGATGCCAGCACTGCCATTTTTATCCTCAATGTTGGGACAAATGCTCGGTCTTAACCTCGCACAGCTGAACATGCATTCTTCCTGCGCTGCGTCCAGGTCCTCGGGGCTATACTGCTGGCCTTCACCAAGGTGGCTATCTGCTCCCATTGGATTTTACACATTTGCCTGGAGGGCCTCCTGGCCCCCTGTGGAAATGGCACCTCTTTGCTCATGTTGACCTCCTGTACCAAGGCCTCCAGAGCTGCATCGGAGAACCTTGGAGCCTGCTCACTCCCCTGTTGTGATGTCATAGTTTGTCTTTCCTCCTCTCACTCTCTTCCCCAGCCAGTTCAATGAGCTGCTGCAGGCAGAATGTACCTCCCCTTTAAGAGGTGCAGACTGACTTTAAGTAGTGCAGGCTAGCTTTAATTGGTGCTGACCTCGCAAAAACTTGGCTCCCTGCACATTCAGTGCTGGGCTGAACGCCACAATCAGGCTAATCAGCTGGCAGCACAAAGTTAGCGTGCTGCCTGCATTCCTTTGAACGGGTGACCACACATCGTGATCACCGCGCCCATTTTCGGGGACAGACTAATTTTTAGCCCTTAGTGTCTGATGTAATTTTAGATTCCTTCACAGTTTTATTGACTTGTTGTGTACCATGGTGTGCGTAAGGTTGGCTGACGAGTGACTATTTTGCTGAGCTGCGATGGTATAATGTTGATCCAAGATGGAATGATTGCCAATGGAAGATTGCAACTGAGTCAACTCTTGTGGCAGGCTCGGTAACCGATATCTGAACACCAATCACTATAGTCTCAATTTAATACAAGACAAAGGGGAAGAGGTTCAGCCTCCTTCAAGCCCGTTTACCAGGTGCAAAACGAGGGAGAAACTTACCAAAATTAGACTGGGATCTCCGGTGCCTGATTTGCTCCCGGGGTTTGAGGGCCGCCGTTTTGGATCGGGCGACTTAGTCGACCAAGGCACCCACCTGAACTCACAAATCGCACAAAATGTTTTCTGTAACTTTTTCACTAGTCATTTTTTTCTTCAGTAACTGAAACTTCTAATGTCCAAAATATGGGTTTAAACAAAATAAAATGAATCAGAAAGTTACATGTTTCACAAATGTATCCATTAAACATAAGAACATAAGAATTAGGAGCAGGAGCAGGTCATTCGGCCCCTGGTGCCTGCTCTGCCTTTCAATAAGATCATGGCTGACTTTCGACCGCAACTCCACTTTCCCACCTGGTCCCCATATCCCTTGATTCCTTTAGAGTCCAAAAATCTATCGATCGCAACCTTGAATATACTCAACGACTGAGCATCCACAGCCTCTGTGGTAGTGAATTCCAAAGATCCACAACCCTTTGAGTGAATACATTTCTCCTCATCTCAGTCCTAAATGGCCGACCCCTTATCCTGAGACTGTGACCCCTAGTTCTAGACTCTCCAGCCAGGGGAAACAACCTATCAGCATCTACCCTGTCAATCCCCCTCAGAATTTTACATGTTTCAACTAGATCACTTCTCATTCTTCTAAACTCCAGAGAGTCTAGACTCATTCTACTCAATCTCTCCTCCTAGGACAACCCTCTCATCCCAGGAATCTAGTGAACATTCGTTGCACTCCTTTTAAGGCAAGTATATCCTTTCTTAGGTAATGAAGACCAAAACTGTACACAATACTCCAGGTGTGGTCTCACCAAAGCCTGTACAATTGCAGCAAGACTTCCTTACTCTTGTACTTCAAATCCCTTGCAATAAAGGCCAACATATCAATTGCTTTCCTAATTGCTTGCTATACCTGCATATTAGCTTTCTGTGTTTCGTGTACAAGGACCCCCACTTCTTTACCCAAAGAGTGGTGAGAATGTGGAACTCGCTACCACAGGGAGTGGTTGAGGTGAATAGTATAGATGCATTTAAGGGGAGGGAGAAGGGAATAGAGGTTTATGCTGATAGATTTAGATGAGGAAGGATGGGAGGAGGCTCGAATGGAGCATAAACGCTGACATGGACTGGTTGGGTCGAATGGCCTGTTTCTGTGCCGTATATCCTATGCAAATCGCTCCCATGCCAAAGACACCAATTTTATTTTTTCACGTAATCACTCCATTAGTGTTACTCAATCTTATAACCAAAGGTATAGCCATGGCAGCAAAGGGGTAGCCATGGCAGCAAAGGGGTAGCCATGGCAGCAAGGGGGTAGTCATGGCAGCAAAGGGGTAGTCATGGCAGCAAAGGGGTAGCCATGGCAGCAAAGGGTGTAAAATTTATTTTTACCTCTTTATGTTAATTATAGTGATTGTCGACAGATGTCATCAACAATTAAAAGGTAGCAAGTGCCCCCTTCTTAAAGGGGCACAACTAATAAACTGTAAATTAAACAAAAAACATTTAAATGAAACAACAAATTAATTTAAAATTTGCTTCTGGGGGGTGATGAAGCACTCCAGTCCCTTTTGTGCCCACTGGTCGCGGAAGGTCTCAAGCGTATTGGTGGACACTGGGTACTCCATCGCTAGGAGCACCCGGGCGCAAACGTAGCCACGGAAGAGAGGCAGGCAGTTGAACCAAACCACCCCCTCGACTGCGGGTTGCCTGGACCAGGCCCAGGAGCAGTCCTACGTAGAGGTCCTCCGACCTGCCCGCCCCCGCTCCGCAGCTGGTGGCCAACGATCAGGGGCATGGGAATCAAATGTGGTCAAAAATTGAGGAGCACCTCCTTCAAATAGTGGAAGAGGGGCTACAACCTCTCGCACTACATGAAACAGAAATTGCAGGGGGCCTGGGAGTCCGTGAACCTGCTTAAAAAATTATTGCACGGGACAGCTCTGTGCAACACCCTCCACACCAAATCCCCGATGGGAAAGGGGGAACCAGGGTGTTCCCACTGTCTCACTGTGTCACACAAAGGTGACCTCACTTCAGCAGCAACAAGGTAAAGAGACTGCTAACAATGGGAGAACAATCTTTCACAGCAGAAAGGCATGAAGCAGTCAGTCAACAACAAGGGCAACTTGCATTCATATAGCACCTTTAATGTAGTAAAATGTCCCAGGGCCCTTCACAGCCGCGATTATCAAACAGAATCTGGCACCGAGCCAGATAAGCAGGTATTCGGACAGGTGACCAAAGTGGCAGGTTTTAAGAAGCGACTTAAAGAAGGAGAGAGAGGTGTTGGGGGGAGAGGTTTAGGGAGGGAATTCCAGAGCTTAGGGCCCAGGCAGCTGAAGGCACGGCCGCCAATAGTGCAGCGATGGAAATCGGGGGGATACAAAAATGGAGTTGCAGGAAAGATGGGCATGGATTTGGAGAGGAAAGGGAGGTTGGAGATGGGGGTGGTAGTTTGCAAGGACAGAGAGGTCAAGTGTGGTTTTTTTTTAGGAGTGGGGTGATGACAGCAGATTTGATGGGGAGCGGGACAGCACCTAAGGGGGAGGGAACCGTTAACAATATCAGCTAACATGGGAGCCAAGAAGGGAAGTTGGGTGGTCAGCAGTTTGGTGGGAAGAGGGTCGAGGGAGCAGGAGGTGGGTCTCATGGACAAGATAAGCTCGGAGAGGGCTTGAGGGGAGATCGGAGAGAAACCAGAGAAAAGATACGAGTGTAGGGCTAGGGCAGGGGGGAAACTTGGGGGGCGGGGGGTTTGGCTTGGTGGACTAGGGGAAGTATAAATCAAGAAATATAAATCTATAAACCTGAACTATACCAACGAGGAACACAGTATTGAAGGAAAAGCAAGATATAAGGGACTTTTTTTCCAGTTTGAGGCTGTTTTGAATAAGATCACTGTCTACATTATGTAAATTTACTTTGTAAAAACATTCCACATCCTGTTGCTAGCTCTAATAACTGGACTCTTGTAAACAGGGTGATTTGAATTACTGCTATTAGAATATCTAACATGTGTCACACTGTAATTTGAAACAACAACTTGGATTTATGTAGCACCTTTAACATAGTAAATCATCCCAAGGCGTTTCACAGAAGCATTATCAAACAATATTTGACAACAATCCACATAAGGAGATATTTTAACACATAAGGAGTAGGTTTTAAGGAGTGTTGTAAAGGAGGAGAGAGGTACAATGGGTGACCTGTTCCCGCACTATGAGTGCTAAATCTATCAGATTCAACTCAAGTCTAAATCCAGTCCCGAAAATAAATGGGGTGAGAGATTGATTCTGTGAATCAGTCAGTTTTTGCATATTGCCCCATAGGCAGGTTGGCCGATCAGGCTGAGATCACTTACACTCGTGACCCAATTTTTGGATAGTTCATTGATCAACATTATAGTCCTAAAGTGGGTGCATGAGCAGAGAGACCTGGGGGTATATGTGCACAAGTCATTGAAGGTGGCAGGACGGGTTGAGAAAGCGGTTAAAAAAGCATACGGGATCCTGGGCTTCATAAATAGAAGCGTAGAGTACAGATGATGAACCTTTATAAAACACTGGTTCGGCCTCAACTGGAGTATTGTGTCCAATTCTGGACACCGCACTTTAAAAAGGATGTGAAGGTCTGAGAGAGAGTGCAGAAAAGATTTACGAGAATGATTCCAGCGATGAGGGACTTCAGTTACGTGGATAGACTGGAGAAGCTGGAGTTGTTCTCCTTAGAGTAGGTTGAGAGGAGATTTGATCGAGGTGTTCAAAATCATGATGGGCCCAGACAGAGTAGATGGAGAGAGACCTTTCCCATTGGTGGAAGGGTCGAGAACCAGAGGACACAGATTCAAGGTGATTGGCAGAAGAACCAAAGGCGACATGAGGAAAAACTTTTTTACACAGCGAGGGTGAGGATCTGGAATGCACTGCCTGAAAGGGTGGTGGAGGCAGACCCAATCACGGCTTTCAAAAGGGAATTGGATAAGTACCTGAGGGGAAAAAAATTGCCGGGCTACGAGGAAAGGGCGGGGAAGTGGGAGTAGCTGAAGTGCTCTTGCAGAGAGCCGGCACGGGCTCGACGGGCTGAATGGCCTCCTTCAGTGCTGTAACCATTCTGCGATTCTACCCACTTCACCTTGGCCAATCCATTTGCCAAAAAGTGCTTGTAATTGTTTAAAATGGCATTTTGAAAAGTATAAGTTGTTGTTTTCGTCTCTTCACTCTCTCCCCATGGAAACAGTGTGAAGTAATGGAAGGATTCGCAGGCTCATTAACAGTCTGACGTTAACTCTGTTTCTCTCTCCACAGGTGCTGCCTGACCTGCTGAATGTTTACAACATTTTCTGTTCTTGTTTCAGATTTCCAGCATCCGCCGTATTTGGCTTTTGATTTAACCTTTTCTACTCACCGACTTCTTAACGTGAGATTCCGTATGTCGGAATGCTAATCTTGTGTGTCTAAAGTGGAAAACGGTTCCATTCAGTCGCACTGACGCTATAAGAGGACTCTGCCTGCATTTCTTGCCTTTTGCCATAGGCTGCAGTCTCTGCTCATTTTTAGTTGCCCAACTTGTCCCTTTGTTTGGACTCCATCCTGCTGGTTATCAGCGGGTTTTATGGGCGGGGCTCTGCAATGCGGGTCTGGCCTCGGCCACATGCTTTGGTTTCATGTTTGCCCTGACCTCCTCTCCCCTCTCGAACCACATTCAGATGGAGCATCAGATACATAATTGTTGTCTAAACAAAACCAGCCTATTGTGCGCTCAGTTCACAGCTCAGGCATACTACAATTCCCAGGAGAACATTCCACATTCCCCAAACAAGTCTCGGCAGGCCCGACGATTCCTTGTTTGCAGCAGGCTATCTAATCAATTGTTGACTTCATGCACAGTGTATCACACGTTGCATTGCATGTGCTTTACTCTGTTACGTAAGCCCTGCCTTGTTTACCCTGTGCTCAACACTCAGACTTTAAGCCGAATCTCAGACCCAGTACGACCTCACCCAGCTAACGTTGGGTACGTATGGGGGTAATTTTAACTGTTACATCGTCCGGTGAAAAATGGGTGATAGCGAAAGGGCTCATAGGAGTGCCAAACACCTCACTCGATTTTCATTTCCATTGAAGTCAATCAAATCGGGTGAGGGGTAAAACGGGCAGCCCGTTCACTATCACCCATTATCCACCCGGCAATAAGAAAAGAAAGACAGAAAGACAGAGACTTGCACCTTTCACAATACAGCACCTTTCACAACCTCAGGACGTCCCAAAGCGCTTCACAGCCAATGAAGTACTTTTGAAGTGTAGTCGCTGTTGTAATGCAGGAAATGCGGCAGCCAACTTGCACACAGCAAGCTCCCACAAACAGCAGTGTGATAATGACCAGATAATCGGTTTCAGTGATGTTGGTTGAGGGATAAATGTTGGCCAAGACTCCCTTGCTTGACTTTAAACTAGTGCTGTGGGATCTTTTACGTCCACCTGAGAGGCCAGACGTGACCTCGGTTTAACATCTCATCCGAAAGACGGCACCTTGGTACTGCATTGGAGTGTCAGCCTGGATTTTGAGTTCAAGGGCAAGATTTTCATTGGGCCGCGGAGTCGGGGTTTGTAAGGTTCTCAAAATTCCAACATTCCCCAAAGTAATTAATCAAAAGGGACCCTGGATGGACTTGATTTTAAAACCAGGGTACCCAAAATGGCTGCGGTAAACCTGGTGACCGGGCCAAATGGGATTTTAAAACAAAGGTTCTGCAAAACAAGCAGGTCAAGGAGTTCAAGTTTTAAACTAATCAAAGACTTTGTAAGGACTGATAAAATGAACAAAAGACTGTACATTCCAGTCATTAAGTTGGAATGGGCTCCATCAAGCCATTAGGCTTTCTGCATTTTAAATCGGGAACCGCTCACCAGAGACATTAAGCCTGAATGGGAGCAATTCACAACTTGTCTTTAACAATGGCCAGGGTTTCGAGGCTACTTTAGACATAACGACTATCACTCTACAGGTCATTTTTATAAACGTTTTTAAACATTTAAACGAGCTCACCCAAATCGGACAAAGGACTGAACTGATTTGGCGCGCAGATAAGGGCTCCCGATGGGGGTATAACTATGGGCCCATCAGGAAGCCACTCTCTCTCTTTCCTCTTCCCTCCTGCCTCTCAACTCGCTGCCAGATTACAACCAGGGCGGGCTGTATGAAGATGACTGCGTGGGGCTTCGAATAAACGGGCCCTCAGTCCAGCTCATTCAACCCAACAGGATCAACCAAGGAAGAACATCAACTGAAGAAGAGCCCGTCCTGCGAGGTAAAATACCCAGGCAGAGACTTTAATATTGGGGTATTTTACCTGGATGGCACCCTTGCAGCGCGCTGGAACCACGTGACGTCGGCAGGCCACAGAGTGCACAAGGAGTGAACCCAAAACCTTCAACTGTTTTTGTTAAACGTAACAATTTCTTGGATTGGTGAGCATGAAGTTCTGGCCCCTCATAGTCTAATCTAGTTAGGTATAGGGGGTGGGAATTAAGGGGATTGCTAATATAGTTGTTTTCCCTCGATTGTGCCGTGTGTTCCCCATTCCCTTTAAGTATAAGCATTTTATGTCTGTAGTGTGCTGTACCAGTAATTTTCTCGTGTAAGATCGTTATAATTTTTCAGTTCAATAAAATCTTGGTTCTTTTACACCAAACCACTTGTCTACTCGATTTTCTGTATCGCTGCCTGTATCTAAGTCCGGTGTCCAGAACCCAGGGGGCGAGCGATTCGAACTGCTCAAAGAAAGTAGTCAGAGGCAAAGCTGACTGACCAAACACGCCTGTGCAAACCCCCTACAGATTGTAGGCATGTGGGGGGTTAAAATCCTGAAACCAGGGGTCCCGCACCCAACCCGCCTCCATGCCAGTTTCAAAGGAGGCGGGTACCTGGCCCGCACTGGGACCCGCCTACCCGAGGCGGGAAGGGATTAGTGCCAATTAACTGCCTGTTAACAGGTAGTTAACAGGCAGTTTTTAGCCTAATCCCTATTTTTAATGCTGAAGTGTGGGATTCCCGATGGCTACAAACCACGCCAAGTTTGCGAGGCGGGCCGTCGGGTTGAAGGACTTGGAGGGGTCGAGATGTCGGTGTTCAGGTGAGTGATGTGTGCATGAGTGCAAAGGTAAGTGTGTTTGGTGTGTCTAAAGTGTTTAAAGAAGTTTAAATGACCTTTTCTTATCTTTTCATCCTTCCTTCCTTTAGGTCTCGGGAGTCCCTCATCTCACCGGCACAGAAAGCAGAATGGCTGCGAACTGTCAAAAGTGACAGCCTTCAGCTTTCTGTGCAGGAGAGATTTCTAACTAAGTCTGTGGAGAAGGACTCAGGTTAGAAGTAAGACTGTCAGTGTTTGACAGCTTCAAATAGCTGTGAAACGCTGATATTTCATCTGTCAAAACCTCTTGACAGATGAAATTTCAGTCTGTGACGTCACCTGTTGCCGGGTGGCCCTTAATTGGCCCGCTGGGCGGGCTCAACAAGGTCAATCAAGTGAAAATCGCGTGGATTGGCCACATCTCGATGGAGGCGGGACTACAACCCCGAAAGTTGTAGTCCCTCCTCCTACCCGACTCCTGAATGAAAATCCTGCCCCAAGTCTCTGGAATGAACCCACAACTTTTTGACTCTGAGGCGAGAGTGCTACCAACTGAGCCACAGTTGACACCGAGAAAAGGTCATAAAGAGACTGGCGTGAGAATTTGAACTGTCACACTGATGCAGGAGGGCCCTCCTTTGAGGTTGTAGAGTTAAAGCACATTGTTACGATACAGTAGGGAGGTTTTACACTATATCTGAGATAAATCCATGTGACAATGGAAGAATATTCCATTCTTCTGAGCAGACATACTTTACTCGATCAGCACAAAAACTCACCAGAAGAATTTTTTTTTAAAGAGAGCAATGAAATGGCAGCTGTCACCAATCCCTAATGAAGCTAATCTTGTCCTACTTCTTCCTTCTGCAGCTGTCTTTAGTTCTGGATTGTCTGCAAACTTCCGCCCATACTGCAGACTCCACTATTCTGTAGACAACTTTTAAAACATTCCGATCAGCAACATCTGCCCTGCTCCGTTGTGCTGAAGGAGTGGGGAACTGGTTGGGTCACATTATGATCTGCAAGCATCAGCTTCGCTCATTTCAAGTCCTTCTGACATCACTTGAACTGACACACTTGAATTTACACATTCAGCACAATTGGCAGCCACTGTTGTGTCCCAGTGGATGTTGAACCGTGCCACCACTGCAAGTATTAATGTTGGCCAATGACCGAAGATAGAGGTGGCAAATAATGTAGGCAGCAACTGAGAAAATTGGCACTCCTAGGAAAATGGCATATAGTTGGCGCTATTTGCCCAATACTGGCAGCTGCCCGTGATAAGTGTGGACGGTGTAAGTGGTGCAGACCGTATCCACATTCCCTCCCGTTCTTTTGCAGGAAGAATTAACATAAGTACAAGGAAGGCTGGTGTGGAAATCCAAATGTTGGCGGTACAAACATGGAGGTGGATTTCTCGCAAGCCTGGGGCACAACCCCCAGACAAACATTGAATTTTTACACAAAAATTATGCCTGCTGATGAATTTTAAGTAGCTTCATATTTCATAGCTTTTTCACTTAAAAAAGGAAAAACAAAGTGACTTTTGGATTTTCAACATACCAACCAGATCATCACTTACCCAACAGCTAACTCTCCCACATCCAACATCATCCCCTTTCACACACACTGTACCCCATCAATCTACCCACCCTCACACACTGTACCCCATCCAACTCCCCACCCTCACACACACTGTACCCCATCCAACTCCCCACCATCACACACACTGTACCCCATCCAACTCCCCACCCTCTCACACACACTGTACCCCATCAAACTCCCCACCCTCACACACACTGCACCCCATCCAACTCCCCACCCTCACAAACACACACTGTACCCCATCCAACTCCCCACCATCACACACACTGTACCCCATCCAACTCCCCACCATCACACACACTGTACCCCATCCAACTCCCCGCCCTCTCACACACACTGTACCCCATCAAACTCCCCACCCTCACACACACTGTACCCCATCCAACTCCCCACCCTCACACACACTGTACCCCATCCAACTCCCCACCATCACACACACTGTACCCCATCCAACTCCCCACCCTCACACACACTGTACCCCATCCAACTCCCCACCCTCACACACACTGTACCCCATCCAACTCCCCACCCTCACAAACACACACTGTACCCCATCCAACTCCCCACCCTCACGCACACTGTACCCCATCCAACTCCCCACCCTCACACACACTGTACCCCATCCAACTCCCCACCATCACGCACACTGTACCCCATCCAACTCCCCACCCTCACGCACACTGTACCCCATCCAACTCCCCACCCTCACACACACTGTACCCCATCCAACTCCCCACCCTCTCACACACTGTACCCCATCCAACTCCCCACCCTCACACACACACTGTACCCCATCCAACTCCCCACCCTCACACACACACTGTACCCCATCCAACTCCCCACCCTTTCACACACTGTAACCCATCCAGCTCCCACCTTTTACACACACTCACTTCTCCAACCTCCCAGTTTATATTGCCACTCTGCTCGCCCTCCAAACTGGTTAAGATGGTCACTTCCACTCTGCCCTGTGTAAACTGGTACTGTTCCACCCCTCCGAGTTCACGGTGACTCGCTCCATTCCCTCCCTCTTAGTTAATCCTAGAATTCCTTCCCAACGTAAAGTACTGCCCCCCCCTCCCAAAAGTACTGCACCAACTATTCCCCACTTTTACCAAGCTTGTGGTCATCTGTCCTAATATCTCCTTATTTTGGTGAAGTGTCTGATTTTGTCTGATAATCGCTCCAGTGAAGCGGCTTGGGACATTTTTACTACATTTAATTGGGTTTTTTTGTCACACTTTAAGTTACATCAGCTGATTCCGCCCATTGAGCCACTCAGGAAGTGGACAGAGAGCAGGGAGATTCCCAGCCCCGGGTGATTGGCTCACAGCGGAGTATAAGAGGCCGCTCTCTGGACTGTTTCTTCCTTTTATTGCGGGCGTCTCCCCTCTGTGGCGGGGGGGGATGATTCCTGCTGTTCTCTCTCTCTCTCAGGTAAGAGCGCGGATCGACCGGGTCCCTGTTCCTGGAGCTTCTCCCAGCCCCTCTCTCTCTGCTTTGTTTCTCAGTCTCTTCCTCCATTTCTCACGCAGACTCTCGGGGGTAGATTCCCGCCAGGGCCCGGGAGCTTCTCCCGATCACCCACCACAACTTCGACAGCAACCCCGGAGAAATGGTGTTAACGGGCATTTACGCCATTTGTTTGGAGTTTGTGTTTGCCTCCATCTCTTTCCTTGTGTGTGTGTCTCTCTCTCTCTCTCTCTCGTCTGTTTCTATCTCGTGTCTTTCCTTCCCTGTCTGTGTGTGTGTGTGTCTCTCTCTCCTGTTAGTTTCTGTGCCATGTTCTGGAGAGCAAACAAAAATGGGGCAACGGTGACACTATCGGCAAATTAATGATTAACCTGAAATTCTACAGAATTTTTCTGTAGACCAGTTTGCTACAGTTCTGTGGTGTATAACTGCAGAACATTTGGGGGCATGTCATTGCCTCACTGAGTGCCAAAATCCATGGAGCCAGACTGCCTGCTGTTAGCCTGTGGGCAATCAACTGGGTTCTGCTACCTGCCAGTTTGTTCTACATCTGCTAAAAACTATTTCCTGCTGTGGGCAGTACCCACCTCCATTCAGATCAGATCGTTCAAATAACCTGCCTCTGTTTTTGTTTTAAACTGTGTGCTGTAGACTAGTTTCCAGTAGCCAGGCTCTGTACAGTTGTTGTTTATTAATTACATAGTATAGAAAGGCATCAAAGATGGCACTGGCTGTAGCTTCCATTTGAGCATGTGACTCTTTCGTGTCAATTGACTGAGAAAAGTAATCTTTGATACTTACTCCGATGTCCAAAGTTGATAGTGTGACCCAGAAGGTAGGAGAGTAACAAATTGAAAAGCTTTTGGGTTGAAGAATTCGTATAGATTAGGTTAAAGGTGAAACGGCTGAAAATCTGTCAAAGCTGGAATGTGCCGATCTGGGGTCTCAATCACCTTACTAATGCTGGGTGCCCAAACCACTAGGGGCACATCTCGGGCACCCATCTTTCCCCAGAGGCGTGTTGTCGGTCTGGAGTAGGGTTGTCAATTCTCCACCTGAAACAGATGACCTGACATTTATCTCATTGCTGTTTGTGGGAGCTTGCTGTGCACAAATTGGTGACCACATTTCCTACACTACAACAGTGACTACACTTCAAAAGTACTTCACTGCCTGTAAAGCACTTTGGGACATTGAGGTTGTGCAAGGTGCTATATAAATGCAAGCCTTTCTATCTATTACTGACCAATAAAGTTCCCAGATTTCCAGGAGTGATTCATTTTGCTCTGAAGAATGAGGAGAGGTGATATAAACGAAATGGTGCAATTTTAAAGGGGGGTGCAGGAACACAAATCATTGAAGGGTGCAGGACAAATTGAGTCCTGTTCAAAAATGCATACTTTTAAAAATGGATCCTTGGCTTTTATGTGATTTAGCCTAAAACTCCAAAGGCACTTTGTTCATAAGGGGTGAGTGGCAGTGGGATATTTGTTGTTAAACTACACACAAGGAGTTATTGGTAATGAGTTCATGTCCTGGGGAATCGTATAACTATCTCAATCCTTGAGGATTGTATGTTCCCTATGTCACACTGACACAACTCCCCATATCCCTCTATTGGTTGTTGCTAATTCAAAGTCCAATCTACTCTGCACGCTTTCTTCCAAGCTGTGCATTAATTCCTATGAAAAGGAACTGCATAAGTATCTGGTAGGAAATGAGATTGGAGATTATAGGAATAGGTGCAGACTAAGATAATCAAACACGCCAGAGGACACAGTGGTGTCTTTGCTGACTGACCCAGTGGACAGATGTCTGTAGAAGGGAGTTGGCCAAGGTTAAGTAGTTGAGATGTAGGGAGGGATGAATAGTTGGAGCTTCAAGCATCAGCTGGTATTGATGCAGAACTTGCCCTCATGATGTAATAGATTATCCATGGTCTGTGGCAGGAGCAAGTCTAATGGGCTGAGTGGCCTTTTCTTATTCCATGATATTGTTGTGTTTTCTTGGCAGGAGGAGGAAATTCCTGCGTCCAGCAGCAGGAACACTAGTGCCTTGTGCGCTAGTGTGCAGAACGGTGATGAGCGTGTAGATTGGATACATCTGGAGAGTCGAAGCATTGAAGCCGAGCAGTTGAAGGCAATGAAAAGTTGCCTGATTGGCCGGCTTTAGTGCAAGCGAAGAAAAAGCGCAAGAGGACGAACCGAGTACGCAAGAGGACGAACCGAGTACGCAAGAGGACGAACCGAGTGCGCGAGCAAGAACCAAGCAGAACTGTGCAAATAAAGCAACTAAACAAACTACCATGCAACCTAAGCAAGAAGCAAAAACAAAGAAACTAATGACGAGACAACAGGAGCATCTACAAATGATTGTGACTTAAAAAAAAAAATAGGAATGAAACGTTGAAACTCTTTTCTGTATATTTTCATTTTGTTTAATGTTTTTTTTTCGCTTCAGGTTGGGGGCTGCTTTGCTTGGTTAACTGGGCCAAGGGGGGCCCAGATGGTAAAGACCTATCCCCTTGCAAACAAGGCTGTACTCATAATTTCTGTCTACATAAAACTCCCAATAAAAAAAGCAAAACCTTGAATGAACAACCATTGTTTTGGGCCTTTTGTGTTTCCAATATAATCATCTCCTTGCAGTGATGTACATTAAGCAGAAATACAATATTCCAGCAACTTTTTCAACACTTTCATCTCCACTCTGACTGGAACATGGAATCAGCCGTTCCTTCGTCACTGGGTCAAAATCCTGGCACATCCTACCCAACAGCACTGGGAGCACCTTCACCACACGGACTGAAAAGAAGCTAGGCAAGAGATAGCTGAGTCACTATTACATATTATAAATGCATAGAAAAGGGAATAGTGCCAGAGGACTGGCGGACAGCTAATGTGATTCCTATATTTAAAAAAAGAACAAGTCCAGGGAACTATAGACCAGTTAGTTAATATCAGTGGTAGGAAAGATAATGGAATCTTTACTCAAAGATGTAATTGAAAAACATCTAGAAACTGAAAATATAATGAGTAGTCAGCATAGATTTCAAAGGGCAGGTCAAGCTTGACCAACCTAATTGAATTATTGGAAGAAATAATGGTAGACAAGGGTAATGTAGTAGATGTAATATATTTGGATTTTCAAAAGGCCTTTGATAAGGTACTTTTTGAAAACTAATGACTAAGGTTAGAGCATATGCAGTCGGGGGACAGGTAGCAGAATGGTTAACAAGCTGGCTACAAAACAACGGAGTAAGGGTTAAGGGTAGCTACTCAGATTGGCAAAAGGTGGGAAGTGTGTTCCACAAAGATTGGTGCTGGGACCACTGTTATTCACAATTTACATTAACAATTTGAACTCAGGAATTGGAAGTAAATTTCAAAATTTGTGGATGACACCAAATTGGGGGTACAGTTAACACAAAGGAAAAATGTGACAAAATATAAGAGGATATTAATAAACTTAGAATTGGTGTGTAAATGGCAAATGAATTTCAATGTAGATAAGTGTGAGGTGGTGCATTTTAAATAAAGAGGCCACATACTGCTTGAATAATAAGAGTTAAATGGGATAGATGAGCACAGGGATCTAGGGGTACACATTCACAAAATATTAAAAGTAGCATCACAGGTTAATAAGGACATAAAAAGCAAGCCAAGCTTCATTTCTAGAGGGATAGAATTGAAAAGCAGAGAAGTTACGTTAAACAACAGAAAATGCTGTAAACATTCAGCAGGTCAGGCAGCATCGTGGAGAGAGAAACAGAGTTAATGTTTCAGGTCGATGACCCTTCATCAGAAGTTATGTTAAATATGTATCGAACCTTGGTTAGACCACATTTGGAGTATTGTGAGCAGTTCTGGTCTCTATTATAAAAAGCATATAGAGGCACTGGAGAAGGTGCAAAAAAGGTTCACAAGGATGATACCAGAACTGAGAGGATATACTTATCAGGAACGGCTGAACAGGTCGGGCACTTTTCTCTAGAAAAGCAAAGGCTGAGTGGTGACCTGATAAAGATCTTTAAGATAATGAAAGGGTTTGATAGGGTAGACATAGTGAAAATGTTTCCACTTGTGGGAGAATCCAAAACTAGATGCCATAAGTATAAGAAAGTCACTAACAAATCCAATAGGGAATTCAGGAGAAACTTTGCTCACAGAATGGTTGGAATGTGGAACGCACTACCACAGGGAGTAGTTGAGGCGAATAGCATAGTTACGTTCAAGGGGGAGCTAGATAAATACATGAGGGAGAAAGGAATAGAAGTATGTGCTGATAGGGTTAAATGAAGAGGGGTGGGAGGAGGCTCGTGTGGAACATAAGACCTGTTGGGTCAAATGGCCTATTTATGTAATGTAGACTCGATGTAATTACAGCGGTTCAAGAAGACCCATCACCTTCTCAAGGGCAACTAGGGATGAGCAGTACCAGCCTTGCCAGCTAAACTCATATCCTGAGAATTCATTAAAACATTTACCCACCTCCCCCGCCCTCCTCCCCCACTTTCCTGAAGCTGCTGGGGTCTGGTCACATGGTCGTTGTGTCCAGCTGGGGTCTGGTCACATGGTTCCTGTGCCCTGCTGGGGGTCAGGTCACATGGGTGCTGGGGTCTGGTCACATGGTCGTTGTGTCCCGCTGGGGTCTGGTCACATGGTCGTTGTGTCCAGCTGGGGTCTGGTCACATGGTTGCTGGGGTCTGGTCACGTGGTTGCTGGGGTCTGGTCACATGGCTGCTGCCTGCTTTCCTGTCCCTCAATCCCCAATCGTTGTTCCTAATGTATGAGCAGAGACAGTGAGTGTATTCCTCCTCCCCCTCCACAACAAGTTGCATCGATTATAGTGACTTTTACACAGAAAAAACTCCCAAGGTACTTCAGAGATGTAATCAAACAAAAATGGATGCCAATCCAAACAAGGGGCTATTATGAGGGAGTGACCAGAAACTTGGTTAGAGTGTGTTTTAAGGAGGGTCTTTAATGAGGAGAGGGAGGTGGAGAGTCAAAGCGGTTTTACGCAGCGAGTTTTTCTGATCTGCAATGCACTGCCTGAAAGGATGGTGGAAGCAGATTCAATAGTAACTTTCAAAAGGGAATTGTATAAATATTTGAAGGGAAAAAATTATAGGGCTATGGGGAAAGAGCAGGGGAGTGGGGCTAATTGGATAGTTCCTTCAAAGAGCCGGCACAGGCACGATGGGCCGAATGGCTTCCTTCTGTGCTGTATCATTCTATGATTCTAGGAACACAGAGTAGGCCATTTAGCCCCTCGAGCCTGTTCCACCATTCAATGAGATCCTGTCTGATCTGTAACCCAATTCTATATACCCGTCTTTGCCACATATCCCTTAGTACCTTTGGTTAACAAAAATCTATCAATCTCAGATTTAAAATTAACAATTGTTCTAGCATCAATTGCCGTTTGCAGAAGTGAGCTTTAAACTTCTACCACCCTTTGCATGTAGAAGTGTTTCTGAACTTCACTCCTGAAAAGCTTGGCTCTAATTTTTAGACTATGCTCCTTCATCCGAGACTCTAAACCAGCAGAAATAGTTTCTCTCTATCTACCCTATCAGTTCCCCCTTAATATCTTGTAAACTTCGATCAAATTACCCCTTAAACTTCTAAATTCCAGTGAATATAACCCTACTTTGTGTTATCTCTCCTCGTAACTTAACCCTTGGAGTCCAGGTATCATTCTGGTAAATCCACGCTGCACTCCCTCCAAGGCCAATATATCCTTCCTAAGGTGTGGTGCCCAGAACTGCTCACTGTGCTCCAGGTGTGGTCTAACCAGGGTTTTGTATAGCTGCAGCATAATTTCTACCCCCTTGTATTCTAGTCCTTTAGATATAAAGGCCAGCATTCCATTAGCCATTTTGATTATTTTCTGTACCTGTCCATGACATTTTAATCATCTATGTACACGGAAGCCCCAAGTTTCTTTAGACCTCCAGGGCTGGATTTTCATTGAGGAGGCGTGTAGGAGGTGGGACTACAACTTTCAGGGTTGTAGTCCCGCCTCCATCGAGTTGTGGCCAACCCACGCGATTTTCACTTGATTGACCTTGTTGAACCTGCCCAGCGGGCTCATCAGGCCAATTAAGGGCCACCCGGCAACAGGTGATGTCACAGATTGACATTTCATCTGTCAAAAGCTTTTGACAGATGAAATATCAGTGTTTGACAGCTGTTTGAAGCTGTCAAACACTGACAATCTATACTCCAAGTTAATTCCTCCCTCTTAGGCTGATTTAGAGATCTCTCCAGAGCTGAATGCTGCAACTTTTGACAGCTCGCGGCCATTCTGCTTTATGTGCCGGTGAGATGAGGGTCTCCCGAGACCTGAAGGAAGGAAGGCTGTAAAGGTAAGTAAAGGTATGTAAAACTTCTTTAAACACCTTACACACACCAAACACACTTACCTTTGCACTCATGCACCCATCACTCACCTGAACACCGGACATCTCGAACCCTCCAAGCCCTTCAGCCCGACGGTCCGCCTCGCTAACTTGGCGTGGTTTGTAGCTGTCGGGAATCCCACACTTCAGCAATAAAAATAGGGATTAGGCTAAAACTGCCTGTTAACTGCCTGTTAGCTAAAGTTAACAGGCAGTTAATTGGCACTAATCATCTTCCCGCCTCGGGGAGGCGGGTCCCAGCACCGGTCAGGTATCCGCCTCCTTTGAAACTGGCATGGAGGTGGGTTGGGGGCGGGATGGGTTCATGCCCCCCGATTTTGAGATTTTAACCCCCACACGTCTCCAATCCTGCCTCCACGGCCCAATGAAAATCCTGCCCCCAATATTTCTAGCTTTTCACCATTTAGAAAATACTCTGTTCTATCCTTTTTAGGTCCAAAGTGGATGACCTCACATTTGCCTACATTGAAATCCATTTGCCACTGTTTTGCCCATTCGCTTAATCTATTAATAGCTTTTTGTAATTTTATGCTTCCATTTACACTGCTTACAATGCCGCCTCTCTTTGTGTCATCGGCAAACTTGGATATGTGGCTTTCTATCCCATCATCTAAGTTGTTAATAAATACGGTGAATAGTTGAGGCCCCAACACAGATCCTTGCGGGACACCACTAGTCATATCCTGCCAATTAGAGTACCTGCCCATTATCCCTACTCTCTGTCTGCTGCCGCTCAGTCAATTTCCAAACCAGGTCGATAATTTGTCTTCCATTCCATGAGCTTCAACTTTAGCTAACAGTCTCTTATGTGGGACTTTATCAAATGCCTTCTGGAAGTCCATATAAATAACATCCATAGACATTCCCCTGTCCACTAATTTAGTCACCTCTTCAAAAAATTCAATCAAGGTTGTCAGGCATGACCTACCCTTTACAAATCCATGCTGGCTCTCTCTGATCAGCTGAACATTTTCAGGGTGTTCAGTAACTCTATCCTTAATTATAGGCTCAAGTAAGTTCCCAACAA